>NC_080683.1:125542544-125850408 GCF_030445035.2 Dasypus novemcinctus | reverse complement strand
CATGGGATGGAGATGCCATGGGAAAGAGACACCATGGGAAGGAGACGCTGTGGGAAAGAGATGCCGTGGGATGGAGATGCCATGGAAGGAGATGCCATGGAAGGAGGTGCTGTGGGATGGACACGCCATGAAAGGGGATGCCATGGGAAAGAGACTCCATGGGATGGAGATGCTGTGGAAGGAGATGCCATGGAACAGAGATGCTGTAGAAAGAGATGCTGTGGGACAGAGATGCCATGGGAAGGAGACGCTGTGGGAAGGCATCACCTGCCCCAGGGGCTCAGGCCCTGGCTGTGTGTGTGGCAGCTGTGGAAGCGCTGGGGCTTCTTGACCCTCTGGCTCTCTGCTTGTCCACCAAGTGTAGGATTTTATAAGAGCAGCCACGTGGAAGGGGCTAGGGAACCTTATTTCTGATCTGAGCCACGGTGTCTCCTTCCACGGCGTCTCCTTCTTATGGCGTCTCCATCCTATGGCATCTCTGTCCTATGGCATCTCCTTCCACGGTGTCTCCTTCTGTGGTGTCTCCTTCCATGGTGTCTCCTTCCATGGCTTCCCCTTCCCACAGTGTGCACTCCTGGAGTGGGCAGTGCCAGGCTGAGAGCTGTCTGCCTTTGGAGAGTGAGCCAGGCTCCCAGGCTGAATTCCAGACACTGGAGTGGACGGAACAATGGCCTGGGGCTGAGGGTCTCCCACACTGTTCCTGAGACGGGCCTGGTGGGGCCGCTGGCCTGGCTCACTCGACCCCGGCATCCACAGGTGTGGGCTGCAGGGAACGGCTGGGGGAGCTCTGGGCACAGCCCCTTGCCCCCCAACAGGCCACCCCTCCTTCTGGCAAGTTTAGGCTGAGGCACACAGCCCAAGACAAAGCCCTCTTTTTGTTACGGCCGTTCTCACCATTTGCAGCATCACGTGGTGGCCGTCCGGGAAGGCCTTAGCATCTCCTCTGCAGCCCTGGCTCCTGGCAGGTTTGGATCTAGGTTCCATCTCATCCTCGAGGACACCATCAGCGGCTGGGGGTTGTTCTTTGTGTGCCCAGAACTGGGCTTCCACTAAATAAAGGGCATCGGAGAGCCCCGAGAGCTATCATTAAATTAAGCCAACAGAAGCCTGCGCATTTTTAATTTGGCAAAACTAGTTTCCTGTCCATGGACAGTGATTCGGCAGCCAAAGGCAACTTTCTCATCCCTTGAGCCTTTCTGCCCTTTTCCTCCAGGGGAGGCAGGCGCGGTTCTTTCGTCTCCTTGTCCAAAGTGAGTTCTCCGTGCTTCCTGGGAGGGGTTTGCTCATGTGGTGTGGTGTTACGGTTAAAGACGGTGCAGTGTCGTGGCTGCGAGAGGGGCTGGAGACGCTGCCCTCCACCTGCAAACGCCCTTCCTGCTGCCCCGATGCCCCTTGCATAGGGGTTCCTGCAGGGCCACCCACCCAGGTCCTTGGAAGCCCGTTTTTTCCATCCTGTAAAGTAAACTTAAAGTCCTCAAGGGGAACTCCTTCTGTCCTGCTCGTGGGGACATCTTAGCCTCTCGTGGTGCTGGAGGAGGCGACGACACTGATGAAAGGACACCGGCCACGCAGGGACGCAGAAAGTAAACTGCGCATTGCCCAACCACTGCCTTCTCGCTGCTACTCAGCTTTAACCACCTTACCTGATGTTACAGCAAAAATGTCAAAATACATTATGCTAGAAACCTTCCTCAATTATCAGAATTGAGAAGGTAAATGAAAAAGAAAATATAAAAATGACCACAAAGGCCCCCGGCCCATGAGCGGATGGCAGGGCCTCTGCACACAAAGACTTCTGTGAAAATGTGAGCGGGAAGGATTCCCCTGGGAGCGGAGCTGGCGGGCTCCTTGGGTGGGCCCTGGGGTGGGCCCACCTCTCGCCCCTCTGGGGAGGGGCCGGTTGAGGACAGGCCTGCATTGTGCAGCACGCGTTCAGCGCGTCTGGGACCCAGACTCAGATACACAGGTCAGCTCAGCCCGACCCACCCCGCCCCGCCCCGGACCACATCACCTCCCCTCATCACACAAGGAACAAGCATTCTAAAAAGATCAGCTTGAAGGGGCAGCAAACGTCAGCATGCCCTCTTGTTTAGGCCCGCCCTGGGTTTTAGGACTTAATTTGCAGAAGTTCAATTATTCCAGAAGATGGAAAAAGGAAAGGATGTGTCCGTAAAAGAGGTCCAGGGCTAAGACGGCCGAGCCTCGTCTGGCTCCAGGGCCACGCACAGATGCCCCACTCCTCAACGCCTAGCGCCTTTGTAGGAGAAAACACAGCTCAGAAGAAGCAAGGCGCCCACGGAAACAGCCACGGGGCTCAGGACACTGACACCCCAGGGTGGAGAGGCCGTCCCAGGCGTGCTGCCAACACCGTGCCAGAGGCCACCAGGGCCAGCTGCCACTGCGGAGAACGCCGGCGTGCCCAGCCAGCCATGGCTCAGCCACGAGAGCGTCTGAAACACTGGCGCACCCATTCCGTGTGCCTCTTCCCTGCTGACACAGCCTTGCGAGACCGCCGCAGGCTTCTCCTCAGGCTGTGGAAAACGAAGGTCTCCTGCGAGCTGGAAAGGGCCGGCCTGCACTCCCACACCTCGTGTCTGCCCGGAACGCCTGCTGTTTGCAGGAGAGTGTTTTAAGCAGAGGGGGCCGGGGCCGGCAGCTCACACGAGAACAGCCGTCTTCCGGAAGGATGCCGAAGCAGGACATGCCAGGAGGAGCTGCTCGGTAACTTTACCGGGTTCTGAAACAAGGTTCTGTACTTTTTTCCTGATTCAAAGCACCGATCCCCTGGTAGCCAAACCTTAAGATACTTAGAGCCCCGTGGTCAGCGTGCAGGACCCTGCGTCCCTCGTCTGGCCCTGGCTTCGGTCCACGCTGTTTCCACAGGAGCGGCTCATAGCGGTCGCTTGAGAGTGAACCCCGGGAGGGAGGGGGCTTGGAGGTAAATGCTCCCCTGTGAGGCACCCAGGCCACGGGCTCTGGCTCCCAGATATTTGAGTCTGGGCCACCAAAGGACCCAAAGGACCTTGCTCCGGTCAGTGTTTTTATCTTTCTATACCTCTTCCCTCAAATCGAGCCCAACCTCCCCAGTCCCCTAGAAAGTGCTACGGCTATAGGCCAGGGCTCTTTTTCAGGCCACAGCAGGTCCACAGGCCACGGCAGGTCCACAGGCCACGGCAGGTCCATGGGCCTCAGTGGCTCCTTCCGTGGGGGTGCTGTCCATCTCCCGACGGCCCCCTCCTCAGGGCTTGGCTCTGACCGCATGCCCCCCTGCACGCTGGGGCTGCCCAATGCAAGCTGCTCAGGTGCTCGTCAGCAGCCCCCTCCCCCCCACGCCTGCTCCTTCCCGCTCCCCCCCCAGCCCCCCAGCCTCCTGCTGGTCCCTGCTCAGGCTGTTTCCACAGCGCCCTTGGCCCTCCCCCCCACGCCTGCTCCTTCCCGCTCCCCCCCAGCCCCCCAGCCTCCTGCTGGTCCCTGCTCAGGCTGTTCCCACAGCGCCCTTGGCCCTCCCCCCCACGCCTGCTCCTTCCCGCTCCCCCCCAGCCCCCCAGCGCCCTTGGCCCTCCCCCCCACGCCTGCTCCTTCCCGCTCCCCCCCAGCCCCCCAGCCTCCTGCTGGTCCCTGCTCAGGCTGTTCCCACAGCGCCCTTGGCCCTCCCCCCCACGCCTGCTCCTTCCCGCTCCCCCCCAGCCCCCCAGCCTCCTGCTGGTCCCTGCTCAGGCTGTCCCCCCAGCGCCCTTGGCCCTCGGCCGCTTCCCTGAACCTCCCCGCGCTCCCGCCTTGGCCGTGTGCGGCCGCCCTGAGGACTTGGCTTCCTGCGCGGCTCGGGTCAGCCAGCCTCCTCCTCGAAGCTCCTTCCAGCCGCACCTCCTCTCCCAGGTAACACTCTGAGCTAGGCCTGCGACGTCAGCACCTGCCACCCCTCCCCACGCTCTGTCACCAGTCCCCAGCTCTCCTGCTTCTCCCTGGGGACACCCCAGCCCACCACGCATGGGCACCCAGGGGTCAGCCCCGGTAACCTGCCTTGGCCCCTGAGGTCCCCGCTCTGTGACCGCCACCTCTCCCCGCTGCTGCCCCATGCTCCTGAGGCTCCAGGCTGGACCTCGTCCGCCAGGCTGGCTCCACTCCAACCTCCCGCAGACCCCCGCTCTGAGGAGCCGCACGCCCCGGCCCGCTCGGCCCCAGGCCGCAGCCCCAGCCCGTGTCTGCCCGGCCCCCGCCGCCTGTCCAGCTTTCCCTCCCGCCTCGTGGGGACATCTCCAGCCGCACACCTCCTGCCACGGGCTCCTGTGGCCCTCGGTCGGCATCATCAGCACGCGCGCCGCCCACTGCCAGCCCGCCCGCGACACTCTCACCCCTCGTTTTGCGGCGGCTCTCCCAGAAGGCCCTTCCTCCGGTCAGACATAAGGTAACCTGCAGGGTGACCTCGCCCCCGGGTCATGTGTGATTCTGTGGCTCTGGCCGGGCGTGCGGCCCACGTTCCCCGCGTTCCCAGTGAGGCCCGCACAGGGGTTCCCGCCGCGGCCTGTCCCCGGAGGCCGGCACTGAGCTCGCCCGTTACCTGGGTGTGCACGCGCCGGCTCTTACACGCCAGGCCCGGGGAGGCCGGGGGACTTGACGACAGCAGGCAGCAGCCCGCCCACTCCCGCCCATCCAGCTCCCCTCCTGTCCTGCTCCCGCCACCCGCTCCCCTCCTGCAGCTCCAGCTCCACCAGGAGCTACCGGGGCTCTGGTCCTGGTGAGCCCACCAGGAGGGGGTGAGACCCAAGCCCCTTCCTTCTCCTCCTGGTGCTTCACTGCAGCCCCAAGGGCTTGCTGTGGGGGGCATTTAGCTGGACAGCAATTGTGGGCCCCGTGACGCCTCCCTGAACCGCGGGGGGCACCCTAGACCTCTGTTGGACATCGCCGGAGTGGGCAGCACATGGCTCAGACCACTGTGCACCAGCTGTCAGGAATCCCCCTCCCCGCGCAGCCTGAGCAACGCCTCCATCTCCTGCAGACGCCCGAGGGGACGCCCGGCGCTGCCAGGGCCCCCGTCTCTGCCGTGCCGAGCCTGGTACCCAGGGTCGATGCCTTGCCTGCAGCCCGCGGGCTTCAGCCTCTTGCGCCAGCTCCGCTGCGCCCTGGGCACGAGGCAGCACCCGCGTGAAGGCGCGTAGCGGAGGGAAAGCGGGGCGTGTGGGGGGCCCCCCAGGGTGGGCAGGGCGATCCCTGCTCCCTCAGCAGGAAGGAGGTTGGCCACGGGGCCGGGAGAAGGCCGCCTGCCGGAGACGCCCGCCTGGGAGGGGGTCGGAGCCGCCCAGGGCCCGGGAGGGCACGGCCTGGGCACGCTGGAGCCTCAGAAAGACTGATGGATAGACGGACGGACAGCCTCCAGGCAGCTTGGCTCCCGGGCCAGAGCAGCGTCCCCCGTGGGGTGGGGTTCTGTCCCGGGCAGGGGCTGCAGCCCCCGGTCTAGCAGCTCACCCCAGAGCCCCCGCGGCCACGCTGAGGGCAGGACCCAGCGCCGTCGCCCCCACCTCACCCGTGCGGCCCTCGCCTTGTGGCCGTACCTGCTTCCACGAAACTCAGGTCAGCAGGAGGGACGGCCTCCAGCAGAGCCTGCACCCGGCTTCCTGCGGCCCCAGCCCGGGAGGGGCCCCTCCTGCCCACCCCACCCTAGCCATTCTCCCCCTCCCTCCTCCTCCTCCTGGACACCCCCTCCTGCTGGCCTCGCCCCTCCCCTCTCCTGCACTGCCCACCCCAGTCTCCCCTTGGTCCCCTCCCCAGAGCCCTGACTGCTGGGCCCACTGCCCCCTGTCCACTCCCCTCACCGTGCAGTCAGACCGTGATCTGGGGCGCTGGCTCGTCCATGCCAGCGAGCCTGTCGGACCCCAAGGTCTGTGAGAACGCCCCAGCTGGGCACCCAGAGGGTCTGACCCGGAGCGCTGGGGGGGCCTGAGAATCTGCATTCCCGCCATCCCCTGGTGAAGCCGACAGGACGTGGGTGCCAGGGCACAGGCAGGACTCAGCAGTGCAGCTCCTCTGAGGGTGGGTCCCCAGCCCCCTGTCACCCCGACTCCCCCCAGGACGGGGTCCCCAGCCCCCTGTCACCCCAACTCCCCCCAGGACGGGGTCACCAGCCCCCTGTCACCCCGGCTCCTCCCAGGACAGGGTCCCCAGTCCCCGTCACCCCGACTCCTCCCAGGACGGGGCCCCCAGTCCCCTGTCACCCTGACTCCTCCCAGGACGGGGCCCCCAGCCCCGTCACCCCGACTCCTCCCAAGACGGGGTTCCCAGCTCCTAGGTGCCCCGACTCCCCCCAGGACGGGGCCCCCAGCCCCTGGGCACCCCAGCTCCTCCCAGGATGGGGTTGCCAGCCCCCTGTCACCCCGACTCCTCCCAGGACGGGGACCCCAGCCCCCTGTCACCCCAACTCCTCTCAGGACGGGGTCCCCAGCCCCCTGTCACCCCGACTCCTCCCAGGATGGGTCCCCAGCCCCCTGTTACCCCAACTCCTCTCAGGACGGGGTCCCCAGCCCCCTGTCACCCCGACTCCTCCAAGGACGGGGTCCCCAGCCCCCTGTCACCCCGACTCCTCCCAGGACGGGGTCGCCAGCCCCCGGCCCCCCGCTGCTCCTCAGCGGTAGTTCCTTCCGAGGGTCTAGCCACAGATGCCAGGGAACACCAGGCTCCCCCAGGTCCCACCAGCACGGCTGCACGTTCCTCCGTGCTCTGAGGCGCAGGCCGCCCTGTCCAGCCCACTGCTCTGCAGCCGCCGCCCCGGAGGCTGGTCACCTCGGCCCCCAGGACAGGCCATGGGTGCCGACCTCTGCCTCCCCCCGCTGAGATGAGCACAGCTTCCAGGGCTGTGCGCACATAGGCGCCCTTGTTTGACCCTGGGGTGGGAGCGATTAGGGCGGTGGGTCCAGGGGTCAGCAGAGGTGGACAGGGGTCCCAGGGGACAGGCGGATGCGCAGCTCTGAGGTCTCTAGCGCCGCACGGCTGCTCCAGCGCCCGGGAGGAAGCAGCGCCCGTCTTGCTGCCCTGGGCCAGGATGTCCGCCCGTGGGTCTCAGGGGGCCCAGGCCAGCAGGTGCCCTGGGGACTTGTAGGAATGCAGATGCTCAGGCCCCGAAGCTGGGGCACCGGGCGTCTGGGTGGGCCGGTGTCTGTGGCTAAGCAGACTAGAGTTTGGGGCTGACCAATCAGGCACCCCAAACCCGAGTCTCCTTCCAGGGCCGGCCCCAAACCACACCTGCAGACGCCGAAGTGCGCTGGGCGTCAAAGTGCTCGACCTTTGCGGAGGGCGTGGACGAGGCAAGCCCTGTTTCCCCTCTGGTTTTCTGCTAGTTTTCACTATGCTTCGTATTAAATGTATGATCGGAAACGAGCACTTGGGCCACGGCCTGGAAGAGGCTCTGCCGGGTCGAACGTGACGGGGTCTGAGCACGCAGGAGGCGCTCAGGGGTGCGGCGCTACGGGACCCGGGCCCAGCTCAGCCCGCACCACACCTGCCCCCGGAAGGCCCCGCTGCTGTGGGGCTGCGCGTGATGAGGACGCAGTGGCAATGGCCAGCATGCGTCCACTTGCCCTCCCACCCTCGCCCAGCCAGGGCTGAGTCCTTCACCTCCATCAGCAGCGGGTGCCGGGGTCCTCCAGGGGAGGGAGGAACAGGAGGGGCGGCCACCCAGGACATACCCACAGCACACAACACAGCACAAACCCACAGTCACACAGACCCACACACCACATCACACACACAGCACACAACCAGACAGACCCACAGCCACAGAGCACACCATACAGACCCACACACCACACAGACCCACACACCACATCACACACACAGCACACAACCACAGACAGACCCACAGCCACAGAGCACACCATACAGACCCACACACCACACAGACCCACAGCCACACAGCACACCATACAGACCCACACACCACACAGTCACACAGTACACGCTCCACACCCACCACACCCCACCCCAGGCACACCACCCACACTCACGCCGTGGCCCCTCTGCCCGCTCTCCCTGGACCCCTGGAGGTTCCTGAGCCGGGGAAGCTTCTCGCTGGACCCTCAGCCCCAACGCCGCGCCCGTCCCGGGGTCTTCCCCGCAGAGCCGCCCTGGACTGTGGTTCTCTCCTGTGCGTTCCAGGCATACCCGCCTGCCTCTGGCCTCGGCCTCGGCCTCGGCAGCCCCGCAGCACCCGGGGGCCCCGGCTGGGGGTCTTGAGGTGGGCTCTGGAGCAGGCGCCGGAGGAGGCGGAAGCTCGCAGGGGCGGCGGGGCTGCAGGTGCAGCGCACGGGGAAGTTGCTTATTTCCAGACTTTGGTCAGAAACGAGTCGTTTGAGCTTCTCACTCTCAGGACCAGAGAGGAGATAAAGATGCCCACAGCAGGTGCAGGTGGAGGTGTGCCACGCACTGCCCAGACCCGGCCCAGGATTCCCGTTCACACGGCACAGAGTGGCTCGCCGGGCCAGGCCGGCGTGCGGGGCGGGCAGGCGGGCGGGTGCCCTGGAGTGAGAGCGGCACCTGCAGCGCTGGACGCCGGGCGGCTGCGGGCTTTGGGGGACGCACCTGGCGCTCTGGGACTATTCGTGTTAAAACTAGAGTCCTTGTATTTTAGAGAAACACTGAATTTTTATGGATGAATTGCTAACTGAATAAAAAGACTTATTTCTGTTGAAAAAATGAATCACTAGATCAGCAAACGGGTGGGCTGAGGGTCAAGGAGGGAGTCTGGAGACGACGCATGTAAATGAGGCAGGTGTCTGCTGAGCCAGTCCCGGGCCTGCGGCAGCCTCCGGCCAAGGCCTGCCGGGCCGGGCCTCCTTGCCTGCTCACTCAGCCCTCCGCTCCACACGGGCGGTTCTGATCTGGTTCCAGAAGCCCCGTCCTTCAAGGGCTGGCACGAGCACGAGAGGAGCCTTAAAGGAATCAGCACTGCTGCGCTGTGCGTGAGCCACGGAAAGGCCTTTGCCAACGAAGTGGCAGGCAAAGTCCTAACAAAACACGTGTTCAAATAAGACGGTTCACAGATCAGAGGAGACGCAGCCTTTTGTAAGGCATGAAAGCGTTCCTGTGTTGGGCAGCAGTCAGAGCCAATGAACGGAACGACAGCTTACCGCCCTTCACTTTTAAGTTATGTTATGATCTGCCTCGATCCACAAATAATAAATAATATGCAATAAGAACTTTTCTAAAGGCCACAAATTGATCATTCTTTCTGCTTGGTCTAAAAGAAATCTGCTGTGACCCTGCAGATGGATCATCCCAGCTTGGGGTTCTGTAGGTGAAACTTTAAATAGAACCTGACCTCGGGTTTTGCTGATTCCCAGCCTGGTGGAGGAACGTGTCCTGCTACCATCGCCCGCCTGTGCGCCTGTCACCCGTGGCTTCCAGCCTGCTCCCCCACCTTCCTTGGCCTTTTCAGCCCCTGGCCCACCTTCTTTAGCCATTTCTACCTCTGGCCCACCTTCTTTGGCCGTTTCTACTCCTGGCCCACCTTCCTTGGACTTTTCAGCACCCCGGCCCACGGGCCTGCTTCCAAGGACGCCTCTGTGTGCACCTGGTGCCACCGCCACGCTGAACCTGGTGCCACCGCCACGCTGAGGACTCCGGGGACACAGTACCGCTGAGCACTGGCGCCTTGGTTGGTTTCCTGTAAGAAGGCAGTGCGCTGCAAGCATGACACACCTGGGGTCTCCCACCCCGAGGCCAGAGTGTGCACGCAGACCCTGGGAGCTCAGGCCATTCTGCTCGGGCCCAGCGTGTGACGGGGGGCCTGCGTGGCTGACTCGCCTCCACTGCCCCCGCCACCTTTACCCTCCCCTGTGGACTGGAGCACCCACCAGGCTACTGTGGTAGAAGAGGACTTCCACGGCTTCAGGGGGGAGGCGGACGCCTTCACTCCCGCAAAATCCAAGGGAAAAGAGGCGGGACACAAACCTTGGTACAGCATCTGTCCCTCCTTTTGTCCAAGACCCGTCACCCCATGCCCCACCCTCACCACCTTGCGTCATTCCAGGCTCAAAATGGTGAGCCCTGCCCAGTCCTCTCGGCGTGATTCTAAGCACTGAAGATGCCACGGGGAAGTCTGGCTGCCCAACGGTGAAGCGTGACGTCCTGGGGCAGGCCTCAAGAGTGGGGGCCCTGCTTACGAGGGGCACAGCCTCAAGGGCGGGGTGAAGGGTGAGTGGGCTGGAAAAGAACCGGGGTCCGTGCAGAGGCAGCACCGAAGCAGGGCTCCGGCCAGTGTGCTGAAGCCCATTATCTCAACTTAATGGTGAGTGACCAATGTGCGCATCTGTTGAGGGTGTTGCTATTATGAATTTCAGTTCAGTTCTCGTGCCTGCCTCTGCCATTGTTTAATGAGAATGGGTGGGATTTCAAGGTTTTTGAAGACTAATGCCATGTCCTGTCCCTGCCCTTGACACTGAACCCCTCGGCAATCCCTGAGGCCAGGCGAGGGCAAAACGGGAACCTTTAAAAATCCTCAACGTTTTGTAAATTGGGCAGATTGTTTTTCAGTGAATTGGTGCTTTGGTAAGTCGACTTGCAAGCAGAGGCATCTTCTAATTGTCCCTCATCCAAGCAGAGGTTCTGTCTCTTTCACACTCCATTAAAATCAGGAGAAATGGCTGCGGAGGCACACCTGCACGTCACAGGGTACGCACCTGCCTCATACCTGCACATCACAGGGACCATGTACCTGCCCAAGGAGGCACACCTGCATGCCACGGGGCTGCGCACCTGCCTGACGAGGCACAGCTGCACGCCACAGGAGCCAGGTACCTGCCTGACGAGGCACACCTGCACGCCACAGGAGCCAGGTACCTGCCTGACGAGGCACACCTGCACGCCACAGGAGCCAGGTACCTGCCTGACGAGGCACACCTGCACGCCACAGGCAGCCCACAGCAAGGATGAAATCCATGTGTAACCCATAAAACCAGAAAAACCTGCCGAAGGGCCACTGGGGAACTGGTCATGGCTGCAGCTGGAAATACTTTCTGAAGCAAGATTTCTGAATGGCCATTTGGACACACACATTGAATACACTGAAAGACCCACTGACTGTCAGTGTCGCTACTAGGAACTTTTCCTGAGGATATACAGATGCATGCAAAAACCATTGCCACTGTGATGTTTACAACTGTGAAAGGAAGAATGGAAACAGCTTTAGTGTTCATCACTATGGGATTACCTAAAGATAGTATGTTAGATTTTGTGACATGATGGGGAATATTATGCAGGTATAAAAAATTATCACATTATGTTAAAAGAATAAAAATATATTAAGGGTGTGTATGTACCATATCTATGCTAGAAAAAAGGCCCTGCGACCATGCCCTCACCTAAATGATTACAGAGATCAAGGCTAAGGGATTACGGGTGAATTCTGTACACCTTTTATCCGATGAATATTTTGCAAATTTTGAACATTTACCATATCGTCAGTGAAAAAAGGCAAGTGTTGACCCCTTTCTTACCTTTCTCTCTAAAGTGATTTCATGATTTTCCTTCTGCCTGGTTAACAGAGGAAAGGAGCTGGGAAGCACCCTGTTCTCTGCCAGAAAGAACTCCATGGACCCCACATCACCTGTCCTTCGTACAGGCCATCGAAAAAGTCAGCAGCGCATGTGCGGAAAACTGAGCACAAACCCAACAAGCCAGCCCCTTCGAGAGCAGCGGCGCTGCGAGGCGGGGTCCGCGGGGGGAAATCCCGCGCGGCCGGTTCCTCCCGAGCTCGCGCTCCGGGGCGCGGTGGAGAGGGCGGGGCTGCTCCCCGTCCCCCGCTCTGGAAGGAGCCGCATTGCGGGCAGCGGCGGGAGCGCGCGGGGGCGCGGGGCGCGGGGCGCGGGGCGCGGGGCGCGGGGCGCGGGGCCCCCACCGGGTCCCGCAGCAACGCAGGCGCCGCCGCCGGCGCAGACCAGGCCGGGGAGCCCCTGGGGCGGCGGCCGCGCGGACCGGCCTGGCTTGGTCTACCCTCGGGACGGGAACCAGGCGGGAGAAGGCCCTCTGAGCAGGCGCCCACCTCCCCCCGCAGTGTGCGGCAGAGGGGGGTCCCCGGCCGCCAGGTCCCGGGCCCTGGGGCAGGACAGGGCGGGGCGCTTGCGGACACCGGGGCTCCCCCGCCTGCGCACCCCAGGGCGGCGCGACAGCGGGGGGACCGGGGCGGTCGGGGGGCCCCCAGTGTGGGGTCCGGGCGGGGGCGTCGGCGCCACAGTACGGGGGGCAGGGGGCCCCGGGTACGGGCCCGGGCGGGGCGTCCCTCCGGGGTCCCGCGGCGCCTGGCGCACTGGCGGGAAGCCCCTGGCGCACTGGCGGGAAGCCCCTGGCGCACTGGCGGGAAGCCCCCGCGCGCCGGGCGGCCGAGCCCCGGGCTCTCCTTCCCTCGCTCCCTGCAAACTCTTGGCAAACCGCCTGTCCCTTCGCGGGTCTCGGGCCCCTGGAGCTGTGAGCCGCCGCCTCCCCGGCCTCCGCGCGTCCCCGGGGACCCGGCGCCCCCCGTTCAGCGGTGTCCCCGCCCCCAGCGCAGTGCGACCCGAGCCTGGCCCCGTCCACCGGGCCGAGGGCCGCGGACTGCTCGGCGGGCGCATCCCCGGCCCCTGCCCGCCCGGGCTCCGCGCGACCCCCGCGCCCTTGCGCCTCTGACCCCGCCGCTCGCCGGCGCCCCGCTCCCCCGAGGCCCGCAGGGTGCCTGGGCCGCCCGCGCGGGGTGCTCTTAGAGTCGGGGTCCCCGGCGCAGCGGTGGTGGGCAGCCCGCCCCTTGACCTCCCGCTTGCGGGACGCGACGGGACAGAGGGTGGGGAATCAGGACGGCGTGGGGCGCCGGAGGGGAGCTGGGGCGGCCGCGCCCCCGCCTGGCTAGCAAGGGGCGGAGCTGGGCCTCGGGAAGGGCCGGCAGCGGTGCTGGGTGCTGGGCAGTGGCGGCCTCTGTCCACCTGCTGGGGCGCAGGCAGGCGGCGAGGAGCGCACCTCACAGAGCGCGGGGACCCCTGCAGCTGGCCGACCGCCAGGGCCGAGAGCTGGGGCGCGCCTTCCTGACCGCACCCTCGGGGAGACCTCTGCCTGGGGAGCACCCTGCGCCGTCGGGCAGGGCGGACAATTCTCAGGTGCCCCACACAGCGCCGGGACCCCCGGAGGGAGCGGCCACCCGTCTGGGCACACGGCACCTCCACCGGATGCCCAGCTCTGCCTCTGAGGAAGCCAGTCCTGACCCACCCTGCCCTGTGCTCCCCGGGAGGGCGGCCCCGCTGACTGGCTCACCCCTGAGATTTGGGGGTGCGCTCTTGGGCCTGCTTCAGGCTGGGGCTGCCGTGAGCCGCCCCCTCCGCCTCGGGGCTCTGATAAACTGCCCCAAGCGTCTCGCCCCTCTTCTGTGGGGTGCTTTTCATTTGTGCCCTGAAACTTCAACCACACCAAACAGGCGAGTGATGCGTTTGATTTCTGAGTACTTGTGCGGCCAGCAGCTCACAGAAGGTTGCTTCGAGGGCAAGGCCACACAGAACTTTACGAAATACAGGAACAGAGAGAGACACGAGAGGAACCGAGGAACTGAGCGCCTCGGCTCTAGCTTCCACCTCCTATTTATTGGAAACTACCGAGCAGCTGTTTGCTATCAGAACTGCAACATCTACAGTAGAACAGGTGTAACATTTACAATAAGGAACAGGTAAGCCTGTTTCCCACACATACTTGCAAATAAACTACACCAGGACGTTCCTCCCTGAGAAGGTTTTGTTTGTTAACATAAGTCAGTAACCTTTATAGCCTCCTGTCGTTCCTTGTGCATTTCAGGTAGCCCAGCCCATCAAGCATGAGGAAAGTGAGTCTGTAAACCGCGCACATTTGCAGCTAACGCCCACAGGAGAGCTCTGGAATATGGCTCCGGAGTGAAGCTGTACTTCAGCTTCTCAAAGAGAAATGCGTCTCTACTTCGCGAGAATCTGGTTCTTGCAGAGCTGCGAAGTCCTTAGCCACGGGTGTCAGGGCGTTTCTGGCCAAGATGGTGCTGGGAGTTGACGGTTTAGCTACATTAAGCTGAATTCCACTGCCGCCCACTGACCCCCACTACCATTCCCTAAAAACAAATAGAAACGTTTTTTTTTTAATCAAAAGATGACCCACTTAAACTTAAAATCTGTTAAAGAAAAGTGGAACGGAAGCGCGATAGAGCCAGAGCTGAGCCTCCAGGAAGGGGGGCTATGGTACCCCACGGAGCCTGGGACCCCGACCAAGGTCCCCGGGTAATGGTGGAGTGGGGCACGCACCCCCTCACCCCAGGAGCAGAGGCCCCTACATCCAGGATGCACGGGTTCAACAGCCTCTAACTAGCAGGTCAGGAGCCAGGGGTAGGGCCAGGGGCAGGGGCAGGAGCAGGAAACTAAAAGGGGGGGGCAGGGAGGGGCACAGGCAGGGAGGGGGCGCTCCCCTCAACAGAAGCCTGAAAGTCAACAGACACATGACAAACGGTCGCTAAGAAGGTCAGCCGACGAAATCAGCACAGGAACTAACAAAATATGCTTTGAATAGGATTAAAAACATCTGTTTAATATCCAGATGAAGAACTTTGTGTGCATGATGTAATTTATCAAGACAGCGGCACAATGAGTTAGTACTATTACCCTCATTTTCAAATGAGGAAACCAAGGCAGAAAAGTCAAGAAACTATCTCAAGGACACACAGCTTGTCAGTGAGGGTGGAATTACAGATTTAACAAGAACAAGAAGTTATGAAACTGAGAGACAAGAATAGGCAAATATAAAAAAGTCAATTATAAACCTCATAAATAAAAAAAAAAGCTGGTTAGGGAAACAAAAGGCCCTCAGTTGAGGATAAACTTCAGCTAGACGTAAGGGTTGTGCGTCTGGGAATCAGTGCTGGGAATTTACCTAGCACTTGTCAGGGCAAGATAAAGAAACCAAAACTAAGAAGCATATGCTAACAGTCCTGGCGAATGGAAGGAGGGCACAGGGAGATCTGCCGGGAATTCCACAACGAGAGACTGGAGAGAAGGCCGGGAATCGGGAATCGCTGACTGGAGACCTGCCAGCTGAGTTTTCCCGACTGCATGCAGCGGTCCTGAGCCTGAAGGCACACACTGAGCGCTGATCAGCGCAGTAGACGCAGACGCACACGAAAACACAAAAACACGGAGTGAACTCGAACAAGCGCAAAGATAGTACCTTAAAAGCCACCAGAGGGGAATGGAGTCACAATTAGATGATATCAGACTTCTTATCAGCAAACAGGCTGCCAGAAGTCAGGGAGGCACGTCTTCAGGGCGCTAAGGGAGTTGCTACCTGGAACTCTCCGTGTCACACGCTCCTTTAAGGGCCCTGTCAGCACCGAGGAGCCTGTCCCTGTGGACGCTCCCTGAAATGAGGGAAGGCTCTATATCTACAAGAACAACGTCAGCCCAGAGGTAAAAAGCCGAATCCTGCCAACGCAGCCGTGGGTGTTTGTTTGCAAGGCGCCGGAAGGGCCCGAGGGTCCTTCGGTGGGGGCTGGGCTTGTGGCACGGGCTGTGCCTGGGACCCACTGCTGGTTTGATTTGCATTCCTGTGGCAGGACGTAAACATTCTGCCCTCCCCAGTCCCACCAGGGCCTTTTAACTCCCTTGCGGGAAATGGTTTCTTTTTCACAGTTTCAATTTGTTTTTCCCTGATTACTAATGAGGTTGAATATTGTTTTTTATTCCTATATTAATAACCTTGTGTCTCTGCAGACATACCCTAGCATCTCTTCTGATTGGATATCTCCTCTCATGTAGCATCAACTTTGCTTTCTAGCTAAAATGATGTGGTGCTTCAAAGAAACCTAATTATTTCTAATACTTCTTATAAAGCAAAGGAGAAAATTTCTGTGATTTTCAAGAAAATCACAAAATCACAAAAGATAGTTTTAGGTGTAAAATGTACCTTGAAATTTTTGACTTATTTCTATAATTCTGTATTTATTATCTGATATTGAAAAGGGAAAGTGAAAAAGAGTTGTCAAGAGATTTGGAAAGTTGGTGCGGCTAGGGTCTTGGATGCCTGAAAAAGAAAAACTGGCTACCTATTTAATCAAAGTGACAATAAAACATTTAAAAGCATAGATATTATTTCAGTTGTAAAGACCCTTCTCTCTTTTATAGTTGAAGAATCATTTTCTTTGTTTTTTCTTCCTTAAATAATCAATGAAAAAGTCAACATGGAGCAAAAGAAATCCTGGTAAAATACAGACTCTCTGCTCTCTACACAGATTACAGAAACAGGTAAACTTTCATATGGCAGGCACAGATAGAAATTAAACCAAGGAAACAAGTCCACCCAAACTGAAAACCTTTGCCAAAATATCCAGGGACTTGCCAGCTTCTTTCAGACTTGGGGGTTACAAACCAAGGCCAATGACATACTTTCCCAGTCGGCGCCTTCTCTACGCTCTTTCACATTCTGGCACGAGATGGCATTTTCCTGAACCCCAGGTGCAAGCAGCTGCTGTTCCTCAGTCAGAGGCTCTTCATAGGCCCACCCACTATGCTAATTATGACTTTTAACCAAAGCCCCTGACTGCCATTTCAGAGAAGCCTGGAGGCGGCATGACTGGGAGAACACCCACAGCAGCCTAGCGGCGGCCTGGCAGCTCATGGTGGTGCAGCAGAGCCGGGAGTTCTGAACCACAGAAACTCACCACTGGCTCTCCAGAAAGGTGGATGAACAGTTCTAGTACACGTGGGCCCAGAGGAGAGTCAGTCTCCAAATTCTGAGCCCCGTTTTTCAGTTTCCATAGGTTTACATAGGATTCAGGTGAAATCAGCCTAATGTTTGCTCATTGGCTAACGCGTTGCTGGGCGAAATTTTGCAAGCGGGGATTACAGAGGCAGAACGCAGCTGCAAGGTTGCGGGCTGATTTACAGAAGGCGGGGAGTCACTCGTTCGATATCTTCCTACTAGGTCATGTTTTCACAGCTGACTTACAGAAACAGGGGCAGGAGTTAATTATGTGATGTTCTCCTGCAAGGCCATGCCCTCACAGGCCGATCCACAGAGCGGGGCAGGAGTGACTTGTTAGATATTTTGCAAGGTTATGCTTTTTATTCCTCAGCAGTGGGAGAACACACCCAACCTTCCACAGGCACTGAACCTGTGTGGGAAAATGTGCATCTTCAACAGCAGGTACCCTCTCCATAGCATACGAAAATAGAAGCAAAGCACACCAAAAATTAGACCTAGTAATCCATAATGCAGGTTTCCATCTTACTTAAAGATCATCTAGCTACTCAAGAATTACCCATTTACTAGCTGCATTTAATAATAGTCCAGGATTTCCAAATTACCCAAAGATCTTGGAAATTATGTTTAAACTGACAAACTACGAAACATTATTACTGTTAATGTAAAACACTTTCCAGAATAATGATTCAATTTAGTTGAAAACAAAATTTTCATTTTCATAATCTTACAAGTATGTAGAACATTAGTTTATTTGATCAGTAAACCTATATGAATTTAGAATGGTCAGATTAATTAGTCTCTTCATGTGAAAACAAACCTAACTAGAATAAAATTCATGCTTTATCTTCTTTAATGCTGATAAAGATACAGTGATTATTTAATCAAAGTAATCAAACCCGTCTTATTTGCTAAATGGTTAATTACGTGAAGTTGACTTTTTAGAATGTCTGAGCCTGCAGTTTCTGTTAAAAGGATTTCTTAAAAGCCTGGCACATTTAAATACTAGTAGTTATGTTCTGGGAATTATATGAATAGTTAATTTATATAAGGGCTCATTTAATCCTAAAAGCAAATCAGAACTGAGATTACTTAATAGTTGTCATACTCTAATTCACTCAATCCTCTATAGGTAAGAAAACATTTCATCCTCAACCAGTGAAAGGTCAAGGGCTTTCTCAATTAAGCCAAGGATTTGTGACAGGTGAATGGATAAATAAATTGTAAGGGATATATACAATGCAATACTACACAGACCTTAAATGAATGAATATATGAGTAGCAACATACATATGCAAAAATGTGAGTGAAAAACTGCATTGTTTTATATACAATAAAGATGCCACGTGTGTGCAATTTTAAACTAGTCCTGAGTGTGGGGCTGTGCACATGGGGCCCTCACTTAGGTAAAGATACATTATTATTAGCCTCCCTCAATCCCTACTGCCCCCCACCCCACCCCAACAAACTCTCTCCTCAGAAGTAGCCACTATCCTAATTTCTAACTCTGTGGCTTAGTGTTGCTTTCAAACTTTATATTAATGAAATCAGCCATTATGTGTTCTGTTGTTTTGCATTCTTTCCTTTAACATAAAATTTATATTTAGGGATGTCGTTGGTTTGGGATCAGCTATCTTCCACTTGGAAGAAAATTGTATCATCTATCTATCTAACCTATCTCTTTCAAATTGGTTAAGTTGGATTTTTTATTTGGGTGCTGGTTGAGGTCAGGTGTGATGCAAGGGGAAACAGGCCACAATGTGGGAGAAAAGACAGTGTGTTACTCAGAGGTTCTGGAGGGAAAGGGGGTCCACGGGGTCCACGGGGAGCGTGATCAGCTCGTTGGGCCCGACTAGCAGGTGGGGCCACAGGAGAGCGAGGGGCTCCTGGGCCGGTGCCTTTCCGTAGTCTGGGTGGAGTTTAGTCGTTCCCGCGGGGGTCAGGGGTTGGTTAGCTCAAAGCAGGGAAAGGGGCCGGGGCCCGAGGGTGGTGGATGGCCAGCTGGCTTGGACCAGCTGTGGCTTCGGGTGAGGGCTGGGGGTGGCATGGGCGGTGGCCCAGATGTGGGTTTGGGTGTGGGGGGTCTATGCTGGGGGCTGGAGAGCTGCTGCTCACGAGGCCAGAGGTCAGGCCGAGGCACGCGGCTTAGCCACGGAGAGATGACGCGAAGGCGCACACGCCACAGTTGAGAATTATGACACTGTTATCTTTGTCTGTATCTATCAAGCCTATGTACCTATACCTATTATTTTTCTATCTGTCCCTCATCTATCAGCTAACAAGCTGCTGTATAATAACAAAATGTTAATATCCTAAATGTAAATTCCAATAAATGGCTAACAAAAACACAGTAAGCCAGTAAAAAAAATGGAAGAACGCTTTTTGCAGAATATTTACAGAAGCTGTAATCAGATGGCTGGCAATGCTTACACTCACCAGGAATGCATGAAAGTCTCCACCCACAAACGCTACAAACTTCAGACTGACGGCCCCTCTTCCAGGGAGGCTGTGGGGAAACAGGTACCAGCTTCATATACTGAGGGCCTGTAAATTGCAATCACTTTGTAGAAAGTAATTGATATGATTTGTTACAATTTTATGTATGCATGTCCTGTGACTCAGCTCTTCCATGTTAGGAAATTTACATAAATAAATACTTGCACAAGGGCTAACGGAGATAAGTTTTATTAATAGAACGTTCTCTACAATATTACCCGAAATAGGATGAATAGGTGCTAACCTACATGTTCATTATTAGGGGACTGTTTAAAAAATTTGTACATTATCCATATGCGATTCTGTGAAGTCACCAAAATTGCAGACATACCTCACAAAATGTTTGTTCAGTGACTAAATTTTACCATAATGGCCTTTGAAAATTTATACTTACTTTGATTGACTATTTTTGGGGGGTTGTATTAGTTAGGGTTCTCGAGGAAAAGAGAACCGACAGGAGATATCTATAAATAGTATGAGCGTTTATAGAATTCTCTCACATGACCATGAGATGCACAAGTCCAGGTTCCGCAGGGCAGGCTGCAAGCCAGGGGCTCGAGGAAGGCCCTTGTTGATTCCCTGATACGCTGGCTCCCTGAAGTAGAGATGGGGATTCTCTCTCTGATGCTGAAATCACTTCCCCTTTTAAGGCCTTCACTGCTGACAGCAATCTCCTCAGCTGATTGTAGATGTCATCAGCCATCTACGCCATCAACTCACTATGATTAAAGTCCACGAAATGCCCTGGTGGTAGCCTAGTGCCTGCTTGACCAGACAACTGGGCACCATGACGTGGCCGAGTTGACACACGAGCCTGACCAGCACAGGGCGGCTAGCAATGCTGTTGTCTAAAAACATGCAAAATTAATGTGCTACGAGCATATTTTAACTTTGTTGTTTTGGCCAAGAGCACACTCAGAAGTCTACTCAACAATTTATATGCAGAGAACAGGTGTGGAATTGGAACTATGATGTAAAATTTTTAATTGCCACCCTATTTGCAAAGCTTTTCCTTCCTGGGGGTGCACCAAGCTTGAGGTGCAGAAGTCTCACCCTTGACTCTTTGGCCCTTTCTGCACATGCTCTGCCATTTCCACACACTTCCCCCCACTTTGAGTTTAGCCTGTAATTAGCTCTGATTTTATATTTTTAAGTATACCTTGAATTGAGGGTAACTAATGATTCACCAAATGTTTGAAAAATTGGCAAAGAAGGAAATGTTGTTGGAGGAAGAAAGAGGAAATGAGAAAAACTTTAATCCCTGAGTAAAAGACGGGTGTGATAAAGCAGGCTGAAGAGGGGGAGTTACGCGTTCTGAACTCTGCTCTGATGGAAGCTTGAACGCCTGGCTCAAACCCAACGCCCACCCGCCGCCATTCCCCTGCACGGCCCGTCGCCTCCCCTCCACGGCACCCTTCCTCCTTTGCCAGGACAATAAACTGTCATTACATTATTGCATTCATGAAAACTACTATTTGTTTTTCTCAAATTGTTTTTTCTTCGTTTAATAAACCTGGTCTTACTGCCAAATGACACCTTTTTCTCTAGGTAAATAGTCCGGGTATCTTCAGTTAGGTTGAGACGCATGGTCATTTTACCTGTTATCATTGAGGGGACTGTTTATGTTAATGTCCTTAGGCTTAGTGGCACACTTTCAGGAAGGAATTGCAGTTGTTAAGCAATAATGAGGCGTATTAAAGAGGAGCGTGATAATGAAATGCCGAGACGCCTGGTGAGTGACAAGCAAGCCCCAGAGCGGCCTGCGTGCTGACCTCCTCTTGCTGAAAGGGGCCTGGAGTGGTCTGGAAGGACTGCCCAGTGCTACCCCGGGCTTGAGGGGCACGCCAGGCAGTAGTCGTGGGCGTCGGGACCGCTGCCCAGAGCCGAGAGCTCCGCTCGTCCAGGGCTCAGCTGTGGGCGCCAGGCTCGGGGCTGGGCCCTTCCCCCGCGCCCGTCTCTCCAGGCTTCTCTGCCTCTGCAGCTGTGGGCGAACCAGGAGTCCGTTCTCTCACTGGCCAGATCACAAGGGCAGCGCTCCTTCTCCTGAGTGTGTGTCTCGCTCTGTGTGTCCCTGTCTCTCTGTGTGACCCGACCTGAGCCACGCCTCTCTCCTGACCACTCCAATCAAAAGTCTCACACCCACAGCAATGGGTCAGTTCAAAACATCGCCCTTCTCTTCTGGAATTCATAAAAGAACTTCAAACTGCCACACCCTCTTACGGGCCAGGAGGGTGAAGGCAAAGCAAAACAAGTGCAAGGGGAGACTCCTGTTATCTACCCTGTGGCAGATTCTTTGTTGGTTGAGTAGCCTTCTTAGGAAGTACTCAGACCTTTCTTTCATGAAATAGAAGCGAATGCTTGTCTCCTATCACTTGTGTGGGGGGAGCATGGGCAGAGGTGAAAATTAAGAGGAGAAGCATATGACAGAGCTCAGGGAAGGGCAGTAAGTCACAGCAGAAGCATAAAGATGGAGCTTTGCTCATGAAAAAATCAACAATGGTATCATGTCCTCATAGATTGGGAGATATTCTGGGTGTCCCAGCACTCAGCCCTGCATCTGAAACCTGGGAATGATTTCACACCTCAACAGAGCTTTAAAAGTAGCATTGTGTTATCTCATAATTAACTTGTCTTCACTCTGTGTTTTAACACACAGAATTCCAGCCAAACGAAAGTATAACAGATGGGAAAAGTCACTTGGAAAGAACAAGTTTGAAGCTGTCTTACTTTCTCTTTGGAAGCTAGATTTCAAAGGACCAAGGTTATGTCTTCTTTCCCTGGTGTGGATTGAGAAGCCAAGCAGTAATGAGTGCTTTTTTGTGTGTGGACTTAAGGAAAATTAACCTTATTCTTATCATAGCTATCTTCATCAGAACACAGGGCTCAGCTCTTGCTTGCCATTTGTGAGAGCAGCTGGCCCTGCTGAGTCAACCCCACTCATAAACGGGGACCAAGAAAGCACTGCCTCACCCGTCTGGCCAGCTCTAAGCAGATCCCAGTGCAATCAAAGGCACAATGAGCCTTCTGCTCCCAAGACTTTGTACCTGGCCAGGGCAGTGCTGGATTTATAGACAAAAGGCAAGTCCTGGCTCAGCAGGACTTAATTACTTACTGTATGACCTTCAGAAAATAACCAAAGTCTCTTAGCCATACTTTTATAAAACTCAGAAAACTATAATACCCTTATTACCCACTTCATCAGATTGTTGTGATGATTAAATAAGATGAATTAATAATTGAGTTCATAATTAAGATTATGAAAGTTATTGCTAACTGTACTGTTGCACGGTCATAAGGTATTTCTCCCTAGCCCGCAGAAGGCACTGAATGATGAATGAATTCACTTATTAGTGCTACAACTGAAAAGTGAAGTGATGTAGTTACAGCATCAGGTTGGGAATGAGATGATGATGCAGGCATTTAGAAGATACCACTCCCAGTCACTGCACACCAACAATTATTTTACTTCATTAAATCATCTGTAAATGAAATGATGAAATGCTCTTCACACCCCACCCACAACCCGCCACCTGAGCCGAACTTGTGTAGGAGCAAGTGGCCATGGTGGCTGCTGGGGGTAGGGAATGGGAAGAAGAGATGAGATGTGGGGGCGTTTTCGGGACTTGGAGTTGTCCTGGGTGGTGCTGCAGGGACAGTTACTGGACACTGTATGTCCTCCCATGGCCCACTGGGTGGACTGTGGGGGAGTGTGGGCTATGGTATGGACCACTGACCATGAGGTGCAGTGGTGCTCAGAGATGTATTCACCAAATGCAATGAATGTCTCATGATGATGGAGGAGATTCTTGTTATGGGGGAGGAGTGGGGTGAGGGGGGTGGGGGGTATATGGGGACCTCATATTTTTTTAATGTAATATTAAAAAAATAAAGACAAAAAAAAAGATGGAAAAAAAAAGTACAAATACATGTGCAACTATCCCCTGGAATGAAAAAGATGCATCAGTATATTAAGAGTAGCACTTGACTCTATGCAGAGTCAAACAGAAATTTTTAGAGCCTGGAAAATGTGTAACATCCCCAGTTAACCACTGTTCTTGTGCTTTACTAAAATGCTTAAACTTTTTATTTCTTGTTTTTTCCCTTTGACAAAAATGGCGTCTGGGCTAAATTCCAAATTGTAGAAGTAAACTTAGCTTCCAAATTCCCTTGGCAGGGAAGCAGACTTGGCCCAGTGGATAGGGCGTCCGCCTACCACGTGGGAGGTCTGCGGTTCAAACCCCGGGCCTCCTTGACCCATGTGGAGCTGGCCCATGCGTGGTGCTGATGCGCGCAAGGAGTGCCATGCAGGGGTGTCCCCTGCGCAGGGGAGCCCCACGCGCAAGGAGTACGCCCTGTAAGGGCAGCCGCCCAGCGCGAAAGAAAGTGCAGCCTGCCCAGGAATGGCGCCGCACACATGGAGAGCTAACACAGCAAGATGACACAACAAAAAAGAGACACAGATTCCCGGTGCCGCTGATAAGGATAGACGCAGTCACAGAAGAACACACAGCAAATGGACACAGAGCGCAGACAACCTGGGGGGGGGGGCGGGGAAGGGGAGAGAAATTAAAAATAAATAAACAAATCTTTAAAAAAAACAAAAACAAATTCCCTTGGCAGTGTAGACCACATGCACCCCCCTCTTCACGCTCTAACTGGTGGAAAAGGATGTGTGCTCATGAAGCCGGTGCCAAGTTCCACCCGGAGCTGCTGGGATGAAGCACCCCTCAATCACGCACCCCACAGACTCACAATGACACCAAATCTGCAAAGCTGTGTGTTTGAATCAGCACTCAGTTTCTCTCCCCAACTGAAATCCCCTTATTTCCTTGTCATTTTTATATCTAATGCTTTTATGAAATAAAGAGGTCTGACTGCTGAAAAAGACACGTTGGCACTGAGAAGTGTGGCTTCTGGGGGAGGGTGCCACCTCCCGTCAGAGCCGCGTGTTCTCCTCTGCCCTTCACCCTCCCAGGGGTCCTGCAGAAGGAACGTCTCCACCTCCACGTCTAACGGAAGGTCTTCCAATTAAAGTGCTTTGCTCTTATTTCATTCTTAATATGTTCTGCCCCAAGTTCTGGCAACATAAATTATTTTGTATTTATAAAAATAAATCTCATATATATATCATCCCCCCTCCCTTGCAGCTTGCTTGCCGTCTGCTCTCTGTGTCCATTCGCTGTGCACTCTTCTGTGTTCACTTGTCTGCCTTTTCTGTTCTGTCACCTTGCTGAGTCAGCTCTCGGTGGCCTGCGGGAGAAACTGCCTTCACAGGGAGGCCCCGGGACATGAACCCAGGGCCTCCCATATTGTGCAGGAGCCCAACTGATTGAGCCACAGCTGCTTCCCTCCAATAAATTTTTTAAAGACAGAATTTTAGAAACATTACTCAGAATGTTTTAAAATCCATAAAATTTCCAACTCAATCTTTTTGGGGAGGACTAGATTTAAACCAAATAAGTTGCATCATAGTTAAGGCCCTCCAGAGAAGTAAGTTTTATCGTATCTTTTGCCAAGACATTTAATGTTGACCGACTAGGGCGAGAGAGGGTGTTCTGGTTTCCTAAAGCTGCTCTAAAGTGGACACCATAAAATCGTTTGGCTTTTAGCAGTGGGCATATCTTAGCTTACAGTTTTGAGGCTGAGAAAAATGTCCAGTTTAAGGCAGCCTCAGGCTGTACCTTCTCCCTGGAGCCTGGCTGGGGTCCTGGGCTCCTCTGTCATGTGGAGAAGCACACGGCGGCTTCTGTGGGCCCCTCCCTCCTCTTCTCGGTTTCGTTGCTTTCTGCTTCTTGCGTCCATTCTTTTTTCCTCCCTTTGTATGATTTCCTTCTCTTTAAAGGACTCCAGTAGGAGGATCAAGACCAGCCTGAATGAGGTGGGGCACCTTAAGTTAAGATCCCACTCACCAGAAGGTCCTGCTGTCCCTGGGTCCACAGCCGCAGGGTCGGTTGACTTTAAGAACGTACTTTTCTGGGGTACATACACCCTCAAACCACCACAGAGGGGGAGAGCAGGAGGGAGGAGGGAGAGGGAGGGAGAGGGGAAAGAGAGTCTGAAAGACTCGCCTTGGCTTGCGCACTGGCATACTTCCTTTTAGAGGCCTACTCGGTCTTCTGACAAGGAACTGGGGTCATTTTCCAAAAGAAAATCAGGATGCTGACACCAAAGAATAGCAGAAAAAATGCTGCACGGCAACATCTAGAGATGCCTATTTCCATGCCGGCACTTAGGGATGGAAGCTATTGCCAGCCCTTATTTTAACTGCCTTTGCTTTGGCTTCTTGACTACAACTGGTTCCTTACTTTTATTACTTTATGTGTCTACATATGCCAGATCTACGTGGATTCGTGGGAATCGGGGTACAATCACCGGTCAGCCTCCAGGGACAACACACTTTCAAAGGGCCTCTTCAGGCAAGGACAAGGAGAAGGACAGTCAGAAGCTCTTAGAGGGACGACCAGGGCTGCGGGCGCTACTGGAACAGAGAGGGACCCCTGGAGCATAGAGCCAGGCCAGCCAAGGACTTCCCAGCTCACAGTGTCCGTCCCGGGGCTTTGGAATTCCTGAGCGGGGGACGGCTGTCTCCCGTCCTTCCTCTGAACGAGAGGTCTTGTTATCACTCTCAGACCAACCACTGGATACTGGACTGGTGGCAGGTGACAAACCACGGGCCCCCTCTGGCCACAGGTCCAGCAGGGCGTAGGCACCTGCAGAGGGGAGACACGCTCACGCCTGGCATCGAATCAGAGCACCCAGGCGAGTGCTTCTTGAGTTTATTCATATTTGGGAGGTGCAGCTGTCCTGGCTAGACCATGACACACATTTCCTGTGAGCATTGCAGAATTCCAACGCTGACAACCTGCCATCTGGTTTCAGCACAGTCTCTTAAGGGTGTGAATCTTTTTTTAAGCTCTGAAAACCATTTCAACATCAGCCTGATTGCCCAAATAAGGCAAATTATGTTTTTTTTCTTTTTCCAAATTATAACCTATTGAGAATCTACTGTGTGTGGTTCTGTGCTGCATTCTGTGGGTAATTAAAATGCCCATGTGTGGCAATTATGCTGCAGCGCTCGCCATCAAGGGCTACAGCCCGTCATGAAGCAGATGCATGCAACGCTCATGCAAAGCATCATGAAGTCATTTTTAGTCTGAAAAACTAAACTGTAACATAACAACTGAAGGAAAAAATCCAGGGCGCTGAAGCCTGACAGAAATCTATAGGTCATTTATGGGCATCTCCTCAGGAATTTTAACCTCTTCTCAAGAGAACTTTTGTAAGATCTACAGATCACAAATTCAGCTCTGGAGTTTCTCCAGCTTTCTTCCTCTTGGTCTTTATGTAACCACAAAATGAATAATGTGCTGATTTAAATTCTGATAAATGAAAAAGGAAGAATACATATGAGTGTTTACATCACAAATTGAAAATCACTCTTTGAATTCTAGTTGACTCTTCTAAAAACTATTTTCATGGAGGCTACTATTTAATAGTTTAATGATTGCAAAAGATTTCTTGAAAAATAAAGATGTTATTTGAAGTGTTTTCCACAAAGGTAAATATATTTTTCATGATTTTTCTTGATATTTGTTTAAATATATCAACCACCTACAGTAGGATGTAAGTGGCATCCTTGTGCTACCTGGATTGGTGATTCTGAAATCAACTTTGATAAACAGTGACATAAGGGGTATTTTTATAGTTTATGACAGATGGGAAAAGGATTCACAAAGATGAGTGGTGATTTGGCATAACTAACAAAATGTGTCAAAGGTGTTTGGTTTGTTTGAATAAAGTGAAAATTATTTAAAGTTATGGTCATATATACATGGTAGAGGGATTTGCTAAATAAGTTCACTTCAAAAATTCTCATGCTGGCTGGTGGTGCAGCCATCTGCCCCAGCCGAGAAGTGAGAACCCAGAGGTTCTGAGCAGACACAGCCTGCGAAGTGCAGTGAGGCTGGTCCACGAAAACACACCTAAGGTGGAAACTTCATTCCAAATAAAGACAGAAAAAATCTCTTTCATAATTGATTATGCAACAAACTTTAAAACGACAGCCTGGGAAAGAAGCTCTTTCGTGATGTTCACTTCTGCAGTGCTCTGTGAAGCCCTGGACACGTCCTTTGCTCTGGTATAAATGGACCCACCGGGGACAGAGGGCAATGGCTGCTTCTCTGAGACAGACTACATTTCCACACGGCCCTTTGGGCCACTTCTCCCTCCATTTCCCTGTTTTTCTAGAGGTGACGGATGCCGGTGTTTGTTTCAGATGAGCCAAGGGTATAAGGTAAATAGCAGTTGACTGTGATAGGAGTTTGTCACTTTTTCTGCATGCGAATAATGCATGTGTAATACAGGACTATAACTGAGACCAGAACTCACCGTTTTTTGTTTCTTAATACATGGTTTACAGAAGCCAGTTAAATACACTCTAGAAGCTGTCCACCACTTTCTGATTCATTTGAATGAGGACAGCTCTTTGCAACTTTTTAAAAAAACTCTTTTTTGGACACTTGGATGATGTAAATGGGAAAACCGAAACCCAGTTCTTCAGGGGAGGTGACTGAGGAGGTGGGCTCCTTACGGCCAGGGGCTTCCTTATCACCAGAGCTGCCCCCTGGGGTTACCACTGTTCACTCAGGGGCAGCGTGTGCCTGGAGGAGAGGGGTCCCAGGGGAAGGAGGACTGACCTCGGGGTGCCTGGGAAGGGATGAAGAGGCTTTGTGCACGGAGGGCCTAGGGCTGAAGGCTCTATGGACACGCCCTGTGTGACACAATCAACACACCACGGAGGGCACACACAGGGCCACGCAACCCCACCCTCACCACTGTGGCCAGTGGACATCGCCCTCCCCAGCTCTCAGCAGCTGATCCTGTCCTCCCACGTGGCAGGGTTGTCCACGGTGGGACTGTGGCACCTGTGGGGGTATTTAGGAAGTGTGGGGCATTTTTGTTTTGTCCCAATTATTGGGGAGAAATGCTCCATGTAGTGGTTGAAGGCCAAGGATGTTACCTGTCCTGCAATTTTTGAAAGAATCACATGAAACAAAGAACGATCCTGCCTGCCCTATGATTTCAGTGGCCCTTCATTCATGGAGCTGAAAGCAGGTAAATGATCCCAGAGCCAGACTGCGTAAGATACACAAAGCCGAGGCCTTTCTGCACAGTTTTAATGGCCTCTGACTAGTGCAAGGATGCAACCATTGTGTGCAGCAAGGACCAACTCTACGTTGTTGTTTTGGGAAATTGACCAGGAGTTGGTCACCATTTTGGAAAATGTGCTGACAATGACAACCTTATTCCAGATATTTGAGGCTCAATTATAAACCACCACACATTGAGAGCAACTCCAAGTACCAGTGGGAGTACTTCATTACTTCTAGTGTAGTCACTTCAGGCATTGACCACCAAAATTCACACCATCATATTTTGTTACAAAATATTTTTATTTTATTTTTCCTTTATTTTAAAGCTTGGTCACTGTAGCTGTATTTTATTTATTAGATTCAACATTGTTAGACCTACCACCTATTTTCTATCTTTACCAGTTTTCCTTTTATCCCTGGTTCTCCCCACCCCTTTTCTATCTTCCTTTTGGATCACCACTTGAATAATTTTTAGTATTTCATTTCACGGCCAACTTGTTAATTATATTTTATTTTTTGATGTTTGCTGTGAGACTCACAATATACTTCTTGCAGCTATTTCATATCACAGCCTGCCTCCAATAACATTATGCCCCTGCACGTACTGTTTAATAATTTTAAGCCAGTGTGCTTCCATCTCCCTTCCTCTGGATGACTGTTGTCCTACATTTTACTTTTACTTATATGATAAACCCTACAATGCACTGCAATTATTTTTGCTTTAAATATTCTATTGTATTTTCAAAACATTAAAAAATGAGAAAAAGTGATTTTTGCATTTGCTCTAATATCTAATGTCTGTGCTCATCATTCCCTGTGTGGATCTGAATTTCCCTCGGGCATCTATTATTTCCTGCTTGAAGCCCCAGCTCTTCTTTCACGAAGTGTTAAGAATATGGTGATACATGGGGAAATTAGAATTAATGTAATTTATGGGTCATAGTTAACAGAAATATTGTAATATTTTTTACAGGAATGGCAAAGAAGGTATTATATCAATTCTAAGGGACAGCAATAAGGCAGATAAGAGAGTGTAGCAGTTTGACAAAGTTATGAATTCCAAAAATAGATATTGGACTATGTTTGTAATCTGGTTTGTACCTGGGTGTGACTAAGTTATGGTTGGGTTTTCATTGGGCCATGTCATTAGGGCACTGAGTCTCTACCCCTTGGTGGGTAGGGACTCACAGATAAAAGGTGGCAAAGAACAGAGGTGAGGGTTTTTGATGTTGGGAGTTTTGATGCTGTAGTTTGATGATGAAGCCTTAAGCTGGAGCCCTGGGAAGTAAGCTCACAGAGGAAACAGAAGCAAGCCCCAGGAAGAGAGGAACCCTGAGCCCAGGGAGAAGCAAGCCCTGGGAAGAGAGGAACCCTGAACCCAGAGAGAAAGCAAGACCCTGGAAGGGAGGAATCCAGGAAGCCTGAACCCTCGCAGACGTTGGCAGCCATCTTGCTCCAACACGTGAAAATAGATTTTGGTGAGGGAAGTAACTTATGCTTTATGGCCTGGTATCTGTAAGCTCCTATCCCAGATAAATACACTTTATAAAAACCAGCCAGTTTCTGGTATTTTGCAGCAGCACCCCTTTGGCTGACTAATACAGAGGGTATGAGATTTTTCCTTTTGGAGTAATGAAAACATTTTACAATTGAGTGAGGTGATGAAAACACAACTTTGTGGTGAAAATGAGAGCCATGGAGTGCACACTTTGAATGGACTGTACTAAGCGTGGGACTGTGTGACACAGGGACCCAGTGGTGGGAGATGGACTGGGGTTGACAGGACAAATATGAGGACGTTCTCTCATGAACTCTAACCAGTAATATTAAACAGGGTGTTAATAAGTGGGTGAGTTGGGGGAAAGTGTACCAAATGTAAGCTACGGGCTATAGTTAGTAGTAATATATGTATATTGCTTTTTTTTTAGGTCAGTAAAAAAAAATCATTGAGAAATGGGGGGAAAGAACAGAGCTTGCTGAGAAATGGGGGAGAAGGATAAAAATAAGCACTGAGATTTGGTGGAGGCTCCTCTAGCCAGAGAGCACAAGCTCTGCCTCTTGTGGTTACCTTTTAGAGTATTAATTAATCCTCCCTCTTGCTAATGCTAAGGGATGGGGCCCCAGCTGTTATTGGTTGCCTCACCAATGGAAGGGGCCAATTGTGAGATCCTGGAAAGAGAAAGTGAGACCTCAAGGTTAAACTCAAGGTCTCAGTGAGGTCTTACAGCCATACTGTCTGTCTGCCACGTTGGGCTCATCCTCTCCTCGTTTCCCTGTACTGACCTGCCTCAACTTCCCCTCAGAGAGTTCACGCCCTCATTCTTAAGGCAGTGCTGAGGGGTGATGGTCATTTTTCTGTAGTTACTTCCTGCTGGTTAGGGCAGTCGTCCCTGCCTGACAGGGCGTACACCTCTCTGGCTCTTCTATTGAGGTGAGGGAAGATGAGCCACACCCTGTGGTTGGAACTGGCCAAAATCCCCATGTGACTAATATCTTGTTTGGAAGGCATTGATTCTGATAGAAATAAACTTAGAATTTTGAAGATACATGGACCTGCTAAAAGGTTAAAGAGGATGGTGGTGAGCAAGTCCCAAAAGGGGGCCAGCTATGACATACTGGACCACGAGAGAGAGAAAGGCCAGATGTCTTCAGAGGCTGCATCCTCCCAAAGTTGATGGGAATCAGCATTCTCCCTTGAGTTCTTTTATGCTGTTGGTTAATTTTAGGGAGGGATTGTGGTAGATCTGCTGGGTTTGGGTATAAACTGCCAACCCCAGATCCCACGGCAGTGGTTATGCCTAGGACAGCTAGGCGGGGTATAGAGAAGCACCGCCTAGACATAAACTCACGAAGACACTATAGGCACAACAAGACAAGTGCACAGCAACAAAATAAGGACAGTACTTACGACAGCCATTCCTTTATCTTCTAGGCATGCTCATTAACTACTTAGAAAATGTATTCTATTTACCAGGACTTTTAACATGTTCAATAATCTCTGCATATGATTTAGAAGGGAAGAGATATAGGTACAGAACTTGATACTAATTAATGCACTAATCGACCCATAAGTTTCTCTTTGAGCTGCTGTTAATAGATCTAAACTCCAGGTTTGCAATACCCTATATGTTGCCTCTCCCTGGGAGCAGGCCGTAATGCCAATTGTGTTTAAATTCTACTTATATAACTCTAGTGATCATTGTTTCACTTGGTATGTCCTTCACACAGCCAGCATGCTGCAGCATCATCGACTTTAGGGAGATGCTAGGAAGGTAGGCTCCAGTATTTGACTGGCCTGGTGCATCGCGCCTTTGGCAACATGAAACAGAGCCAGTCTGGAAGCAATGTCTGTTGTACATCTGGCCATTTTGAGTCACCATTGGCTCCTGCAAGAGTCTGAAACTGTAACAGTCTCCATCCACTTCAGAGCACAACCAGAGATGCAGTAGATACCTTTAGTATATATATATAGTGTATATATATATGTAGTATATATGTATGTATAGTATATATATAGTACATGTATATGTAGTATAGTAGATACCTAGTCAATAACTCAAATGGAGAGGCAAAATGCAGTGTATTGAAGGCCTGGTTTGAATGCACAAGGGAGTTTGACAGTGCTGAAGTCTATCTCTTTTGATTTTTATATACTTTTTAAACACTTCCCATGCAGTTTATAGAATATCAAATGAACTTAATTATTTTAGTACTTTGCTTTTTCCTTCACTTTTACCATGATGACATTAGTTAACAGGTATTTTACTTTAGCAGTATAGAAAAAAATACTTTCTCAATCATTTTATGAAATGTGAAGATTTCCAATGGAATCTAGATTATCTTTCCTTACCACCGATGTAACATGCAGATTGAGGTGCTCTCTGGCATGTTTCCCTGCTATGAAGTTACTTTTTGTTATTAATATCGGTTTAGGTTTCTAATAAATGGCTTCCTGGAATTAGCCACTTAAATGCTTCAGTTTAGAAGATGCTTTTACATAATTCTTATAATTAACCATAATCACATAAACTAGTTACCTTACATTTAACAAGCTTATTAAATTACAATTACCAACCAAATGAAGTTTACTCTATCCATTTCAGAGAGGGCAGATCTACATTTTCTTCTTTAACTTATTTAATTAAACATGAACTTACAACTTTCATCATCTTAAAGATTTAATACATATAATGTTAATTTCTTTAACTGGTATTCTATAAACCTAGGGAGATTACATCCAAGCTAAATGAAATAGAAACAATTATAGCTTGTGTAAGGAATGTTTTTTTCCCTTCATTTACAGGAGGTTAAAACCACATCCTTAATAAACCTCTAAAACTGTGAAATGACCTTAAAAGCATACTGACTGTTAGGTTTTGTATTATATTATGATTATTTAATTTGTTTTAATTAGAATTTATAAAAGATCTTTCCACAGCATTTAAGAACTTTCCTTACTGAAATTTGGTAATAGGATTATTAACTACCCTTATTTTAAGGCTGGTAAAATGTTTAAATTGGGGAATTACAGAACCAACTATGATTCCTAATTCCCCAGCCTAGAAGATACACTTTTAATCTGCCACACTTAGCCCCTTCCTCAGAGCTCTTGCCAAGAGAAGGTCCTGGAGGCTGGGCAGGACAAAGAGCTCAGGGAAATCTTTTTCCCTTTCCCAATAGTTCCTATATTCAGATTTCTACAAGACCTTTCCAGCCTGCTCAGCCTAATTTGGGCCCCAGGCATATACATTCATATATAAGAACATATTTAATTTTTAACAATTTGATGGAGCTCTTTTAAGAATTTTCATCTGTTAATTTGATATTACCATCCCAATGTATAAAGGTATACACTGAGCAAATAGGCAAACATCAACAAGAGAGTTAGACAAAAATCACAACTCACTAAAGTTACTTAACGTTAGAGTTTCCCCCTTACAAGGTCTGGAATAAGGACAGGTCATAAGGCTGAGACTCCACCCCATCCATTGAGCAAGCTGCCTGTGGGGGGCTGGGGGGCGGCCCCTCCCCTCCCAAGAATAAACAACGGGGAGCAGATGAGGGCAGACAAGGGCCTTGACCCCAGGCCCCACCAACCCCCCACATGCCAAGACCTCCCCTCCCACTTCCCCTGGCATTTGACCCAGGCTGCCCTCGGTTTCCCGCCTAGGAGGTACTGTAGAAAGTCACACCCAGCACCCTGCAGGGACGGGCTGCCTCCCTCTGCAGACCCCCACCATTGGGAGAGCTTCCCAGTAAACTTCCTGCCTGCAATCATGTCAGTCTCCGTGTCCTAGTGAGTGCTGTTTTTCTCTAAAACTTAAAACTTTCATTCTTTCACAGAATAAGTTTAACTATAAAATAGCATTTAAAAGATTTCTTTGAAGGCTATTTCTATTTAATCTAATTAATTTGCACAGTGACCATGCAGTTTTGCATAAGAATTTCATTCTTTAATTATTGGCTTATAACCAAAATGTCCCCAGTGCTTTAAAATACAAATTTTCCTTTGCTTATTTCCCATTTTGACTTTGGCAGACCTTGGATGAGCAAGACTAATTCCAGTGTACATTCAGGGAGGCCATTGGAGCCTCAGGGAGACTGGTTTCTCTCAGGACTTGCTGCTTTTAGGAACGTCAACACTCGAGGCAGGAGGCCCCACTCCCAGTCCTCGGGGGCTGGACTGCAAGAGTGGACGTCCAGCCCTGAGGGTTGAGAATGCCACCAGGCAGCAAACATGAGAGAAAGCAGGGTCAGTAATACTAGTAGTGGGAGGGCAGGAGAGGGAGTGTCCCAGGTTTGCTTTTCCCAGAGCCATAGTGGGCAGAAGTTGTCATGAAATAACCATAAGGGAAGGCAAGGGATGAGGCTAGATCTGAAGTAAACATAAGCAAAGGAAGCTCATTTAGAATTATCATCACAGTAGCTGAAGTTTAAGGGAGAGGAACCCAGTGAGCTTACAGCAAGGGTGTGGCTAGACCTGGAGTACCCATAAACAAAGGAAACTCATTTAGAATTATCATCACAATAGCTGAAATCTAAAGGCAAGGCTAGGCTAGTTACGAAATAACCATAATCAAAGGTAAGTTTGGTTTATAATTACCATTATGACAGCAAGCACAAGCGGGGCCTGAAGTAGTTCTAAACAAAGGAAATTAGCTTAAGATTACCATTACAATAGCTGAAGTCTAGGCTACACCACCCAGTTATAATGATTTCAGTCATTTTCCTTCTGCTGCTTTATAATATAAGGCATCTATATAATGATCTTACCTCTTAGTTGCAGGTTTTAGTAAGTTTTCACTTAATTTGGGCACTTTCATTCGTTAATTAAGCAACTAAAACAATTTTATTAGTAAAAATTTTGCTAAGTTTTTTCTGCTTTTCCCACAGTTGAACTAATTCTACTTGTGAATTATACATCAAATTCAATTGCATATTTTTGGTTACCTTTTACTGTCCTCCTGTTCTCTAATTTGTAACAGGTGAACCCCAAGTGCGATTTATGAGCTCCCAGGCATGAGCAGACTAACAAAGTTAAAGCAAGCACAGATTAGAAAAGAAAAGAGAATTTTACACAGTTATTTAGCTTAGGGAAAGACTTGAGTTTAGAGTCACCAGGGTGCAAAGTTCCCAGTGTCTGTCCACAGCTGAAATTTTGTGCAGGACCCTCGAGCATAGCTCTTCCAGGAAAATCCCTGGGAAGCTGCTAAGTATGGAGCCAAGCGGTCCAGAGATGCCCTGTCCCTGTGGAGATACCAATTGGGGCTGCATCCCATTACTTACCTCCTGCAAGGGCAAAACCCAGCAAGCTTTTTCACTGGAAGGATTAGAGTGTTATAAGGCAATAGGCAGGGAGCTAGGAAAGCCAGGGGCCCTTGAATTGTAGCTGATGGCACCTGAGGAGGTTCCTTAGTCTACAGGGGAGAGGCTGAGTAAGTGGAGCGCATTTCCTCATCCCTTCAGGGAGACATGGCCACATGGTCTCTGGTCTTCAGATCCATATGTCCTCTCCCTCCCTCCCACACAGGCGCAACTGGAATTCAGGGTCCCATATGGATAGCACTCTCGGCCATACTGCAGCCATGCGGTGTGGCAGGAAAAGATTAGACTGAGCAGATTGTCCCAGTTTAAGAGCCGCCCATTACCATCGTGGAGGATAAAATGCATTTGTCAGTCTGGGGGCATCCCACTGCTAGATCTGACTGAACAGATTGCTTGCTGAAGCAGCGTTCTGGAAATCAGGGAGCCCTGCCTACTGTCCCCATGTTTCAGAGACAAGGAGCTTTGTCTCAGCTTCCCTAGAGCCTCAGAGGTCTTGGGGGGCCTGAGTACAGTTCCTAGACTGAACACCCAAGCAGGCGGACCCCAGGAGTGGGGCTGGCTAGGGACCTCTCTTTTGCCTACTTTGCAAGGTCTTAGGAGCTGGCCATGAGGGAGCTCACCCCATACCTGCTCCCAGGGGCAAGGTCCACAGTTACACCCAACATTAAAGGCCCACCTTAAAAACTAGAGGCTGATTGTCCCGTGACTTCCTGACAACACCCTCGGGGGCCCTCCCTAGACAATCTCAGGGCCTCCCCAGCGTGGAGAAGGAGCAAAGCCTCGGAACCTGCTGAGGGTGGGGTTCTTGCCGGCTAAAAAGTGCATTTTCAGTTTCTAAGGCATTCTAAAGCACCTCACAGTCCCAAAATGAGGACAGCAGTAGTTGGAAGATCAAAGGCACTTTTAATTAAAAGGAGTTTTCTAGTGGTCTAAGGAAATGACACAATGGGTGATAGCCATTCTGAATTCACAGAGAGTGTCTGGGAAACTCCTGGTGTACTTCTGGTTGACTCAGGCCATAGGACAGTCAGGTCTCAAGGGCAGTTTCACCGGCCACCCAGAACTTCCCTGGATCTACACATTGTGGGGACTGGCCCCTACCCCCTCTGAAGAGGGAGCTGGAAGTCTGGGCAGACTGAGTTTGTGTCCTGTGGGAGTCTATCCAGGAAGCTCTTTAAAATGGCAGAAGCAAGAGAGAGCACAGACAGGCCTTGAAACTCACCAGTGTTCAGCAGGGGTCAGGGAGCACCACTCACCATTCTGTCTCCTGGCTGGCTCACCAAATGAAGACAGGGAAGTATTGGATTCCTCTAGGTTCTTGGCTACTTTGCATAAAAAATTTAAGAACACACCAGTTTAGTTAGGCCAGTAAAAGGAATTTATTGGGAAATGGGGGAAAAGAACAGAGCTTGCTGAGAAATGGGAGAGAAGGACAGAAATATGCACTGAGATTTGGTGCAGGCTTGAGAGAGCCAGTAGCAATATTTTGAGGATGCTCTTTCATAGTTTGTAACAAATGCTTTGAAACAATACAAGGTGTTGGTGGTGGGGTGATTATGGGAGCCCTGTATAATGACATGCATGTTTGTTTTGCAAGTTCACAACCTCTGTAATAAAAACGTATTTAAAAAAAAATAGTATGGGTTTGGGGAAAAATACACCAAATGCAAGATAAGGACTATGGTTGGTAGTAATATTTTGATGATGCTCTTACATAGTTTGTAACAAATGTTTCACAAAAATGCAAAATGTTGGTGGAGGGGTGATATATGAGACTCCTATGTGATGTTATGTAGTTTATTTTGTAAGTTCACAATCTTTACTATATACTTGCTTATGCATGTTAATGTATGAATGATATACTTCAATAAAATATATATTTTTAAAAAGTGTATGAGACTCTTATCCAATTCACAAAATAAATGCCAGAGGGATTAATACAGAAAATAAAAACTGATATAGTAAAAATCTTGCAAGGATATCTAGGAAACTACATGTTTAATTGAGGAGTCAGAGAAACCTTAACACTATAAACTTGAAACCCAGAAGTTATAAAAGCAAAGATGTTTATATTTGCCTTTTTTCTTTTGAATGATGAGAAAATACAAACTCCAAAGCTAAAATTTGTTGTAATGCAGGTGGTATCAGACAAAATAGCAATATTTATAATATGCAGTGATTATCAAGAAAGACAAAAGTTGTGAGAAAAATGGGCAAATTATATGATTGGAAGCATACCCAAATGACAAGAAAATATGTGAGAATAGGCTAAAAGTCACTAGCAGACAAGAGAGTAGGAATTATAGTAAAATGAGCTAGCAGTTCATAGGTAGCAGCCTGGAAATTTAAAAAAGATGAGTAATAAATATTACTGGCAGAGTTATGGGGGAAAGTGTACAAGTTACCTTTACAGAAAGCCAAAAATGTACAAAAACTAAAAAATATATATCTTCTTTGATCCAGCAACCCCATCCAAAGTAATTTTTCAAATAGAAAGACATTTCCAGTAGGATAAGCATATATGTCATATAAACCAAGGTACTCAGGTAGCATTGCTTATAATGATAAATATCAATAAATAACTAGCTGTGCCAGTTATGATACATTGGTACTATGGAATGGGAATGCAATATCACACAGCCATTAGAAAAGAATGGATCACTTTTGACTTCAAAAGACTTTGTACTGTTTAGTGAGAAAAATCCAGGCATAATGAAAACATATATTAAAATGCCATTTTGTAAAACAAACCAGGATAATGATGGATGTATGTGTATAGAGCATATTGAGATGAGTGAAAAATTCAGATAGACACATTCATCCTGGGTTTACCAAGGATTTTTGTCAGGGACTGGGGGATTGGAAGGTAGCTTATTTATTATCTTCTTTCATTACTACTGAAAAATGTGAGCAATTGACACATAAACCCCAAATATTTGGAAACTAGTTTTATTGAAATTAAAACACTTAAAACTTGAATGGCTTCAAATCACAGCCTTATGAGAAACACTACAAGTTAGCAATAAAAACAGAGACTCTATTGAAGACAGGAGCCCTCTATTTTCAACTAGTCTAACAGTTCATTTATGAAGAGGCAGAGTCGGATGGCGACGCGGCGCCGTTACTTTTTCTTGCCTTTCTTTTTCTTCTGGGCGTCAGGGGCAGGTGCCTTCTTCTCGGGCTCGGCCCTCAGGGCGGCCTCCTGGGCGGCCAGCTCCTCCAGCCGCAGGTGCTCCGCTTCCAGCACCTTGTTCCGGTACTCCTCCCGGGCCCGGAGGATCCTCTGGCGGGCTTCGTCCAGGGAGTCCTGCCCCAAACAAAACCCCGCAGGTGAGGCCCCACAGACTCATGTGGAAACGAGTGAAGATTCAAATTTTCACCAGCACAAACAACATGCGGTAGCATAAGGGGCACGAGCCTAGTTGCCATTTCAAGCATGTCCTAAGCATAGTCATCAGTATCAAGGGCCCATCATTGGGCTATCCTTCTTCACTGGTCTTTGCCCTTGCACATTGTGGATTGTTGATGTTCCATTGGGGAATGTGACAGAGCTCCCCAGGATGGGAACTGAGCACTCCCTCAGTAGCTATGTGTAACTCTATCCACTATGACAATACCCAGTGAACATCCGAACTTATCTATGTACCCTCTATGCGTGCCCTGGAGAGCTCCCTCCCACCCATGCATCCCCCATCAACGACACCCCACACCACTGCTCCTCCCCTGCCATAGCTGAACCCCATTGTGATCCAAAACATCTTAAAAAATGGAACCTAATATATTGCCAAATTCAATTAGTAGGAAAATGAAATACTATTGACAGGTTTAAAGATTATAAATAGAATACTTAATAATTTAGAAAAGCTAAAATAAAGTAAAAAATAAATTGGGGTATTAAAAAATGAAAAACATCATAAAACTTTGTTTTTGACATTTTGCCTTTCTTCACTGTATGTACAGTGTACAGTGTTGCCCTGCATGTACAGAGGCAAAGCAATCTCTTCCATTCCTTCCTCATTAGAGATGAAGTAGACATCACCTCGTTAGAGGATGGAGGAATAAAATATGGATTAGAGTAGACTTACTGGTATTCTACTATAGAAATATTGTGACTCTAGCAATGAAAGAAATTGTATCATTGATGTGGAGACAGTAGCCATGGGAGTTGCTGAGGGCAGGGAGAAGGAAGAAGAAGTGTGATATGGGGGCATTTTCGGGACTTAGAGGAGTCCCGAATGATATTGCAGGGACAGATGCAGGACATTATATATCCCGCCACATCCCACTGACTGGACTGGGGGACAGTGTGAACTACAGGGTGAAGTATAGGCCATGCGGGGTAGCAGTGTGCCAAGATGTACTCATCAAGTGTGATGAATGTGCCACGATGATGAAAGAGGTTGTGGATGTGGGAGGAGTGGGGGGTGGGGAGGGGAGTGGGGTATGTGAGAACCTCTTATGTTTTTTAATGTAACATTTTGTGTGATCTATGCATCTTTAAAAAAAAGACAATAAAAAATCTGATTAAAAAAATGTTCAGTAGAATTCACACACAAAAAAAGGGCACAGGATTTTAACACAGACTGGTAAATAAAAACATTGGGATGAAAAAAGTGAAGAGGTAGGTGAAGACAATAGGAAGAGCTTTCGGCAAAGCAGCCGTCTGCCGCGGACTCACTCACATACAGTCTGTGTAAAGTATCCAGGCCAGTGTCGCTCACGTGCTCAATACGTGAGTAGCTCCCCACAGAAATTTTAGGCCTAATAATTACATTTGAGTTGAACCTGAAGACTTGGAAATATTGCCGCCTCATCCACTGGTGTCCTTTCTTATCTCCCCTGGGTTTTCATTCCCACCTCTGCAAACAGGTGCTTGTCAAGGACACCAGTAACCTCTACGCAATTCCAAGGTCATTTCTTGGCCCCGTTCTCACTTGAGCTCTCGCTTCCGGATCACCTTCCTCCATCTGGCTTCCAGGATGTCGGGTTCTCTCAGTTCTTCTCCTTCACTAGCTGTGCCTTTTCAGGCCCTATTACTGATTCTCTCTTTCTCGTGCCCCTCATAAGTGGGAGACACCCAGGTATCAGTTCTCAGTCTCTTCCCTACCTATACTCAGCGCCTCATTGATCTCACCTGGTCCCAAGACTTTAAATTCCATTTCCAGGTTGATGAGGTCCAAAGTTTTCTCTTCAGCTCAGACCTCTCTCCCTAACTTCTGTTCAACTCTCCCCCGTGACTGTGTGATAGGCATATTAAAATAAAAATGTCCACAATTGAAATCCTTTTCTTCTCTTACAGCCTGACCCATATTGAATGTCTATTACCAAATTTGATGGCAACTCAATCCTTTCAGTATTTTAGGCAACAACCTTAGAATAATTCCTGATTCCCCTCTGTCTAATAACATAACAACACTCCGTGGGGAAATCTTGTGTCTGACTGTATTTGACCGTGTCCAGAGCCAGACTGCTCCTCTCCACCCCACCCCGCATCCCGGAGCGAGCCTCCCCGTCCCGCTGGTGCAGTGGTCCCCCGACAGATGTCCCTTCTCCGAGACTTGCCCCCTTCTATACTTCACTTTTCTCTACGCAATGACCAGAGCAATTCTCTCTAAACCTGTCAGATCAGGGTACTCTACTCTTATTCCCTTTAAAATCCGGCAATGGTTCCAGATTCCCCTCCGACTAAAAGCCTGCAGCGCCTTGAAGACCCTTGCAGCTGCCTTGTGCCCCCCCCATTTCCTCGCTGGCCCCTTGTCCCACGGTCTACCCCTGCTCACTCTGCATCCCGGCCGCTGGCCCCTTGTCCCACAGTCTACTCCTGCTCACTCTGCATCCCGGCCGCTGGCCCCTTGTCCTACTGGTCTACCCCTGCTCGCTCTGCATCCCGGCCGCTGGCCCCTTGTCCCACAGTCTACTCCTGCTCACTCTGCATCCAGGCCGCTGGCCCCTTGTCCCACCGGTCGACCCCTGCTTGCTCTGCATCCCGGCCGCTGGCCCCTTGTCCTACTGGTCGACCCCTGCTCGCTCTGCGTCCCGGCCGCTGACCCCTTTCCCACCGGTCGACCCCTGCTCACTCTGCATCCAGGCTGCTGGCCCCTTGTCCCACGGTCTACCCCTGCTTGCTCTGCGTCCAGACCGCTGGCCCCTTTTCCCACGGTCTACCCCTGCTCACTCTCCATCCCGGCCGTTGGCCCCTTGTCCCACCGGTCAACCCCTGCTTGCTCTGCATCCCGGCCGCTGGCCCCTTGTCCTACTGGTCGACCCCTGCTCACTCTGCATCCAGGCTGCTGGCCCCTTGTCCCACGGTCTACCCCTGCTTGCTCTGCGTCCCGGCCGCTGGCCCCTTGTCCTACTGGTCTACCCCTGCTCATTCTGTGTCCTGGCCGCTGACCTCCTCTCCTACTGGTCTACCCCTGCTCATCCTGCGTCCTGGCCGCTGACCTCCTGTCTCTCCTTCCCCCAAGACTCCAGGCATGTTCTTGCCTCAGAGCTCTGCTCCAGCTGACAGCTCTTCTGAGACACTCTGTTCTGATCCGGTTCCTCTTTTATTTTCCTTCCAGTTTCCCTTTCTACCACATTACATCATGTACTTATTATCTGTGTCTCCTTACTGGAAGATAAGCTCCATAAAGGCAGGGATTACTCTCTTTTGTGGAGTGCTTAGGCATTCCTGGTGTGTAAAAATGCTCATAAACATTTGTTGAGTGCATAAAATGTGGAAATGCCAAGTGTCAGAAGATTAGAAACAGGAAAATACAGTAATTTATTATTTCAAAAAGAAGAATGACTGGTACATCTATAAATCCATGGTTGTTCTAGAGATGCTAGAGGTGCTGATTTACTAAGAGGCCATGGTTTCCTAAGTTTGTCTGCATTTCTGACACTATGAGCAGAATTATTGTTCCATTTATTGGTTGCTTACTGTTTTCAAACAACATAATCAAAAGATAAGAATTAATGAAGAGAAACTCCTAGAAATGTCTGCTTTTTCTTTATCTGAATGGTCCAAGTTACATGTCCCTGTATTTGCAAGTGGCCTGACTTTGGTTGAGATGGGGACAGTTGGATATCAGAACCAGACTCCTCAAATCTTTTAATGAAATAAAAATACTGTACCTAACAAAACAAAATTGGGTTCAATAAACCAATTGCCCAAGTGCAAGATGAGAACAGTGACATGTTAATGAAAGAAGATATTTCACAGGTATAGTGTAAGGAAAATTTAATAGAAGTCAATAGTCACTTGGGGAATGAGTATATTTTCTCCTATCTGATAACAAATATGTTACTGGTCATATTTCAAGTGAAATGGCTTCAATCAAAATGAGGCATTTACCTGGAGTCCACACAACTGAAGAGGAACTGAATTCCAGGTCACCCCAGTATCTGTTTTCTTCCCCACTTTCTCCCCATCCCCTTCATGCCTAAGAAACATGACTGGCCATCCCGAAATCTCTTTGTTCATAATTTTTTAACTTACTCTATTTCCTAGGCGATAAATGCAGACCATATAGTTTTGACATCCATTCATTGACTCACTAATTCATTTACTTAACACAAGCAGATACTTAAGTGGAAAGGAGCAAAGTGGGCAGGTAGCCATCCAGTGCCAGAAAGGTCCCAAGACGACTTTGGCCTTTTTCTTAGTGAAGTTCAGAGCCCAGGGAGGATTGAGATGATCAATGCTCTTGTTTTATGTTTTTACTCTACTAAGGAAATCCCTCTAGTTTGCTGCTGGGATGGGAAGTGACACGCATAGGGCCACAGAGAGTTGAGGAGGGGATCTGGAATTCTAAGCACTTCTTAGCTCCAAGCAAACCTACCTGATCTTCCTTCTACCTCACCTTCACGTCCTAGCATACCTGGGGCCATCACAGCCTCACCTTCACGTCCTAGCATACCTGGGGCCATCACAGCCTCACCTTCACGTCCTAGCATACCTGGGGCCATCACAGCCTCACCTTCACGTCCTAGCATACCTGGGGCCATCACAGCCTCACCTTCACGTCCTAGCATACCTGGGGCCACAGCCTCACCTTCACGTCCTAGCATACCTGGGGCCATCACAGCCTCACCTTCACGTCCTAGCACACCTGGGGCCATCACAGCCTCACCTTCACGTCCTGGCATACCTGGAGTCATCACAGCCTCACCTTCACGTCCTAGCATACCTGGGGCCATCACAGCCTCACCTTCACTTCCTAGCATACCTGGGGCCATCACAGCCTCACCTTCACGTCCTAGCATACCTGGGGCCACAGCCTCACCTTCACGTCCTAGCATACCTGGGGCCATCACAGCCTCACCTTCACATCCTAGCATACCTGGGGCCATCACAGCCTCACCTTCACGTCCTAGCATACCTGGGGCCATCACAGCCTCACCTTCACGTCCTAGCATACCTGGGGCCATCACAGCCTCACCTTCACGTCCTAGCATACCTGGGGCCATCACAGCCTCACCTTCACGTCCTAGCATACCTGGGGCCACAGCCTCACCTTCACGTCCTAGCATACCTGGGGCCATCACAGCCTCACCTTCACGTCCTAGCACACCTGGGGCCATCACAGCCTCACCTTCACGTCCTGGCATACCTGGAGTCATCACAGCCTCACCTTCACGTCCTAGCATACCTGGGGCCATCACAGCCTCACCTTCACTTCCTAGCATACCTGGGGCCATCACAGCCTCACCTTCACGTCCTAGCATACCTGGGGCCACAGCCTCACCTTCACGTCCTAGCATACCTGGGGCCATCACAGCCTCACCTTCACATCCTAGCATACCTGGGGCCATCACAGCCTCACCTTCACGTCCTAGCATACCTGGGGCCATCACAGCCTCACCTTCACGTCCTAGCATACCTGGGGCCATCACAGCCTCACATTCACGTCCTAGCATACCTGGGGCCACAGCCTCACCTTCACGTCCTAGCATACCTGGGGCCATCACAGCCTCACCTTCACGTCCTAGCATACCTGGGGCCATCACAGCCTCACCTTCACGTCCTAGCATACCTGGGGCCATCACAGCCTCACCTTCACGTCCTGGCATACCTGGAGTCATCACAGCCTCACCTTCACGTCCTGGCATACCTGGGGCCATCACAGCCTCACCTTCACGTCCTAGCATACCTGGGGCCATCACAGCCTCACCTTCAAGTCCTAGCATACCTGGAGTCATCACAGCCTCACCTTCACATCCTAGCATACCTGGGGCCATCACAGCCTCACCTTCACGTCCTAGCACACCTGGGGCCATCACAGCCTCACCTGCACGTCCTGGCATACCTGGAGCCACAGCCTCACCTTCACGTCCTGGCATACCTGGGGCCATCACAGCCTCACCTTCACGTCCTAGCATACCTGGGGCCATCACAGCCTCACCTTCACGTCCTAGCATACCTGGGGCCACAGCCTCACCTTCACGTCCTAGCATACCTGGGGCCATCACAGCCTCACCTTCACGTCCTAGCATACCTGGAGCCATCACAGCCTCACCTTCACGTCCTAGCATACCTGGAGCCACAGCCTCACCTTCACGTCCTAGCATACCTGGGGCCATCGCAGCCTCACCTTCACGTCCTAGCATACCTGCGGCCATCACAGCCTCACCTTCAAGTCCTAGCATACCTGGGGCCATCGCAGCCTCACCTTCACGTCCTAGCATACCTGGGGCCATCACAGCCTCACCTTCACGTCCTGGCATACCTGGGGCCATCACAGCCTCACCTTCACGTCCTAGCATACCTAGGGCCATCACAGCCTCACCTTCACGTCCTAGCATACCTGGGGCCATCACAGCCTCACCTTCACGTCCTAGCATACCTGGGGCCATCACAGCCTCACCTTCACGTCCTAGCATACCTGGGGCCATCACAGCCTCACCTTCACGTCCTAGCATACCTGGGGCCATCACAGCCTCACCTTCACGTCCTAGCATACCTGGGGCCATCACAGCCTCACCTTCACGTCCTAGCATACCTGGGGCCACAAATTTCTGGGCATTTAGGGGACTCTGTGGGGATTCTGTGGTGCAAAATGGGGTGATTCTAGATGTTTCTCTACTGCCAGCTTAGCTTTGGCCTTCTCAAGTCTGTTATGTCTTCAGGCAGTCTTTTCCACTTCAAATCTTTGTGGACTTGAATGAGATTTAAAAATTTCAAGTATTGTTGCTTGAGGGAGATTTTAGGGTGTGACACATTAGCTGTGTCTTATCAATTTGCCATCTTTGCCCAGAGATCTGGAGAAATGTTTTCAAGACTTCCTTCCATCCAGATAGTATAAGACTGATTTCTTTTTACTATTACAAAATAATTTGTATAGTAACTGTTGTGATGTGTGCACACTCACCCGCATCTCCCTGTACGTATTCAGAACTTCATCCTTTAATTTGTACCTATTTTCTTGGCCAATGTCTCGAATGCTGAGAACTCTAGTCCGATACTGTCGAAACTGGTGAACCTCTTCTGCCTTCTGCATCGCCTGCTGCTGATTCAGTTCTTCTGTCTGCAGTTGAGCTTCTGTATTCATTCTCCTTGATGTAAAAAAACATCAAAAGAGGAATTCTGGAATGCCTGCAACTTCAAAACTCAAATGTTTCAGAATCATAGCGACAGAATGTTTGCATACCAAACATTTAGAAAGAATAAACCATATTTTTTACATGGACCATGTTTCATTTATCTGGTCACTGGTATTTTAGGATAACATTTTAAGAAAACGTAAGTAAGTCTGGATGCCCCATTTGGTGACGTGATTGTGGATTTGGTCTTGGTGACTATGAACCAGTTGTGCAGGTTTTCCCTCTGAATTTATGCAGCTAAATAATTTTGATGTTTCAAACTTACAAACATGTTTGCATAACTCTATTAATCCTATTGCCTAGATCTTAAGAAAAGTGAATCTAATTAAATAATGGCAGCAGAGATGATGAATTTTATGTAGCTCAATTCATGTCAGTCAGGTTACAGAGTAGATACTTACAGAAAACACTTAAATACTTTTATGATTGATTTAATAAAATATTTGCTAAATTTGATATGTAAATTCGTGTACATCTAAAAATTCAGATATACTAAGGATACTTTAAGTATTTAATTTCAAATTTCAGTTTAGCAGCTGCCTACTGACACTGTATTCAAAATTCTATGCAGAAATGTCTGAATTGTGTTTAGTAAAACTTACCTTACATATTGAGTCATGTCCAAACATTCTAGTTCTTTTTGAATAATTTGTGGAGGTGTTTCCAAAATTGTTGGGGATCGTGTAAAAAGACCTCCAAAAGAAAAAAAAAGTTCTAAGCCTTAAAAAAATAATTAACAGATGACTAACTGAATGACAATATATCTCATTTTAATTAAAATATCATTTTATGTAAAAACAACCATTAATTGAACTTGCTTTATTTAATCAGATTTTATTAAAATGTAATTATAGTTCATATTTATTTGCTAATTGGTTTTACTCTATTTAGGATTAAATGAGGGAGATGACAAAATCTCCATAAAAATAAACTGAATATACTCCATAAATATCAAAATGTTGCACTATTTAATGTTAAATATAGTTAAATGAAGGAGAAGATACAAAATTTACTTTCACTTACCAAATTTCATTATAAACAAGTTAAATTATCTAATATTTAAAGAGCTTGGGTTATGTGCAAAGGATACACTAAGAGTATGTAGGTAGGAATATAAAAATGCTTCCTACCTTCAAGAAAGTTTTAGTCCAATGGCAGAAGCAATATATAAAAGGGAAACAATGAAAATCAAACTAGTGAGAGCTTTGGACGTCATAGAACATAATGAACTCACAGGCATAGATTTAAGAAAGACTTTAGAACATAGGATTTTAATCTTTCAGTCTTCTAGACTATTTAAACTTTTTAAAAATATTGAAGTATGATTCATATACCATAAAATTCACCCATTTTAAGTGAAAGATTTAATGCTTTTTAGTAGGTTTTCTGAGTAGTGCAACCACCACTAAAATCCAGTTTTTAAAAATTTCCATCACCTAAATAAGATCTCCTTTCCAGTCACTTTCCATTTACACGAGCCCCAGCGAACCAGAGCTCTCCGTTGCTCTAGATTTGCTCCTCCTGGACATTTCACATATGTGGAATCATAGTCTATGGTTTCTTGTGTCTGGTTTCTTTCACTAACCCTAATGTTTTTGTCATTTTTTTTTGTCTTTATTTTTTTAATATTACAGTAAAAAAAATATGAGGTCCCCATATACCCTCCACCCCCACTCCTCCCACCATAACAACAACCTCCTCCATCATCATGAGACGTTCATTGCATTTGGTGAATACATCTCTGAGCACTGCTGCACCTCATGGTCAATGGTCCACACCATAGCCCACACTCTCCCACAGTCCACCCAGTGGGCCATGGGAGGGCATACAGTGTCCGGTAACTGTTCCTGCAGTACCACCCAGGACAACTCCAACCCCCGAAAATGCCCCCACATCACATCTCTTCCTCCCACTCCCTACCCCCAGCAGCCACCATGGCCACTTTCTCCACACCAATGCCACATTTTCTTCGATTACTAATCACAATAGTTCATAAATAAAATATCAGTAAGTGCGCTCTAATCCATACTCTATTCCTCCATCCTGTGGACCTTAGATTGGTTGTGTCCACTCCACATCTATATCAAGAGGGGCACTAAGCCTAATGTTTTTCAGGCTCATCCATGGTGAAGTGAGTGTCAGTATTTCCTTTCTTTTTATTGCTGAATAGTGTTCCGTTGCAGGCACAGACGTGTTTTGTTTATCCATTCACTAGCAGGTGGGCATTTGGATTGCTTCCAACCAACAGAATTTGGCTATTCTGAGTAATGCTGTGATGCGCATTCACTGGCAAGTCTCTGAGGACACACATTTTCATTTCTCTTGGGTAGAGAACTAGGAATGGATTGCTGGGTCACATCGTAAAATTATGTTCACTTTTTTTTTTTTTAAGATTTATTTATTTATTTATTTCCCCACCCCGGTTGTCTGTTCTCTGCGTCTATTTGCTGTGTCATCTTCTTTGTCCGCTTCTGTTGTTGTCAGCAGCATGGGAATCTGTGTTTCTTTTTGTTGAGTCATCTTGCTGTGTCAGCTCTCTGTGTGGGCAGTGCCATTCCTGGGCAGGCTGCATTTTCTTTTGCGCTGGGTGGCTCTCCTTACAGGGTGCACTCCTTGCGCGTGGGGCTCCCCTATGCAGGGACACCCCTGCGTGGCAGGGCACTCTTTGCACGCATCAGCACTGCGCAGGGGCCAGCTCCACACGGGTCAAGGAGCTGACACCGCAGGAATGGAGCAGTTCAGAAGCAGGCTTTCTCCTTAGGGGATTCAGAAAAGAACTTCAAACTGTCACATTTAGGTTTATGATCCACTTTGAACTGATTTTTCTGTGCAGTGTGAGGTAATGATCAAAATTACCTTTTTTTCACGTGGCTATCCAATTGTCTTGGCACCAAGACAATTGTCCAATTGTCTTTCATAGTACATAGTTGGCTCCTGTAGTATACATTCATTTAATGTAATTATTGAGATGGCTGGATTTATATATACCATTTTGCTATTTATTTTCTGTATGTCTCAGATCTTTTTTTTTCCTTTGTTTCTCTAAAATGACTTTTTTTGTGTTAAACAGATTTTTCTACGGTGCCATTTAATTTCTTTTTTGGTTGCTTTACAATATTTTTTATGTTACTTTCTTATGGTTGCCTTAGGATTGCAATATACATATTAATTTACCACAGTCTTCATCAGGTTAGCACTAAACTAAGTTGTCTATAGAAATTTGTTCCGATATTGCTCCTTTCCCTCCCTGACTCTTTGGGCTATTCTTGTCATATGTCTTTATATGTTTAAAAGCCTAACAGTAGTTTTATAATTATTCTTTTTAAAATAAGTTAAAACATATTGATGCTGCCTTTTAATATTTGCCTGCATAATTGCCTTTACCCGTGCTGTTTATTTCTGTGTGTGGATTTGGGTTACCTTCTGATTGTGTCATTCCTATTCCAGGGACTTCCCTCTTATTTCTTACAAGGCAGGTCTGCGAGGAACAAATGTTGAGTATTTACCTGGGAATGTCGTTATTTTGCCTTGATTTCCAAAGGCTTTTGAAGGATATGGAATTCTTAGCTGACAGTGTTTTTTCCCTTTTGGAGCCTTGAACATGCCACCCGCGTCCCTCCAGCCTCCACTGCTCCCGGTGATCTCAGCTATTCATTTTGGGGAGTCCCTTGGATATAAGAAGTCACTTCTCTTGCTGTTTTGAAGAATTTGTACATGTATTCTCTTTCAATAGCTTTACTATGTGTCCAAGATGAGGCTCTTTGAGTTTATCGTATAGTTCCTTGTAATTCTTAGGTATTCAGTTTAATATGACCTTTAATCAAAGTTGTGAAGTTCTTTTTCTGTCACTTTCTCTTTCTTCCCTCCTTCCCTGGCTCCCACTACAAAAATGCCGGCGAGCTTCATGGTGTGCCACAGACCTCCTAAGCTCTGGTCATTTTTCTTCCTATTTTTTGCTTTGTTGTGTTCCTCAGGCTGGAAAATCTTTGTTTTAGAATAGTCACGTTCTTTCTTCTGCTGTCTCAAATCTAATGGTGAGCCCCTTTAACAAATTCATCTCAGTTATTATATTTCCAGCCCTAGAAGTTCCCCTGGGTTCTTTATTACTATTTCTCTTGGTACTGGTATTCTCTGTCTTGAAAGTCATTGCCTCATTCTTTTATTTTAAAAATATGGTTTCCTTTAGTTCAATTTTCTGATGCATTCCTACTAGCTACTTTGAATCTGGCACACGGGTCGTCTGTGCCCCTCAGAACAGGTTCCTATGGACTGCTTTTTACCCCTATGTGGGGCCACACTTCCCTAATTCTCGGCAAGCAGGTACATTTTTGTTGGGAACTGATCAGTTATTTCACAGTGAAGTAGCCACGGGCCCGCTCCTCCCTGAGCTCATGGGTGCTGCCCCCTGAGGGTGGTGTGTCTGCTTGCCTACGTGCCGGCAGGGTCCTGCCTCCCGGACTGTGCACTGTGCAGCCCCTGACGTCTCTACTCAGGCTTTTTTAATCGTCGTTATTTTTAAGCCTGGCTTCCCGGGAGTTCCCCCAGGTCAGCATAGCTCCATGCTCAGCCAGTACTTGCAGGAGGCTTTCCTTAGACACCTTGAGCAGCACCGCTTCCACTCTCGCTGGGGGTCGGCGTGGTTTGGGGTTCTGCCAACTCACAGAGCTGTCCCTGCTCTCAGCTGTTCGGGGCCTGATGATCAGCCAGTGACAAGTCACTAGCTGGGCCCTGTCTGGTCACTCCTGAGTCTTCACACAGCCTCAACACACTGGAGACTGCCAGGCACGCAGGCATATGTGCAGCTTATCAAGTCCCCGTCTTGGTCTCCTGGCACGCTGGCGGCTGCACGCTGCTCCAACACCTGTGGGCACGGAGCTTGTCCGCAGAGCCTCAGGCCATCCGTAGCGAGGCTGGGGTCAACACGGTACCTGCGACAGGTCTTGGCGGTGGTGAGAGGACCTCGTGTTGAAACCCACACACCTGCTGCCTCTGCCAAGTGCAGTGGACAGAAGAGCGCTTCCGAAACTTTTGTGTCCCAACCCCCGCACCTGAGTCTCCGTTACAGGTGTGATTAAGGACCTTGAGGTGGGGAGATACCCTGGGCTATCCAGGTGGGCCTGATGTCATCACAAGAGTCTTACAAGAGAAAGCAGGAGGCGGAGAAGACGATGGGGCGATGGAGACAGGCGTCCAGAAGACGGAGGAAGGGGCTGCGAGCCGAGGATGCAGGTGACCCTGGAGGTCAGAGGGAGACTCAGGAGTCAGCGGTGCCGGTACTTGACCTCAGGGCTGCTGGCCTGCAGACCTGATGACGATACACGGCCTTGTTGATGCTGCACACTGTGTGGTTATTCATTATAGCAGCTGCAGGGTTCTGATACGAGCTCAAACGAGGTGTGGTTGTTGTTATTATTTTTAATAAACACTCTTGTTTTGGTGCGTGCCTTTGGTTTGTTCCAGAGTTTTGAAATTGTTTGAGCATTTTTTTTTTCTGGTTTATCTTCGCTCTTTGGGGAGATGATTTGCCACGTCCTCACTCTGCCCCTCCAGAGGCTCTACCTCCTGGTTACCCAGCCTCGATCCACCAATATTGCAAAGTTCTTGGTTCATGATAACTTGTAAAAAATGAGAGACTACTCAGAACCAATGAAACCTCTAGAAAACATAAAAAATATCCATGATACTGGAATTTTAAAAAAATACATAAAGAAGATGTATTTGTGAGAGGACAACTTTGTTCCATCAGTAAGACACAAATCTCACCATGTGCTTCATTTGTGCCATGAAACGGTATGTTCCTGAAATGGTGACACTTGGATATTATGGCTTTCTAGACACCAGTGGGCGACAGCCTGCCATTTCTTCATGGTTACTATGGATCTTATATTTCTAAAGTGCATCTGCTTTCCTTGTGGACATAGCTACTTATGCTGGGTGCTTCTCTGGCATTTCAGATTTGGATTGTTTCTAGAATCCAAACTGACTCTGGAAGGAGAACATTTGCTGGCCAATAAGATGTTCTATTTTTCTTACATCTTGCCAAATATTACATAGTTACACAGAGAGTGGGAGGGGCAGAGAAGGGCCTTCTTCACACCCCTTCTGTGTGTCGTGGCCTCCGTGTCTCATTCAGTGTGTCCGTGTGAGGACTACCCCCTGTCCATCTTTTTGCAAACTGCTCCCCTGGGGGTGGGCTGGCTCCATGAGAGGATGCATTTGGAAACGTTTTAAATAGCAAATGAACATTGCTGGGTTATTTTATTATATTTTACAAAAGCTTCCATTTGTTATAAACATGGGGGAAGGAACATCCTTCATCACAGGGTATCTGAGAATCGCTGCTGAGCAGACTAGGTGAGATATTTTGACAGATCACAAAGCTTCAGACTAAGGTCTGAGGACTAATCTCCCACCTGCAGAAGGGGAGTTTTGTAGAGGTGCCCGGGACTGAAGGGAGGCTGAAGGGCCCGCCAGGGCACGGAGTCCATAGCAGCACACTTCATAGGCGCTGGCGTATGGGTGTTGAACGAAGGTGCTTAATGGTCCTTCTGGGAGACACGCACACCCATGGGAACGGGAGGCCAGGTCTCTCACGGGCAGTACTCTCCAGGGCAGCTCGAGGTGGGGGTGCCCGCAGCAGAGGGACCTCCTGGGGAGCTCCTGAGGCCAGGGGGATATGCAGCCTCAAGCCCTCAAGCAGGGTCCTCCCAGGATCCCAGGACCTGGTGCTCAGGGCAGCATTTCAGATGAAGACAATAGGGAGAGCACACGCGCCTGCCTCCACGGAAGGTGGGAGGGCACCTGCACAGGCACCTACCTCCACGGAAGGTGGGAGGGCACCTGCACATTCACCTACCTCCACGGAAGGTGGGAGAGTACCTGCCCATTCACCTACCTCCACGGAAGGTAGGAGAGTACCTGCCCATTCACCTGCCTCCACGGAAGGTGGGAGAGTACCTGCCCATTCACCTACCTCCACGGAAGGTGGGAGGGCACCTGCACGTGCACCAACCTCCACGAAGGTGGGAGAGCACCTGCCTGTTCACCTGCCTCCACGGAAGGTGGGAGAGTACCTGCCCATTCACCTACCTCCACGGAAGGTGGGAGGGCACCTGCACGTGCACCTACCTTCACAGAAGGTGGGAGGGCACCTGCACAGGCACCTACCTCCACGGAAGGTGGGAGAGCACCTGCCCATTCACCTACCTCCACGGAAGGTGGGAGGGCACCTGCACAGGCACCTACCTCCACGGAAGGTGGGAGGGCACCTGCCCATTCACCTACCTCCACAGAAGGTGGGAGGGCACCTGCACAGGCACCTACCTCCACGGAAGGTGGGAGAGCACCTGCCCATTCACCTACCTCCACGGAAGGTGGGAGGGCACCTGCACAGGCACCTACCTCCACGGAAGGTGGGAGGGCACCTGCCCATTCACCTACCTCCACAGAAGGTGGGAGGGCACCTGCACAGGCACCTACCTCCACGGAAGGTGGGAGGGCACCTGCACAGGCACCTACCTCCACGGAAGGTGGGAGGGCACCTGCCCATTCACCTACCTCCACAGAAGGTGGGAGGGCACCTGCACAGGCACCTACCTCCACGGAAGGTGGGAGAGCACCTGCCCATTCACCTACCTCCACGGAAGGTGGGAGGGCACCTGCACAGGCACCTACCTCCACGGAAGGTGGGAGGGCACCTGCCCATTCACCTACCTCCACGGAAGGTGGGAGGGCACCTGCACAGGCACCTACCTCCACGGAAGGTGGGAGGGCACCTGCACAGGCACCTACCTCCATGGAAGGTGGGAGGGCACCTGCCCATTCACCTACCTCCACAGAAGGTGGGAGGGCACCTGCACAGGCACCTACCTCCACGGAAGGTGGGAGGGCACCTGCACAGGCACCTACCTCCACGGAAGGTGGGAGGGCACCTGCACAGGCACCTACCTCCACGGAAGGTGGGAGGGCACCTGCCCATTCACCTACCTCCATGGAAGGTGGGAGGGCACCTGCACAGGCACCTACCTCCACGGAAGGTGGGAGGGCACCTGCACAGGCACCTGCCTCCACAGAAGGTGGGAGGGCACCTGCACAGGCACCTACCTCCATGGAAGGTGGGAGGGCACCTGCCCATTCACCTACCTCCACAGAAGGTGGGAGGGCACCTGCACAGGCACCTACCTCCTTGAAAGGTGGGAGAGCACCTGCACGTGCACCTGCCTCCCTGGAAGGAATGGCCCTGGTGAGTTTGGGTGCTGTTCTAGAGTGCATTATTGCCTATTCATGGGTGCTTACTTCCAAAACATTGGTTCAAAATGATCAGAATTTCGTGTTACTTAAGGAAAGCACCCTTTGAATTGCAGAAGTTTCCTCTTCACTCTGAAATCATTTAAGGTCCTGCTTTAGCCTTAAGCACTTAACAATTTAAAAAGTCTCAGAACTGTGAGGAGAGAGCTGCTCCTGGCAGTTCTGAGGATGCTTCCTTCCAAGACACTCTTCTTTCCTGCCTGAGCCTGGAGAAGAGACACGGAGGGCAGGGCTAATGCGAGGGCCTGGTCAGGGGATCAGGAGCAGACCGCCGGCAGCCCCGCAGGGGAGGGGCGAGGGGAGCCCCCCAGGGGGAAGGAGCGAGGGCAGCCCCCCCAGGGAGAGGGGCGAGGGCAGCCCTGAGGGAGGGGCGAGGGCAGCTGGGGGGGGAGAGGCGCGGGCAGCTGGCGGGGGGCTGATTCAGGGCGAGTTTGGGCAGCTGGCGGCTCTTTCCCAGGCCCCTGCCCTCTGCTTCTCCCCGAGGGACAGGGCTGGGGGCTGGGAAGGAAGGGCCCCTCCTGCGGGCAGGTGGGAGGCTTTTCCCTCCGACCACACCAGGAGGTTTTATTTCAGGGAACAGAAGTGAATCACACGGCTCAGGCACGAGTCTGCGAGAAGCGCCGCCTTCCAGCATTTTAGAAACGAGTCAGAAAGGCGGTGGACGGGCCACAGTGAAGGAAGAGGTGGTTGATGTGGGAGGAGAGGGTGGGGAGCGTGGGAACCTCTTACATTTTTTAATGTGACATTTTTTGTGACCTACATATCTTCAAAAAAATACAATTAAAAAATACATTCAAAAAAATAAAGAGGAATTTTGATGCCTAAAAAAAAGAAAACAAGGGTTTAGGATTTGTTAGGAAGGTAAAAAGAATAGCTGTCGGTGGCGGGCCTCTGCGTGACAACGGGGTGTGGGGTGGCCCCCCAGTTTCTTTTGTGGAACCCGCAGTCGTAGGGCCGCCCGCAGCTCCCTGCTCCGTGCTTGGAGCTGGGACCCTGGACAGCGGCCGCCCTCAACGGGGCCTGGCCCAAGCTCCCCCTCTTCCCTCTCGCCTTTGCAGGGCCCCCCCCCCAGGTGCCCCACTCACCGACGTCGTCCCTGCGCGCCCCGGGGTCGCGCTCCTCCCGGGCGGGCGCCGCCCCCTCGGGGGACCTGACCAGCTCCCTGAGGCCCTTGCTGAGCTGCCAGCGCCTCCACAGCGCGCTGCCGGTGGGGCCCGGCTCCTTGGCCTCGGGGCTCCTGGCGCCCCTGGGCTCCAGCTCCTTCCCTGCGGGCACATCCCCTGCAAGGAATGGCGCGTCACGGGGGGCCACACCGACCCCGCGGGAGCCTGGCCCGCAGCCAAGGGGGCCCCGAGGGTGTACACATCCACGTGAACTGGGGGCCACGCTGGCTCTTGGGGGTGGGGCTGTGCAAGAGCAGCCCCCCTCCCCTCCCGGGGGGCCCAGAGCTAAGGTGCTTCTGAAACACTTCCTAAAATCCTCTGAAAGGCTCTGGCTTGTGGGTCACAGAGCCGGGGTCTCCCCCAGCTCTGCAGTGTCCCTCCCCTGCTCCCGGCTCCTGCGCCAGGGGAAGCTGCGACAAGGCGAGCACCCACCCCCCTCGGGGCTCGCGGGCCCTCCACCAGCGCCGGTCAGCGGGTGCCCGTCTGCGTGGAGGGGCGCTGCCCACCGAGCTCCAGCCCGAGCCAGCCCGCCCCGCCGGACCGAGTGCTGGGACCACGAGGACCCCTCGGGAGCCGGCCGGAGGGTTAGGAAGAGCCGCCACCTCCGAGAGTCCTGTGGCTGTCCCTCCGCCACCTTCCCTGCTAGACCAGGGCCTGACACCGGGGTCGAGGGAAGGGAGTGGCAGGGGTGGACCGAGGCCTGGCGAGTCCGAAGGCCCACAGAGACCTTCACGCAGAGCAGGCTCTGAATTAGTCACACGTGAAGGAAGGGAGGAGAATCAGCCGTGGCGGCAAGACAAGCGGGGACAGATGCAGGCTAAAGCCAGGAGAGACCGTGGTGCAGGCGCCGCTCTCCGTCAGTTAACCAAGGCGCTGGGCGCGCGGCGAGGCCCTGCCCAGGCAGAGCGCAGAGGTGACCAGGAAGGGACCTTCCGCGGCCCTTCAGTGCACGTTAGCAACTCGGTCTTATCACAGAGACTACAGCCAAGGCAGCGGCCCCTGTTAACCTAACATTTTGTAGGATTTATAACTTGGAAAGTCTGTTGTATGTTCTTGAGATCATGCTGCATGTTACAATTAATTCAAAAACATTTGATGAGATGCAAAATATTTCATCTGAAAAAAGTAGTTCAATGTGCTTAACTGCTCTACTCCTGGTGGATATTTTGGTTGTTTTCAACATATTCATAATATCCCAATATGAGATTACTTTCTTAGCCTGAAATCTTAGAAGCAAATGTCTTTGTAAAGAGTTAAATATCTCACAATTTATTGGTACATGATGACAACATAACTTGTAGAGAACTGCATCAATTTATGCTGCCACCACTTGTTTATAGATGCCTGTATCACTGTATTTTCCCCATCATGCAAACTGTCATTTAAAAATCTTTGCTATTTTGATAGTAGAAACACTGTGATTAACAAGGGCATCACTTATTTTATTTCTAATATGGTTAGGCATTAAAGTGTGTTTATCAGATATTCATATTTCTGATAATTGTCTATTACCTTTCCCATTTTTCTACAGTGGTCTTAGGATTAGTAGAATGAGTGTTTACTAAGGAGAAATAAAAAATGGAATAGATAAAGCCCCAAAAATGATGTGCTGCTAAGGAAAGAGCAAGCAGGAGCGAGAAGCTGAAGATACGCTGAAGGCCCAGAGCGCGGGCTTGGAGAAGGCGAGGCGGCCTCTCGTCCAGCGGGCGGGTGTGCTTAGAGGAGAGGAGCGACCCCGATATCTGCAGAGATGGGCCAGAGTCCCCAGCGCTAGGTCAAGAGCTGCTGCCCCTGCCAGACGTGGGAGAGAGGCAGGAGCAGCCTCTCCCACAGGCCTCGCCAGCAGGTGACCTGGCACCATGACACCCGGCTCTGGCCTCCAGCGCTGCGGGAGAGCAGCTCTCTGAGGTCCAGCCACCAGGGTGCGGCTGTCTGTTAGGACAGCCCTAGGAAAATGAGATGTGACCCGTACAGCAAAATGCATCGAGAAAAAACAGGTCGAAAGAGGATGGATTCCGTAAGTTTGATGACTCAGATAAAATAGACACAACCTGCTGACCCTCACACAAGAAGAAAGAGGACATCTGAGCTGTAAGGCACGTGCCCCCGTACGAGCCCAGGCCCGCGACGTTCAAGAACAGGCGAGGCTGACCCGGGCGCCGGCTGCCTGCCGGGGTGCCTTGTGGCTGTAGAGAATGCCGAGCCTCCCTGCGCTACGTGAGAATCGTGCTTTTATCTCAGTGGTGGGGAGGGGGCGAAGCTTTCACTGAGCTCTTCACCATGAGGCCGGGGGCTGGCCGGGGTAATCGGGCCGAGGAGCCCGTCCCGGAATCGCCCTCCTCCTCGTGGCTGTGCTTCAGGTCCTGGGATCACGGGGCGCCGGTGCACAGTGCTGGGCCCGCGTCCTGGCGCCCCCGGGCCCTGCTCGCCTGGTGGAGCCTCAGCCTCCTTCCGTCTGGGCTTCACTCCGGAGGGAGGGGGCGGAGGAGGTAGGAGCTCTGGGTGCTGTGTGACCTCGCCCGACTTTCACAAGCTGGGGGAGGGCTTGCGGGGTGCCCCTGTCCCCCAGGGCGGGCTGGGGCTCACTGACCTTCCTCGGGCAGCACAACGCTGTCGACTTCGGGCGGTGTCTTGATGAAGCGGCTGAGGTACTGCACGCGGGCCTGGGCAGCCTGAGGGACAAACACTGTCAGCTTTTTGAGCTGGTGAAGAAACGACCATCCCAGGTCCACGGAGGAATGGAGTGTGTGAGCGTGGACTTGCTGATGTTCTACTATGGAACTGTTGTGACTAGTAATGGAGGAAACTGCAGCACTGATGTGGAGACAGTGGCCGTGGTAGCTGCTGGAGGTAGGGAGAGGGAAGAAGAGATGTGAGGTGGGGGCATGCTCAGGACTTGGAGCTGTCCTGGGTGGTGCTGCAGGGACAGATGCTGGACGTTGTGTGTCCTGCCATGGCCCACTGGGTGGACTGGGGGAGAGTGTAGACTGCAATGTAGACCACTGTCCATGTGGTGCAGCAGTGCTCCAAAATGTATTCACCAGATGCAATGGATGTGCCACAGTGATGACAGAGGTTGTGGATGTGGGAGGAGTGGGTTGGGAAGTATGTGGAAACCTCCTATGTTTTTTGAATGTAACATTTAAAGAAAAATAAAGAGAGAGAGAAAAAAAGAACAACTGTGCATGTTACAAATACTCAAAAGAAAGGGGAAAAGCAACCAGGGCTATTCCAGCCAGGCCAGCCCCTCTCACTTATCAATAAACACAAATCTGAACCAGCGACGATTTTTGTCAGAGCTGTTTCGAGAACGAAGGGGACACTGGCGTGCTCTCTTAGGAGCAGCTGCTCCTGCGCCTCCTTCCTCTTCCACATAACCCTGGTTGGGACGTGGAGCCTTTATGCGGGTGAGAGCGTGCCCCAAGGCCTAAACTCCTATGTAAAACACAGGGGAGGGCAGAGAGGAAGTGTGTGTGGCCCCAGGGGCAGCCCAGCTTTCATCTCCCCAAGGCTGTTCAAAGGCCGCGTCCTCAAAGGCAGACGTGGACGTGGCAGGGCCACGGGGCAGTGTGAGAGAAGGTGGGCGTGTGGGCGTGAGTGGCGCCACGATGTGCTTTGCTCTGCAAGCCCTCTGGGTGCCACAGTGTGTCCAGATGCGGTCTCGACATCTAGTAATATCTGGGCACGGCTCATGTCGGGAAGGCCAGGTGGTTTCACAGCATGGCGCTGCCTGCGGGCCACGCCTGGACAGGAAAGGTCGGGGCCACTTCTCCAGCTCAGCTACCTTGACGGCTCTTCCCGGCTCGGCCATCTCCCAGGCTTGCTTCATGGCTCGGATTTCGTCTGCCCGTTCTGTGTCTTTCTTCACCTCAAGTGAGTCGCCCTCGTTGTATTCTGTGACCAGCCTCAGAACCCAGTAAGGTTTATTCGGGTCGTCTTGTTGGGGGTGAACCACAGATGTCTGGTGAAAGGAAATGAAAACCTTTGGGTCAGATGTTGTCCTCAAAAGCATCAGAAGGGTCTAGAGTTTACCCTACAACCCACAATTTCACAGTCAGGTGGTTACCGCAGCAGAAATGAAGCCATATATTCACAAAATACTTGTACAAGAATCTTCATTGAGGTCTTATTCATTATAGCAGAAAAAATGGAAACACTATTAATGTCTATAAGCCGACGGATGGAAAAACAAATTGCCATATATTCATTTTTTTGAAAATTACTTAGCATTACAAATAGACTACTGTGTGGGTGACTCTCACAGATCTAGTGAGTTCAAGAAGTTGAGCACAAAAGAGTACATCGTATAGGAGGCACTTGTATGGCGTTCCCGAAGAGGCAAAGCTACTGCAGCTCCTGGAACAGATGAGAGGTTCCTGGGGTTAGGTGTGGGGGTGATGGCACGGTCTGCCAAGGAGCTTGAGGGGACTTCCCAGGTGACGGAAACAAGCTCTTATCTATCTATGGGTTACAATGGATGAATCTGTCAGAACTCACTGAATCATACAATGAAGACCCGTGCACTTTACTGTGCAAATTTTACCTAAATTGAAACAAACATTTCTAAATTCTATTTCCGCTCATTCATACTATCACTTCACGAAAATGAGAGCAGGAATCGTCAATCCAAGTTTGGACTTACTGGACATACACTCATTATGAAACCCAACGTTCTGGTACCTCGTAGGATTCCTACCCACCATACACTGCAGGGCCGATCAGATCAGGTGTGGAAGTTTCTCCTCAGGTAAGGTTTCCATGGTAGGAAGAGAGGCTTGAACCTGACATGGTTACACAGTATTTTTTGTAAGATTGAGACTATGTCGATTATCAAAATTGGTGCAACTACTGGAAGGGGGATTGGGGCTGCCACTGTAGGGTTTTTATGTGCAGTTTGGTTACAGTGTCTTAAAAAAGATCTCTATGGTTTCTACAGTTCTCTCCTAACATTCAGATAAGAACTGAAAATCACAACTAGAAATCCCTTTATTTCTTCCTTTTCTGACACAGTATGTTAGCTTTTATTTTACCTATGTCTTCAATTGCTTGGTAAATGAGTTTATTAGACACTTTTCTGGAGTTGCATTTTGATCAGGGAAGGGAACACTATGAAAGAATAAAAGGATGGCGAAGTGTCCTGTGGGAATTCAGGGACTGGTTTCACCTCAGTTTCCCAAGGGTAGACGCTAAGGCTTAAAATCTTGGCTTATCCATTACTGGGGTCTGGGACAGCTGGATCTCATCACGTAATCCTTCTTTATTTCGTTTCAGGGGTCCTCAGTCAATCCAGCTGGAAATTGGGCGAAGGCCTGTGTTCCCTCTCGTTCTTCTGCGCACGCTGGGTTAACAGCTCCGTACCCTTCTGTTTCTGAGATAGCCCTGACCATCCCCATCTCCCCTTCCTTTGACCTCTTCCTGGTGCCGCTTCTACTCTGCCTGGACTACGGCAGTGTTTTCCTGAACGGTGCCCCCAACTCTGGGCTTGTCCCCTTTAAGTTCACACCTCTCAAAGACCGCAGGTTGAGCCACCTGAAGTGTGTATCTGGCCATGCACAGTTCCTGGAAACTACCATGGCCCTGCTTTGCCCCGCAGTGCGCGCTGGGAGATCTGGCCTCACAGTCGTTTTGCTTAGAGAGCGGTAGTTTCAGGTACCTTAAATCTGAATATCCTTAGGCCTTTATTTTTGCACTCCTCCAATTTGCCAGTCAAGTCCTCTCCTTTATTTTTGCACTCCTCCAATTTGCCAGTCAAGTCCTCTCCTTTCCCCTTATTTGCTACCACAGCTGGCCCTGCGGAGCGGAGAAGCGTGGTCTGTGGCCTGGGGGCAGTGCCATCCATCCCGCCGGCTCAGAAGTGCCCCTCCAGCCTCAGGCCTCGTACTTGGCTGCTGCATAAAACCAGACCGAGTTGGGTTGTTTGTTTTGTTTGTTGTTTTGCCTCAGCGTGTCTTGGCTCATGCTGTTTTCTCACCTCAAAATCCATTTCTCTCCACATCTCTCCTCCAAGTGCGTTACCAGGAAAACTCTCCTTGATCCCGTACGACTCAGATTGGAGGCGCTCCCCCGGAGGGCTGCGTCACCCACAGACCCTTTCTGCCGCTGTACAGGCAACAGCTACATACAACCCCATTTGCCTTGGGCCCTCCTGCTAGGTGACTTCTTTAAGGGAAGGGGCTGTACCACACTAACCTCAGAAACCCGGTCCAGAGAACAGGCTTGCACAGCCCAGGCCACCTGATGTGGGCGATGGGTGGGAGGCTCCTTGTCTCTTCAGAGATAACCTAAGCTGTCTGTGCCTTGTGGGTGTGGGACGGTGAGAAGCTGCAGTCCTGCCCTTGGTGACCATGGCAACGACTCCAGCCCCAGGAAACAGTTTAGCAATGCAAACTCTATAAACTTTAAATATGCAAGGAAAATGCAAACCAAATGTGCTAAAAGCTTATCTAGAGTGTATGAAGTCCCTGCTAAAAGCTTACCTAGGATGTGGAAGATATATGCTAATTCAAGCCTAATGAGCACTGAAACAAAGAACAATTTAACCCTTCCTCTCTGTATAAAAGGAATTCAAAATTCTTGTCCAGGACTCAGGCTTGAAACAGAAAGCTCCCAGTCCGGCGGGCCTTCAATAAACCACTTTTCCTTCTCAAAATCATTCCTGAGTCCTGGCCTTTCTATACGCAAATAATTGACCCTCTCTCAAATTCTACAATACCCTAGTGCTGTTTGGTGCTGAACTGAATTTTCTGTTTGCAAAGGGAGCCCGGGGAGGGGTCCATGGATGCTGGCCTCAGAGATGGACTGACTTTCCTCGGTTTTGCCCCAGGGCGGGGTGGTGGGCACGTAGGGACCCAGCTAACCTAATTCATCAGTGGCTCTGCTAGAAGCACCGCTCTCACCTGAGGCTCAAAGCGGGGTGTTTGCTTCTCCCTGGCTGTCTTTTCTTTCTCAGAAGACTTCTCCTTGCCTTTCTTTGTCGTTTTGGAAGTTCCTGAAGATTTCTGTCCCTCACTGACAGTGTGGGAATCTGGGCTTCCTGAAGTCATCAGTTCCTCGTGTTTCTCTGAATGAGCTAGAGAGAAGGAAAAACGGAAACCCACGAGTCATGACACAGCAGTGAAGTCATTTCAAACAAGCACAAAGGAAGCAAGCCGGGAAAAAGGGTTTGTCCAAGGGGTTTGGGTTTGTTTTGCTTTCTTTGTTCTTAATAAGCAAACAAATGGACCCTTGAATGGCTTCCTTTAAAAATTGAGATGTAATTCACATACCATATAATTTATGCTTTGAAAATGTACAAATCAGCTATTTTTAATGTATTCATGAGGTTTTACACCATCACCACTACATAATTTGTATCACGACTTTTGTTTCATTTCCTTGTCTAATTGCCCCAATTAGAACTTCCAATACCAGGTCGAATAGAAATGGTGAGCAAGGGCTTGCCTAATTCTTGAACTTAGGGGAAAGCTTTTAGGCTTTCAGCATTAAGTAAGATGTTAGCTGTGGATTTTTTTGTAGATGTCTTTTACAGGCTTAGGAAGTTTGCTTCTGTCCCCAGCTCGTTGAGTGATTTTATCATGAAAGTGTGTTGGATTTTGTGAAATGCTTTTTCTAGGTATATTGAAATAATAATGTGTTTTATTTGTTTGTTTGTTTGCTGTATTCTATTAATATGGTGTGTTAGGTTGAGTAATTTTCATGTGTTAACCAACCTTTCATTACTGGGATGACCCTTTGGTCATGGTGTTTGAATCTTTTTGTATGTTGCTAAATTTGGTTTGTGAGTATTTGAGGATTTTTGTGTGTATATTAATAAAGGATACTAGTCTGCAATTTTCTTTCCTTGTGATGAATTTGCTGGTTTTGATATCAGAGTAATAGTGACCTCATAGAATGAGGGTAGGGAACTTTCCTCCTCTCCTATTATTTGGAAGAGTTAGTGAAGTATTGGTGTTAATTCTTCCTTAAACATTGGTAGAATTCACCAGGGAAGCATCTGACTTGAGCTTTACTTTGTGGGAAGCTTTTTGATTACCAACTCAATCTCTTTACTTGTTGCTTGTTACAGATCTAATGAAATCACCCATTTCTTTTTTTAGTAAGATTCAGTAGTTTGTGTCTTACTAGGAATTAGTCCATTTCATCTAGGTTGTATAATGTATTGGCATATAATTGTTCCTAGTTTTCACTTGTTTTGGAAGTCCCTCAAGATTTTTACTGTTTACTATATTTAACGATTTTGTTTCTATAAGGTGAGTAGTAATGCCCCTCTTTAATTCCTGGTTTCAGTGGTCTGAGTTTTTTTTCTTGGTCTAGTGAAAGGTTTGTCAATTTTGTTGATTATTTCAAAGACCCAACTTGTGGTTTCATTCTTCGTCTCTGCTGATTTCCTATTCTCTACTTCATTCAAACATTAAGTCTAAGGATCTTTGGAGATACTTTCAAAATTGGAGTCTTATAACTCGCCCTGTCGGCAAAGTAAAACTTTTGTAAAGAATCCATACATTCATGATGGCTTCATGATTGGTTACCGGCCACTTTCAAAATGGGGCAGATCCCCCGGCAACACTGCTTCCCCCGGTGAGCACCACTGTTTCACTCCCTGAAAGTCTCTTTCGGTATGACTTGCCCTCCTGCCAACAGCTGTTACGCTGGGGAAGTCTTCTGGTCAAATCGCTAGAGTACTTGGATGAGAATCCCAATGAGCCACTAGCTATGTTAACTTTGGCGGGCTACTGCCTTCTGTGAGCTTTGGTTTCTTCCTGTCTGTAGTGGAGACACGAAGACGGCACTGCCGGGTTCCAGATGGTGAGCAGAGCATGTGAATTGGGATCATACTGCCTCAGGCGCCAGGGCTGCTGGGACAGGAGCCACACTGGTCGGCTTAAACCACAGGCATCTAGCGGCTCACGGTTTCAGAGGCCAGAACTCCAAAGCCATGATGTTGGAGAGCTGTGCTTCCACGCAGGGCTGTGGGGCCTGGAGGTGGCTTGCCGGTCAGTCTTGGCCCTGGGCTTGCTTCTCTGCCTCCGTCACATGGCGGTCTGCTTCCTTCTGGCGTCCACTCCCATGTGCAGCTTCCTCTGCTTGCAGGGACGCCAGTCAGGCGGATGAAAGCCTGCCCTGACTCAGCGTGGCTCATCCAAACAGGGCATTTGAAGACCTCATTCACAAATGGGTCCACGCCTCAACCGACAACAACGTCTTCAAAGGTCTATTTACAAACGGGTTCACACCCACCCACAGGAAAGCAGGTTAAGATTGAACGTGAGGGACAAATTAGGACACTGTGACCCACTTGGCACATCCATGCAGTAAGAAGAGCTTTTTAGGAAGCGGCACGTGGCGTGAGCCAGGACACCCCTTGCAGAACGGATGTGCTCGGCAACGCTCCTTCGCCCAGACGAAGTGACCGTGGAGAGGGTGTAGCTTCACCTTTCATCCTCTGTGAGCTCAGAGATCACTGTCCTTCGCTCTGTGCAGACGGACAGGTGCACCTGAATGCCCAGGCCACTCCCCTCACCAACGTCCCCTGCACACCTACTACGTGTGCTCCATTTCCCCAGAATGCCCGGTTCACTTGCCTCGCCACCGTCCCCTGCACACCTACTATGTGTCCTGCACTTCCTTAGACCGCCGGGTTCACTGGCTTCACCACCGTCCCCTGCACACTATGGCGTGCGCTACATTTTCCCCAGCAAGATGCTGTGTATTTAGAATAAGTACATGGCGGTTCTGTTTAATTTAATGAAAAGGTATGCGGTTTAGAGCTTTAAACAAGGAGAACCCGCCTCGTGTTCCGTCAGCGATCTCCTGTCACCGGGGATGTGCTTCAAGTGAGCGCAGGCCGCGCTCGGGTGCGAGGAGTGGCACCCAGGACGGTGCCTGTGAGGTGGCCTCGCTGGGCCCTGGGCCTGGCCCGAGGGAGCGGCCGCGCAGGAGGCGGAGGTGCTTCCGCTGGTGTAAGCGCTGCCCCGCCCAGAGCCGAGGCCGTGGTCCCAGCGGCCGAGAGCCCCAGCCCCGTTTCAGCTCGCAGGACGCCGAGGCGAGCTGGGGTGGCTGCCGGGTGGGGGAGCGGCCCGGAGGCGGAGAGGGAAGGCCCTGGTGGTTGAGGGGCTCTGAAGGCTGTACGGCCTGGGAGAGAGGGCGCTGGGGCCACCGCGGGCCACTCAGGCTGCTCGGGCCAGCCCGGGCCAGCAGGACACCTGGCCTCGCCAGTCAAGCTCCGCCCAAAATGGCGCCAGAGCCCAGCGCTCCAGCGGGACTCCCTGCTGAGCTCCATGCTGACGATCTTAAGAGCACAGTGGACAAGACTCTCAAGTGGTTGAAACGTGCATAAAATTACAAAATAGAGTTTCATTTATCGGTAAAACTCAGTGCTTTGATTCATAGATCCAGGAAATAAAAATTGATTGGATTTGAACAGTCATGAAATTTCTAAACTGGAATACGTGTTTAATATAAAGTGCACGTTACTAAGTACAACACTTGGTAAATATGTACAAGAAAATCAGTTTTAAAATACATTTTATATCTAATAATGCTTGGTTCCTTCAAAGAAATTTAGTTGGAGATACTATGCATTCATTGTGTTGACAAAAGACTAATGTATTTTAATGAAAGTTAATTTTAGGGAATAGACTTACAGACTGCTAACACAGTTGGGTAGGACTGAGCATGAAACACAAACTTTACATGTATTTCTGCACATAGATTAGGCCTTCAAAGGTGCAGGCTAGCAACATAAACAATGTAAGAAGTTGGAAGAAGGAAGGTGAAGTACTGGAGGACTCACTAAAACCACCCAGTGCCAAGCGAGCTGCTAAAAGCAGGCTCTGAAATGCAGGGAAGGGGCGCCGCTGCCTGGTGTTAGCAGAGGCCAACCTCCCAGAGGCCCCGAAAGCTCACTGCCCGTGACGACTGATGCCAATTTTGAGAAGAAATGTATTTCCTTTCTCATAAAAACTAAAGATTGAATTTAAATGAGTGTGTAGGGGCAACATTTCCATTGACATCAAGATGTATACTAAATTTTCATTTAGATCACCAATATACTAATGTATTATCTGGGGAAAAAACACTTGACTAAATTTCCTAAGTATTTACATTTTAAATGTTAAGTAAATTAATGTCAGAACATTGGTAACATTTTTTGGTAAAATGTATCATACCCTTAAAATTAAGGTTTGTAGGATTTGAGGCCTAAATAATTGAAGCATAGAAATTGAGGCATTAATATGTTTTGATTTAAACAAGTTGACTATCTAAAATTCCACATTTATAAATGTGGTCTAAAGATTAATTATTTTGAATGCAAAACGAATTGACTTTCACAAAGATGGATCCACATGTTTTTTCAAATAGAAACTTTTCCTAGTTCATTTTCAATACAATTCAATTCTGCTTTTCTTTGCTGCTTTTCAGTAACGAATGAATTATAGAATGCAAGGTGTTTAATTTTGGCAGCTGCTCATTCACATGTAAAATGGTCCAGTGTGATGTGTGCTGAGGACCCCAGTGGCTGGATTTGACCCCGTCCTAATAACTGCGTCTGCCAAGACCCCGGCTCCAGAGCAGGCCGGGCACAGCCCTGGGGCGAGCACACGCCCCTGTCTTTCTGGGGACACACTTCAACCCCAGGAGGAGACACCCAGACCACAGCTCTTGTGACGCCTCGGGCGGAGCTGGCGGGTGCAGGGAGCCTCCCGGGCCAGACCTGGCTCAGGCCCCTGAGGAGAGGCCGCGCGGGGAGCTCGGCCAGCGGGGTGCTCTCAGCGGGGTGCTCGGCCAGCAGGGTGCTCCCAGTGGGGTGCTCAGCAGCGGGGTGCTCCCAGCGGGGTGCTCGGCCAGCGGGGTGCTCCCAGCAGGGTGCTCCCAGTGGGGTGCTCGGCAGCAGGGTGCTCCCAGCGGGGTGCTCGGCCAGCGGGGTGCTCCCAGCAGGGTGCTCCCAGTGGGGTGCTCGGCAGCAGGGTGCTCCCAGAGGGGTGCTCGGCCAGCGGGGTGCTCAGCAGTGGGATGCTCGGCAGCGAGGAGCTCGGCAGCGGGGTGCTCATCAGCGGGGTGCTCCCAGCGGGGTGCTCCCAGCAGGGTGCTCCCAGTGGGGTGCTCGGCAGCAGGGTGCTCCCAGCGGGGTGCTCGGCCAGCGGGGTGCTCAGCAGTGGGATGCTCGGCAGCGAGGAGCTCGGCAGCGGGGTGCTCATCAGCGGGGTGCTCCCAGCGGGGTGCTCCCAGTGGCCTTCCTGCCGCACGGAGGGGCAGGGGCCGGCTTAGGTTGACGTGACCGGCCAGGCACCTTCAGCTTCCACGGGCAAGGCCTCGCAGAATGATCTGATTCTCTTCCAAGAACTTGAGGTGAGGGCACTTCCGCCCCAATTCCAGGCGTTCTCTGGGGGGCTCTGGGCCAGGAGCAGAGGATGGAGAGACGTTCTGGCAAAATCCAGCTTCCGTTAGTTTACCTAGGGGACGTGGGAGGGGTGGGTGCCTTGGGGTTTGGGTGGTCACACCACATGCAGGAGCACAGGGACGCTGCCCCCGAGCCAGGCCGAGCCCCCAAAGCAGGCCGAGCCCCGAGCCAGGCTGAGCCCAGAACCAGGCAGAGCTCCCAAGCCAGGCTGAGCCCCAAAGCAGGCTGAGCCCCCAGCCAGGCTGAGCCCCGAGCCAGGCTGAGCCCCGAGCCAGGCTGGACCCCAAAGCAGGCTAAGCCACGAGACAGGCTGGGCCCCGAGCCAGGCTGAGCCCCAAAGCAGGCTGAGCCCCGAGACAGGCTGAGTCCCGAGCCAGGCTGAGCCCCAGGGCCCTGGCAGCACACATCCCGCATCTGCAGGCACGGGAGGCGCAGTCAGTGCTCTCTCCTTGGGGTCCCTGCTAAATGCTGGGAAGGGACCCAGGATCTTTCTGTGGGCCTGGTGGCTGCCACCGGACCTCCCAGCGTGCCGGCCAGGAGCCTGGGAAGTGTAGAGCCCTCGTGCCCCAGCCAGCGCAGGCCCGCATCTGTCCAGCAAACGTTGCCAGCACCCAGCACTCCAAGTTCCAGAGACCCAGAGTCGAAGCTGGGGAGGCCTGTCCTGCCCCAGGGAGGGGGTGGGAGGGCAGGGCGGGTGCCATGGCACCCGTGGCCCCGGGGACACATTCGGGAGGAAGAGCGAGTGCCTGGCGTCACTTATTTTCCTAGGAGTGCTTTGGATTCTATGCCCCAGCCTAGAATCTCTCCTAACGCAGGCTAAACCCAGTAAAGCTCCTTCTCCTAACTCTGGGATAAACAGCCCCTATGGATTCTTTCCTGATTGGGGCCATGCAGATACACAAGGAGGGAAGGCAGCAGGGAGGCGGGGAGCAGGGCTGGGAGGGGGGCCGGGAGGCCGGGAGCCGGGTTGGGAGGGGAGCCAGGAGGTGGGGAGGGGGGCCAGCAGGCGAGGAGCGGAGCTGGGAGCAGTGGGGCTGGGAGCGGGGCTGGGAGGGGGGCCGGGAGGCCGGGAGCGGGGCTGAACTGGCTCTCACAGAAAACACCGGTCCCTGGAATCGTGTTTTTTTTTTTAAGATTTCTTTTTATTTATTTTTCTTCCCTTCCGCCCCACCACCCCCCATGTCTGCTCTGTGTCCACTTGCTGTGTGTTCTTCTGTGTCTGCTTTCATCCTTATCAGCTGCACGGGAATCTGTCTCTTTGTTGCGTCATCTTGCTGTGTCAGCTCTCCGTGTGTGCAGCTGCACTGGGCAGGCTGCACTTTCCTTCGCACTGGGCGGCTCTCCTCATGGGGCGCGCTCCTTGCGTGTGGGGCTCCAGGAACCTGCCCCGACGTGGACAACGCAGTCACGGAGGCGGGGAGGGGGAGGAGATCCAGGGAGGCAGCCGTGAAGTGAGGACGCCCCGAGGTCCAGTGCCTCTGTAGAGGCAGTGACAAAGCAGGCAAGGGTGACCAGGCACCTTCTTAGAGCTCCAGACACTGTGTGTCCTCCCACGGCCCACCGGATGGACCGTGGGGAAGTGTGGGCTGTGGTGTGGAACACGGGACATGGGGTGCAGCGATGCCCGGAGACGTACTCACCAGACACAATGGACGTGACATGATGATGGGGGAGAGTGTTATTGTGGGGGGAGTGGTGGGGTGGGGGCAATGGGGGTGAATGGGGACCTCATATTTTTTTAATGTAATATCTTTTAAAAAAATGAATTGAGTAGAATTTGAAAAAAAATATGAATGTACAAAATAAATTAGAGAGACAGAAATGAAATAGCTATGTATGGCAAGGGAAGCATAGAGAGATTGAGGGGTGATTATTAAGAGGTAGAGGGTTTTTGTTTATCTATTTTTTGTTGTTCATAGCTTCTATTATTGGAATAATGAAAGTGCTCTAATAATGATTTAAGTGATGAATGTACAACTATGTTATGAGAGGAAACACCACTGATTGTGTACTTTGGATGGATTGTATGGTTTACTAGTATGTATCAATAAAATTGATTAAAAAAAAAAAAAAAAAAGAACTCCAGAAACTAACATGGCCTCAACGGCCTCCAGCAAAGGGTCTTCCTGTTCAAGAAAAACACCTGCCCCTCGGCAGGAAATCAGGCCGAGCTTTGACTGGCTCCGCCACTTACCTGGAGGGCAGGAGATAAGGACCGCCTGGGGCTTATCTGGCAAGTCTCCTTTGAGTGCAAGGAAAATCCTGGGGTTCTTGATTTTAGGGCCACCGGACAGGACAGATAGCTTGCTTGGGGACAGTGAAATCACCAACAAAAGCACAAAAACGTAAAAACTGCGGCCCTCAACAGACTGGAAGGGACCCTTGTTTACAGCCCGCGAGCTGGAGCGAGGAGGCACAGCTGAAAAGGTGCACCTCAATTTTCCCCTGCCCTGCACGTGCCCACAGCTGGCTGCAGGACACCTGGAATGCCGAGTTTGGAGTCACAAATACATTTTAGAGGGAAGGCGGATTCACAAATACCGAACCTGCCAATAATGAGCATCGTCTGTACGACTCTTGACAAGTTTTCTTCCAAAGAAAATAAGTAGAAAAGACACATTCCCTCAGTTTAAAACATCGCAGTGCGTGACGTGAATAAAGCTTAAGGGGAGAGGCTGCCTCCTGTTTCCCTGTGATTCTCTTTCCAAAAGCATCAAGCTTTCTTGTTACTCCTTGCTCACGAATACCTAGGGTTTATATTTTGAAAATACATAAAAACCAGAATCCACTTTCCCTGGAAGTTTCCCTTTGTTGAATGTGAATATCTGTTGTTAAATATTTTAAGACTTTATCTTCAGTGTTATACCTCAACAAGTATGTGCAAATTTAATTTTATAAAAACTTTATTGTCCATTTCTTAAATTTTTACTAACCAGATAAAATGTGTTTAGATGAGGCCTGAGCAGTCATTTATTTCTGGCTGTCATAAGCCAGACTGTAAAAATGCTGAAATGTTTAATCAATTGCTAGAAAGGGAAATGCCACAGGATTTAGAATGTAAATTGCAGGAAGTAATCTTTTAACAATTGCATGATCAAATTTTTAGTAAACATTTTTACAAAGCCTTTATATAAAATATAAAGCGCATGTAAAGGTATTTACGATGGCATACCTTTGATGTCGATTTTCTCTAAGTCTTTCAGGGCTTGAACAAACGTGAGCTGGCTTTCAGTGAGAGGCCAGCTGTTGTACAACACCAAGCACTGTATAATGTACTTGTAAACCTGTGAAATAAAATGCAATGTTTAGGCACAACCCATGAGCAGGAGCACAGTACGTGCCTAACGTAACACGTGCGCATTATTTTCTGGATCTTCGGATGGTCATAGCACAACTAAATATTGGCACATGTTCCTCAAAATTCGGTACTAGCACAGTTTATAAAAGCTTTAAACTTTTCCTCCCCACCGGCACCTGCCATTGTTTTCTACCTTTCGCCAGCACAAGGGACAGAAAGTGGCATCCCGCTGCTGCCCCGTTTGCGTGTCTCAGGTTAGCGACGAGGCTCAGCATTTCCGCACAGCTGTGGCCCTCAGAGCGCCCCCTTTCTTTGTGCCCCCAGGCCTGAAGAAATGGTCTCCTCTATCATCGATTATTATTTAACAAATTGAAACCTCACACTTTCATCTGTACTACACCTGGAGCCCACCTTTCTGTTGTGTGCCTGTCCTTTCCTGTTGGCTCTCAGTGTGATCTCTCTTCTATGTTCAATTTTCGTCTAAGCATCGATTTGATTTTTATGCTCTCCACGCTATTCCATTGCTCCATTTGTCCTATCTTGCACTACTTTAATGCTATTTTTATTACTATGGTTTTGAAGTCTGTAGTTAATTCTGCACCACATTTCTTGTTCTGTATTTGGTTTATTTATATTGTCACTCCTCTCTTATTTTTCCTCGAGTGGTCTTACAAGAAGCAGGTCTACCACACTAATTTTAATAAAAGTAGTTTAGGGATTATCTGTCTGTATTTTTTACTCCTCTTTTCATTGATTTCTGCCCTCATCTTTATTAAAATCCTTCCTTCCTTTTATCTTTGAGTTACTCTGTTATTTTTCCACTTTTGTTTCAGTAACCGGTCTAATTTGTTTTTACTCATTCATGCATCTTATGAATTAATTTAAAATTAAATATCCCACTAAATACTGTGGAGTAAGTTTTTTAAAGATTTCATTTACAGTTTTTTATTGTCATTGAGTCTTATGTATTTTGTACTTTCTTTTTTGATGTTAGTTTTAACTAAATTACTATTTAATGCATGTCATTTTGTTTCTACACTTACTGGAATTTTAAGCTATTGCTTACTAGTTAGTATTTGATTGCATTATGCTCAGGTAATATAGAGATTTTAGATTTAATTGGGGTCCATGTGTTACCTATCACATGGTCTATATTTTTAAAAATACCCTGTGTGTGCTAAAAAGGATAATCTCTGTTATCAGCTGAAATTCTATATAGATATCTAATGGATTAAGCTCATAATTTTCTCAAATACCATCATTCTTACATTATTTTTAACTTGATCTATCAGTTCTTGAGAGGCATGTGTTAAAGTCTGCAACTATAATTGTTGCCCTTTCTATTATTCTCTGTAGTTCTCATAGTTTGGCCTTTCATTGAGGTACCTACATGTTAGTGATGGTTATAGCTACTTGATTTATTCTTCCTTTTATTTTTATATAATATTCCTCATGAGCTCTACATATTGAGATTTTAAGATTATTATCACAGGTCTTCTTGATTTATATTTGCCAATTATGCTTTTCTATTTTTTTTTTTTTTGAGCATTGTGTTACAATTTGATGAGTCACCTGTATACTAAGTCTTGTTGGGTCTTACTTTTTATCTAACGTGAAATCCATTTAAATGATTGATTTTATCTATTTGGGCTTAGTATAAGTTCTGTTATATTAGGACTTGTTTCTGCCATCATCTTTTCTATTACTATTGTAATTATTTGCCTTCCAATGAATGGGTCATGTTTTATTCTGCTGGTTTTATAATATATGCATTGTACTTTTGTCCTTTTTTTAACTCAAGGCTCATATGCATTACTTTTTATCAATATGTAACCTTTCCCAAAGTTACATAGTCTCTTACAACTCATCCATTAGAAAAGACCACCACCCACATCACTAAATTTTATCATACATTCCTGGCACAGAAATATTGTTCAAAAAAGTCTCCTTTTTCTATTCTGGTTATACATTGGTGACATTGCATAAACAGTGTATTAGATATTGGTAATTTTAGCTGGATTATTGTTTCATTTCGTGTTAGGCCTTCAGGAGTAACCCTCCTGAACCCCCCTCTTAACGTAACAGCACCTGCTGGGGCGTGCTGACGTTTTCTTCTATGTTGGCCGCACTGGTGGTTTCCTCTTCTAAGATGGGCTGACCGGGGTCGACCACGGCACTGCCAGGTCTGCCCCTGTAGGACTTCTGGCTTCCTGGGGCAGATTTCTTCTTAACATATATTTCTTGTTCCTTTTTGGATGCAGCATGAGTTGAAAGAATTTGCTTGCTAGCTGGAGAGAAGAAACGTTCATTTTAAGTTAAAGCACATGAAATGCCTAGTTCTCACTGACTGTTCTATTCAGTTGGATCCATTTATGGAGCACACATTGGATCAGGGCCATTCTTTTTGCTTAATAAAATAAAAACCAGTACCATTGGCTTCTTGCCAACGTTCTGGTCTTAAAGGTATTTATTGTAAAAGTATGTGACTTGCATAGAGTAATACATATTCTGAGCCACTGGATATTAAGAGAATATACAATAATTTGACAATTCTTCATTCTTTCTGTGCTACTCAAAATTACACTAAACCAGTACTTCACACTCTGGCTTCCAGTGCTTGGTATTGTATGTGTAAGTTATCACACTTATAAAAGAATTTCGGTTTGATTTTTAATTTCTATAGCCATTATTTTGTAATGAACAGATAATGCAAGTATGTACTGAGGGAATACAGGAGAATGACACAGAATCTTCAATTCAGCCAATACAGAGTGATGGGCATTGGATTTATTATCACACCATAAAAATGATAATATTGGACAAAACATATGAAGCAACTGTTTTCAGTCACTGGCCAATAGACAGCTCAGGAGTGTGTTCCACGAGCAAAGGGAAACATGTGAGGGAGGGTCTTTGCCCCTAGGATTTTATGGCAGTTGAACCCAAACAGAGTAGCAGTGTTGCCAGGCTCAAGAAACAAAGATGGAATTTGGGGCTCCCGGGACAAATACAGTTTGTGGTGCAGGGTACCGGAGAGAAGCTATCTGGGGAGCAAAGGAGCCCAGAAACATACAAAGGAATCCCCTTGAGTCTCTAGCTAAACTCTAGACCCCCCTTACGCAGGCAAGACCAACTCTGCTGGCAGACACAATGCTTGAAAGTGGCCCAGGAGGCTCCAGTGAGGCTGTTGATAAAGTAGCCGCCAGCCAGGACAAGAGGAAGCCCTCTTTCTGAAAGACTCTCAGCAACATATCATTTACAGTATACAGCACACAATCAGATTTGATAAGTGAAGAAGGAAATATGTCCATAACCTGAGAAAAATGTCAATAGAAAGAGACATAGCTGACCTAAGAGTTGAGTGTAGCAAAAAAAGGACTTTAAAGTATCTATTGAAATATGTCTACACTCCTCAATGAAAGAACAAATGGATACTGGTGTATCAATTATACTCCAGTAAAAATGTAAGATGAATGTTACAAAGACCCTATCCTTATGAAGCAATTCTTTTACTACTTCCTTCAGTAGGTCATTCCTTCATAATCCATTGTTTTATCAAAAATAATTGTAATCCATATGAAAAAAGAGCAAACTTTCTTAATATATGAGTCCACAAATCATTAGGAAAAAAAGTAACTCCAATAGTGAAATGGGCAAGTCACATGCAAATTTTTAAAACCTGGAAATACAAAGAGACTTAAAACATATGAAAATATGCTCAACCCTAACTAAAGATAAGTGAAATACAAATCGACATTTTTGGCATTTAGATTGGCAAAAGTCAGAAAATTTTATAGCTCACTCTCATTTAGGGGAGTATAGAGAAAAGCAGGTAAATTATCACAAACTCAGTGGAGGGCAATTTGACAATATATATCAAAATTAAAACTACATATATCTCTTGTTACCTATTTCTAATTCCTTGACCTAGCAGTTGTTCAGAAAATCGTATACACAAGTTTTTTGTTTTTGTTTTTGCTTTAAATTTCAGCATTTGTTTGTAAAACCAAGCCATGGGAATTACAGCCCAATATTTTGGTGATTCCTCAAATGCGCAATTGGTCAGATCATAAATTTTGTGGAAAATCACAAAGTTCATACTAACTCTGTCATGAATATTGGTACAGGTCTTATTGCCCTAAGTCGTGTGACACACACAGGCACCCGTTACATTTCCCACAGGGGATATGAAACCCAAAGAGGCCTGTGCCGGAGCCCTTTCTCCGCTACAGCTTCAGACTTCAGATTTTAGAACGCTTCCTACAGGGAAGCCCAGGCCGGCTGTCCTGCCCTGTCCCCAGGGGTGAACGCGGCGGCTGCAGCCCGCAGGAGAGGAGGCAGGTGGGCGAAGGGCCTCGCCCGCCCGGCTGAGAAGGGCAGCCAGGCGGAAGCCAGTGTCCACGCAGGTTTGTGCTGCTCGCAAATGTCAGACACAAAGATAAAGGAAAAGGAAAGTATAAATGTTAGAGAACAGATGAAAGTCTCTTCTTCATTTCAGTTTGGTTCTACATTTACGACAACCAGCTTAAAGGCTATTAGGTGCTGGTGAACAGTTAAATAAATCTCTATTAGAAGATATAATCAATTGAAAAAAAAGCAAGATGACAGAATTCAGAAAAAGCATAGTCTTCAAAATACATGTAAATGGAATGCATGCCTTCATTTTAGAGACTAGAATCTTGTATTAGGGAGAAAATTAATCCTCTTATAAAGAAAGATTGACAACAAAACATATAGAGGTTAAAACACTAAATGAATGGACAAAAAGGAAAAGGCAAATGATAGCAAAAGTTAAAAATAGTATTAATAGATGATGTATTAGCCTGGGAAAAAAGGCTATTTTATATTTATAAAAGTATAATCCATCAAAAAATATAAAGCAAATGTGGAACTTTATGCAACTAGCAACATAGCTTAGAAATACATAAAAATGAAAATATTAGAGTGATTTTTACAAATTTTGCAATGAAAGTGGAAGATCTTAATATGCTTTCCTCAGAAACTTAAATGCAAATAAAATATGTCCATGGTGATCTTGAGATTTTTAAATATCATAATTAATAAGTTTGATTTTTATCAGTGTGTTCATGTGTACGTGTGTGTATTAAGACAGCAAATTATTTACCTCCAAAATAGAGTATCACATTCTTCAAAAATTTCCAATGAAACACTAACTAAAATTGATTTTTAATCAGACCACTAATAAAACATCAAGCAAATCCTCCAAGTAGAAAACAGATAGCAAATTCTCTAACTCTGACAAATCTTATTAGAAATTAATAACAAAAGTTTAGCCAAAACAGTTTTATGATTTGGAAATTGCAGAAGTAATATAAATGTCTTATAATTATAGATCATTTAGAAGTAGCAAGCTGTAACAATACTATACATAAAATGTTATGGCATGTTTTTAAAATTATATGTAGAAAATTTCATAGCATTAAATATATTTATTTAAAAACAAGATTTAAGACACGAAGTAAGCTTTCCACTGGAAAAGTTAGATAAAATAGACTAAATTTAAAATGTAGAGGGAGGATTTTACAAGATAAATATGAACATTATTGAAGTATAATACAACACTAAAGGGCCATTATGCTTGGTTAATATATTCAAGAGTTCATTCTAGGAAACCTATGAAGATTTGAATCAAGAGAAAATTTAAAAATATGAATAAACAATAATGTTTATTATTGGGAATAGGGAGTTAAGGTGTAAAATGAACAGAGTTTCTATTTGGAACAATGCAAACATTTTGATAAAGGATGGTGGCAATGCGAGCACAACATTGTGAACATAATTAACATCACTGAATTACATATTTGTGGTTAAAGAGGGAAATGTTAGGTTGTATATACAGTACTTGTATATACAAGTACTTGAATAGAATTGATTTTCTAAAAAAATCCATAGAACTGCACAACACAAACAGGGAAGTCTAAGTTAAACCCTGGACTATAATTGTTAATAGAACAATTAAAAAAGTGTGCTTTCATCAATTTTAACAAGTGTACCACACCAATGTAAGTTGTTAATTGGATGGTATATAAGAAGTATGTATTTTATGCATGATTCGGTGATTTGATTGTTCTATGAACCCACAACTTCTCTAATAATAAAAAATGATTATATGAACAGATTCAGAAGACTGAAAAATTATAAAATAATCCTGTACACAAATTTATACTGATACATTTGAAACAATTGATAAAACTGTCATTGCAATAAAAAACATAAATTATAAAAAAGAAAGAACATTTAAAAATAATAACATGGAAGTTATTAATAACATTTAAAAAAGCAAAATAAAAATTTATCTCCTCAAATCATCAGGCTCAGATAATTTTTTTAAGAGCAAGTTGAACAAACTTTTAAGAGAAATAATTCCTGTAGTATTTAAATGGTCTTAAAAATAGAAAGTATATAACATTTCCATATGAATCTCATGAATTTGGCAAAATTCTAATTTGAGAACCAGAAATGAAAAATGCTCAGGTGTGCACAAAGAGAGAAAAACACCCAGAGAAATATAATGTCTGAATAGGATCCAAAACCCTAAATAAAATGGTGTGTGCTGAACACAGGATATATTGAAACATCATGAACAAATCGGTTTCACTCCAAGAATTCAAGGATGATTCAAAATTAGAAAATTAATATCCAAAATACATGGGGGAAAAATACAATCATTTCTGTAAACAACAAAAAACAATTGATAAAGCTGCAAACCGATTACAGATTATAATGCTTCGATGTCAAAAGAGAGCGTCTCCTTCAGCTCGGGAAGGCCGGCTGTGGGAAGCCTGCACTGTAAACGCAAGAGCCTAGGCAAGGAAGGAAACTGCCGCGCACCACCTGGTGTGCTTTGGAGGCGCTAGCCAATGCCAAAGAAGAGAGAAAACGTGACTCTTTCAGAAGTACCAATTGTCGGAAAAGTAAGATCCCAATTTTGTTTAAAGTGTAAATGCAGAAGAGATTGAGAATGGAGGCATAAAAGTTAAAATAACAACTGCTTTTTTCCTGGGAAGTGTGAATAAGTGTGGTATTTCTTTCCTTTTAATACTTTTTTATTTATTTAAATTTTCTACATTGGGCAGGTGTTATTTGTATAGTCAGAATAAAGTTACTAAAATAACAGAATAAATAATATATCTTACAGTATCCCTGTTATCCATGATCTTAGATATAAATTTTATTTTATTATTTAATAAAATTCTTGCTGAGAATATTGAATAAAGTTTCTATTAATTTTAATAAGTAGAATATGTTCCAGAATAGTGAATCAGGAATAAATGGAAAGTAAATAATTCTTTCAAAATAAAAAATTGGTATTTCTTATTCAGGAATATAAGGAAGCTCATGTAATAAGAAAGTAAATTTTTCTCTAAAATGAAACATCTTTGAAGTACAACTACAAAAAATCTGATCTTTAGATCTTAATTTGATATAGAAATGCAAACTTTCCACTAATTAATTATGAAATCAAGTTTTACAGATTTAAAGAGTTGCTGTTTTACCTTAAAGTTCTTTTAAATTAGCCATATCAGCGTAAATACCTATTTCTGAACCCAAAACCAGAATGTGAACCGCACACTTACACTGGGAGCTCAGCGTCTTCTCGTTCCCCAGGAAGCTGAAGGCTGGGATCAAGGCTTGGCCTTTCCCAGTGGTGCTCGCGATGGTCTCCTCGCTCTCCAGGATCTGCAGCTTGATGAACACGTCCGCCCTGGACGTGCGCACATGCACTGTCACCGGGTGAGGCAGAGCGGACTTGACCGAATACCTGCCAGAGAAGATCAACAGCACAAGCGAGATGGCAGTCTTTCCCCAAGACGGGAAATGAGCAGTTGAATTTGCTGACAGGAGCATCTAAATGCAACACCTAAAGGTCCGCTAAACCCTATTACAGACTTTGGCAGAAGATTGCCAATATGCTACAGTAAAGTACCCTGAGTGTACTGGGGGTTGCCAAATCCCAAATAGCAAATTTAACGTCCTGTTGAATGTGAAGAACTCTCACCTACAAAACGTGATAGATCTGCAAGCTTTGGCCACACCAAACCTCTTACTAGATTTGCAGACCACGGCCACAAAAAGCCCCTCAACATATTCACAAACCACAGCTAGACCAAACCTCTTAATAGATCTACAGACCATGGCCATGTGAAGCCTCTTAATAAATCCACAAACCGCAGTCACCAAACCTCATAATACATCCTCAGACCACGGCCACACCAAGCTGCTCAATAGATCCATGGCCACACCAAGCCTCTTCATGCAGCCACAACCACAGACACACCAAGCCTCACCTCACCTGGGCCATGTCAAAGCTCCCCACCTGGACTCCCAGCTCCAGTGCACCTGCCTCAAATCACTCCATGCGCAGCAGACCTCTGAGTGGGCTGTTGCCTCCACAAGTCTGACACTGCAATTGTCTTAAACCCTCCAACAGCATCCCAAAGCCCCCATGTCAAATCTGAATTTCTCATCTCCTGAAACCCTTCATGAAAAGCCTCTGCCCACCAGCCTAGCCTCACTGCTGGCCACAGCTTTCTGGAGCCTACCTTGCAAGCATTGTGAATGCCTTTAGCGCCTGCCTTGAAATTCTGAACGCCCAGGCACCCTGTTCAAGCACCCCGCCCCCCCCCACACACCTGGATGGCTTCAAGACCTGCTTCTTTCGGATCTGGGTGTTACATGGCACTTAGTCTCCCAGTGCCCTGCAATCCCATGCCCTGGGCTCCTGTATTTCCTCTGCCATAGTAGTGAAAACATGTTGTCACGTCTTTAGTCACCACTAGGTCTACTTCCTTCTCACTTTCTTTCAACGGTGGTGCATATACACATAAGCAAGAAGCAGACAGGTTAAAAGGTGAGTCCTCCACACCTTCCCATGCCCACCTCAGTTTAGTGTGCTTTCTCTCAGAATTTTCTCTAAATGTTTACAAACATATAAAATAATAAACAAAAAACTTTAAAATACAAAACTGGGATCATACTGTACATGTTGTGCTGTAATTTAATTTTATGGCTCATTATTTTTCATTACAAACACTTAAACCTGTTTGCTAGAGGGGAGAAAGTTTAAAAGTCCAGATAAATAAAAATTATAGAGAAAAACCAACCAGATGACAGGAATCCAAAGCCATTACGTTTGTAACCAATGTACCCATCTTCATGGAGTCTTTAAACCACAATCTCTTAAATATAATATGTGCTTATCATATTAATAATAATAGTATAAACACAATATTTTAGAAAATATAGAACTGGAAATTTAAACAAGGAATGGTTAATTGTCACGTTTGTACCTTAGTAAAACTTTCTTGTCATTGGGTATGTAATAATCTCTGATCTCCTTTATGGCAAAGGTGTTGCACGGGATTTCCCGAGAGAGGCAGGGGAGTGGGTTAAACGGGCCAAGCAGGCGCAGTTTCCACCGAGACCCCGACACGTAGGCATCTCCCGTCAGCGCCTCTGCCACGAACGTGTACCCCTTCTGAAAGGAAGCGGCACAGCACAGAGGTATGTCACGCTGCTCGTTACTGTTTCTGAAGCGTCTACACGACTTCACAGTGGAGTCTGCTTTGTTAACTCAATATACACACACAACCCAGGACCTGCCAAACATCAAATTATTAGTGTTGTGCTTCAAAACCTCCCTTAGAGAGCACCATCTTAGTTGTTTTGAGAGAAAATGAATAAAAAACACTAGCACGAAAATGAATGCTTCTTATGTCTGTCGTGCATGACTTCAATTCTAATTTTCTATTAATGATGAAAACTATCTTTTTTTCAGCTTGAAAAACACAAAACCAACTCTTCTGGTTGCTTCCTCTGACAGCCCCATGCAGGAAGCGTTTGTCTGCTGGAAGCTGACAGCACTGCAGGTGGTCAGGTGGTGGCCGCTGCAGCTCGCTTTTGATGGTGCACGTGGCTCTTCCATAGAAGAAAGCAGCACTGAAAGAGGACAGAACCTAACACTGAGGGTGTGCAGCTCAAAGCATCCCCCTACTTTCTCCATTTCTGTTACAGAAATAGGAAGAAAATAGGAAAACCGGGCTGACAGAGCCCAGACAAGTAGACGCTCCAGCTGGACGTCGTAGAGGCCGTGTGCCCAAGCCCAGCCCTGCTCCCCAACTTGGCACAGCCACAACCGTGGACTGTGAAAGGTGACTTTGCCCCAAGCTCACACTTAAAGCTCCCGTCATCTACATGAGTCTGTGCTGGAAGGGGATGTACCCTTCCAGAAGATGCCTAGAAGCTACACAGGAAATACCTGAATATTTCTAAATGCTGTTTCCGCTAAGAAAAATGGGACAGTCAAACATTTGGACTTGTCTCTGGTTTTCAGCTCTTTATAACTATGAAAATTAAAGGAAGGCCAGGTCTAGGGAGGAGCGCCACCTTCTTTCTGGCTGGTTCTAGGTGCCGTGGGAATGCAGATTAACCAGAATCACTTTTCAAACCCCCAGCCTTCTTCTCAGTTGGAAGGAACACACTAACTAGGGGGCATTTTGTACTTCCAGTGGGTGGTTTTTGGTGATCACAATTTTGGGGTTTTAGTTATCTATGAACGTCATTCCGATTAATAAAGGACTATTACCAAAATAGTTATTAAAAGTTATTAATAGTTATTAAAAGATTTAAGTCTTACGGAGCTGAGGACCAGAGCTCCGAATTTAAATCTACATTTTAAGATTGACTATAATGAAAAAAACTTAATGAAAAAAATTAGGATGGATTTAGGAAAATACTGGACTGTCTGTCTTTTTCTTATTCAAAGATAAAGATTCTCTTATATTTTAGAGTATCAACTTATTGAAAAGAATTTGCTGGGACTCCATTTCAAATCTGCCTAAAAGATGTTTCTAGCAGAAAAGGAATCCACAGAATCATATGTAAATTTTGGATATATTAGACCCTCTACTCTTTGCCCTGATTAATCATAACATATTATTTCCTTCAATATAGAAATCATCTTATTATATATCCAGTCATGATTTTTTTTAAATGCTGATTTTTTTCTTGCAATATATACATACTTTGGGAAAATAAGAGAAGAGAAAATAAGAAGGTAGAGATAAATAAGAGGAATAGAAAAATCAACTAGAGTTTGACCAAAAAGAAAACCCCAATATTATTTGGGTATATAATTTTCTAGACTTTATATATAGAGAGAGTTGCTAGAGAAAATATAGGATGCCCAGTTAAATTTGAACTTCAGAAAAAATTAAAATTTTTAGTATAATATTTCCCATGCATTATTTAGGGGCATAATTTTATTTAAAAAATTTGTTACTTGTGAAATTCAAATTTAACTGAACACCCTATATTTTATTTGCTAAATCTGACAATCCTCAATGCAAAATATAGATTTGATATTTTATACATAATGCAACCATACTACATATAGTCTTAACCTACTTTTCCACTTACCATAGAGAATTCACTTATCTATGTCAATGAACATATTTCTATTTCAGCATTTTCCTTTTTCATTGTAAAATTAGTATATATATATATTTTTTTGAGTAAGCTTCAGTGGGTGAATATATATATATAATCTTCAGTGTATACAGTACGGTGAAGTAATCTATGCACTGAAGATTATATACACACACACTGAAGATAATTCAAATTATAAATGTATAGCTCAATGTATTACAGCAAAGTGAACACCTGTGTAATTACTAACCACAGATACTCTCTGGTGCCCCTTTTTTCCATCAATATTTGCTTTTCACCAATATTATTATGTGTTTAGGTGTGGATTTTAAAAATTTCCTCCTGCTTGGGATTCTTAGGGCATCATATTTATGTGTCTTGATATCTTTTATTAGTGTGAGACATTGTTAGCCATTGCTTTTTCAATTATTTCTTCTGCCACATTCTCTCTCTCCTCTCTACCTAGAATGCTATATGTTTGACCTTCTCCTTGTTATCTTCGTCACTCACCTCTTTTGTATCTTTCCATTCCTCTATCTCTATATGAGTCATTCTTGATTCTTGATATTTATATAATTAATATTCTTGTTTACTAACCTTCTATTAAATATATCCAAAGAGTTCATAATTTTACTCAATGTATTTTAGTGTTCTAAAATTTCTATATTGTTCTTTATATTTCTGTGTATCTATTATAGAAATATAATATTTCTATATATTTCTATTTTTTTTCATTTTATAGGTTCATTTTCTTCTGAAATTCTCCATTTTATCTGATGACTCATTAAACACAGTAATCATAGCTATTTTAGAGCTCATGAATGCTAAATGAAAAACCTGGATTTCCTTGAGTTTCTGTCCTATGTCTCATCTCTTGTTTCTGCTGCTTCCTGTCTCTGTTGACTTATCTTCTTGTGTGTATCATTATTTCTAATTGTTCGTTAGATATCTTATTTCAAAAACAGTCTATGGAAATAACTTGAGTTTTAGAAAGAGATTATCTTCTTTTAGAGAGGAATTAGGTTTGTTTTTGCCAGAAACCAGGGGGAGCACCTATTCAAGATCATCTCCATCTAATCTAAGAAACGGGGTGACTCAGAACTGTCAGGGATTACTACTTCCAGTTCAAGCTTTATTCTGGCGTGCGGCCATGTGTGAGCTCAACGCAACCCACAGATGGTCCCTGGAGTCTAACTTTTGTTCCTCGTTCCCTCAAGTCTGCTAAGAGGATTCCTCAGCCTCTCAAGGTTCTCGTCCCTCTTCATGAACGGCCAGGTGCCTGCCTGGGAAATGTGCGCCCACCTCTCTTTGTTTCTCCCAAATATTTGTCTTCTAATTGTCCTAATCTTGTTAGTTCTACGATAACTTCAAGATTAAAAGAAAAACATTTTATTGTTCTGCTGTTGTAGTAAGAGGGTGTAGACTGAACTGTCTGTTGCATTGCCTATATCATCATTTTTAGTGGCTGTATATTAAGCAGGCTCATTGATGTACGTGCTATATACTTGTTTTTTTAAAGCAGTATTATGAGACACTTGTGTTATTTTTAAATATATTGCTCTTTTAAATAATATTGCAACAACATCCTTCTGTTAAATATCTGCACATTGCCTTATTTTCAGCTCCTTCAGTAAATTCCAAATTCTTTTCTTATTTCTCATCTACCAGCTGGTAAGTTTTAGAACATTGTTGTCATCAATGTCAACCTGTAGCTGCGAACACACTATGCCACTTAACTTTCCTAGACTGGCATACTTGAAGCTTAATTGGTTTGAGTGTGATCATTTTTATCTCAGTCTCTTTCCAAGACTGTCAGCTGTGGGCCTTGGGTGTCAGCACGCTCTGGTGTGACTCTTCTGCTCCAAGAGCATTTACAATCGCCAGGGGTCTCTCCCATCCCTGAGAGACAAGAGCAAACATAATTCAGATGCTCTAACCGAAGAAGAACACATGTCCTGCGGACCCCAGAGCAGTGAGTCCAGTGAGGGGCCACCTCGAGGAGGTAGCAAATCATCAAACGGAGGCCTCACGGGAGCCCGAAGAGCAAGGCAGGGGTTCCCGACAGTCGGCGTGAGCTTGCTGGGAGCGAGGCCTCCACCTCTTCCTCGGACAAGCCCGAGTCCAGGAGGCACAGGAGGGAGGTGCCCGCGGGCTTCGGCAGGGCGCGTGCCAGGCCTCTGCGCCTTCGCGCACTGGCCCTGGGGTTGCCCGGTGGCCCCGCAGGTGGAAGACCGCAGAAGGCCCACCCATGGCCTCACGCCTCACAACCGTCCAGCAGAGCTCCTGACACTGTCCGCCTAAGTGAGTGCGCTCCTGGGACGGGCGAGCAGAGTCACAGCCTCGCAGGTGGGAGGAGGAGGCTCGGGCCGGTTCCCCGGCAAGCGCGTCCACGCCGACGATCGGGTGTAAGGAGAAACAAGCGTAGAAGGACCACGTGGGGAAACTGCCAGGGTCTTATCCCAGAGGAGCAGTCCCAAAGCGCGTTCTGCAGAGCAGGAGTGAAGATGTGTCATGGAAACAGGCTTCCGTGCTCTAGTGTATCTGGGATACCTTGTGCGCTGGAGCCCCTTTCCGTGGCTATATAGTGGACATTAGCTTATTAAGGGCTCTTGGACGTCTGGAAATAACTCTGCTGATGACTGTGCTTTCACTGGGTTTTACTGATCGTGTCCCTGCCTCGCAGGGGCCAAGCGCTGACGACATTGTCGCTGCCTGGCAGTGGTGGGGGACCTCCGTTCCGATGGCCGAGAAAGCTCTCGTTTCTGGGAGATTTTCAAGGATCAAGACTCGTGCTGATGGGAAACCACACCACAAGAGGGAATTATTCTTCCGTTTACTTGTTCTACATTCTCCTTGCCCTCACCATTTTCTTCTAAAAAGAGCAGGATTGAGCAGCTGGAAGAAGGAATATTAGAGAGGGAATGGTGTGCTCTGTGTGGTCCCAAATTCCCAGTTTGGAAATGAGGTAAAATGCCCTTCCGCACGCTGACTCAAAATGCATCATTTAAACCTATCCAAAAATTTCCGACTTAGTCTAGGGCCATAGGTCATCGCTGGAGTTACTAAAACAAAACGAAATGAAAACAGTTATGTTAGGCAGAAATAAAAATGACATGGAAGGTTCGATCAAATAGGTCTGAGGTCCCTTCCAAAATTAAGTGCCTATGACTAATATTAGTGTACTTCTCGAGGAAATAGAGAGCTCCTTTGTAGAATTCGATTGCATCAAACACCTCAAGATAGTCTCTCTTTGAATGAAATCATCTCTTTGGGTTTCCTATCACAAATTAAATAGTCTCTATTCTAAAGGAAGTTTATGTCAAACCTGACAGTGTCCTCAGACACACACTCAAAAACCGATCTATCAGTTCTTACTGGTGTGAAGACAAATTTGTTACTGGGGAACTAGTTCTCTGCTGTAAAGGAGGATTACCCTGAAGAGTTCTGCTGCAGGAGGTGAGGTTTATAGACAAATTTCCTGATACTGTGATTTTAAATAAAATACCACTTATCATAAATTGGTTACATACAATGCAAAAGGAACTTGTATGGGTCAAATAAAGTTTATAAATACATGCTTGATATACAGGAATTAATTTTTCTTAGTAGATTGTTCTCTTTTTGAATGAAAGAATTCCCTTTTAAAATCCATTAAAAATAGTACATTGATGCATTAATTTTAATCAAGTGAATTTTAAAAAATATATTTCTGCATATAATTCAAAATATACATGCTATTATACATGTATTAAAATTAAAATATACAGGTAATTTTGTAATAACTTTGAAAAATGATGAACACTTATTCAGATTTTCTCATAAAAATGTAAATGTGAAACCTTCCAAATGTCATACTACATAAAAATAATTTAAGCCCAATTATTACTGGATAATATCTTCAAACTTAATAAAATATGACTACAATATTCAGAAAATTTGTATCCCATGAAGGATATTAGGAAAAATGCTAATGGTATAATAAAGTAGATCCAGAGTTTTAAAATTATAATGAAATATCAGTAAAGTCTTACTAATAAGAAATAACATTTTAAAAACTCTAACATAAGTATGTATTTATATATAATATATATTACATATAAAAAAAAGTTAGATTGCACTTCCTTTCAAAGTTGTTCAGTTGCCCTGATGGTTAAAAGTTTGCTAAAACCCTAAAACGACTCAAAAGAACCAGTAGTTTTTGTGTGGAGTTAATAGGTTTATTTTGTTTACCCTTTGTCTCCCTAAACCAGTGTTCATTGCCTAGGTAAGGCTCTATTTACACGAATTAATGCATAGGCTCACAGGGCAGAAACGAAGCTCAGAAGCCAAGGACACCTGAACCCCAGGAGAAAAGGGGAGCTTCAAAGCCCACAGCTAAAGAACGAAGGTCAGAGCTACAACGGAGACCCTCCGGGTTCCAGCCCAAGGGATACGCTCCCCTTTCCCAACATTCCCTTTAGAAGAAACGGTCGGGAGCTGGAAGGCGAGGCTCAACTAGCAGGGCAGCGCGGTGGGAGTGGGGACAGCCGAGCGGCTCGGAGGAGCCCAGGGGAGGCTGCGGTGGGCGCAGTTTCAGAGCCACACCCTCCCAGACCACTTAGGAAGCAACTTGACTCAGCGGGACTCAGACAACCCACTCCCTTGGCTCAGGGATAGACTTGATGACCTCTTAGAGGCATTTCTGTTTAAGGGTTCGTATGATTTATGATTCTAATAATTTGAATTTCTAATTTTTTCCTTTTTGCCATACATTCTTTGGGGAGAAGAGGGAGAGGGCTGAGAGCTAAAGAAGGTTCTAGCACATAAGGTACGCAGCTCCTGCTGTCCTATAGAAGGGCCCCGTCCCTGGTCAAGCAGATGGACGTCACATCTGTTCTGCCCCTCTCTGGGCCTCCACAAGGTACGGGCTTCTCGCCGCCATGCTGTCCTGGGCAGGGACACACCAGACCTACCTTGTTCTTGGTGTACAGGTAAGGCACCACCTTGTGGAACACCTTCGGCACTTGCTCTAGTGTGTCGTTATTAACCACGTGCAGCTGACAGATGGGAAGGCTCGTGTAGACTTTGGGGACCAAAATCATGTCTTGAGGAACCAAAAATGTTTCTCTGTAATTACAAAAGCATGAACTTCCCCTTAAAATGAATCTTTAAAAGGTATGAAATTGGATTTTATTCTAAGAAATTAGGAGCTAAGTCCAAAGTTCCAAACAACCACAACATAATGCATACTGTTTTTAAAAAATTACTCAAATGCTATTTTGTCATGTAAATCCAAATCCTTTAAGTAATCCCAATTTATATGTAATTTGTGACTTTTAGCTAATTTGCTATAGCTTGGACATTAAAAAATTTCCTTTCTATACTGAAAGCATTTTGGTATATTATATATATAAATATGTAAACAGTAAAATTTCTAGTAATTCCTTCACATTTTTCATATGTTATTTAAAGAAACATAGATAAAATTTCTATACTACCATCTAATTCATGACAAGCAGGTATAGAAGAAATTTCGACTAAGTTAAGAAAGCAAACTAGAAGTTGATATTTTTGCAGCTATCATAAATAAAAATCTACAGAAATGAATAGTGCATTCTCCTCAAAGATGCTTATCTGCCAGTATCTGGCAGCCTCACTTGAACATGATTTCTTTCCAGTATCTGGCAGCCTCCCCTGAGCATGGGTTCTTTCCAGTATGGCAACCTCACCTGAACACGATGAACCAGCTGTTTGGGGGCTGGTCTGGGTATGTCACAGTGTAATCGGCAAAGACGATCCTGGTATCTTCATCTTGATAACACGGGTAATACTCCATAGATTTGCACTTGCTTTTAAACATAAGTCTAGGAATGTAAAAATAAGCTGTCTTGTTATGTTGAATTGCGTCCCCCTAAAAGCATGCTCGAGGTCTAAGACCCAGTCTCATGGATGGGATCCTGGAAAAAGGCTCTCTGAAGAGGCCGTTAGGATGAGGCCAGCCTGGACTAAGACCATGTGATGGAGGCAGAGGTTGGGTTGTGCCCCACGCCAATGAGCGCCATGGACCGCTGGCCACAGCCAGGCCTGCAGAGCTCAGGGTGGCCCGGCCTGCCAACACCGTGATCCAGGACTTCTGGTCTCTAGAGCCAGGAGACAATAAACTTCTGTTGCCTTGAGCTACTTAGGTTGTCCTAAGTTTGATAATTAGGTTTGATAAGTTAGGTTTGATACGGCAGTCCTAGGCATCTAAGACAGGCATCAACGACAAAACCACTTTTTAAATAATCTCTATCTACAAATGAAGAAACAGGTGAAACTAGCATAGGTGCCGGCTGATTGAATTCTTGGTCGCACGGTGGAGGTAGGGCCCATGGTGGGTGTCTCCCAGAGGTGCCCAAAGTTATCTGCGCATGCAAAGAGGAGCACGCTCAACGACCACGAGAGTAACTGAAGTCTATAGCAGGGAAATCAGAGCCCAGTTCAAGCTGTAAGGGCAGGAAGCCAGAAGCAGGCAGATCACCACCACAACTGGGGGCCGGGGGTGTCTGGAGTTGAGGTAGGGAGTACGCACTTGAACAGTGTTTAAGTGAGCCACAGATTTGGAAAAAAAGAAGAAAAAAGAATAAGAACTAAGGCTTGGCAGAGGGAATCTCACCCTGTGTCATTCCCAAACTCAGCAAAGCTTCCAACATTTCACCACTATGTTTGCAGTAGTTTTACTTTTGTATACGGAATTCTCTTTAACATGTTAAGGAAGGTCTTTTCTAACCCTAGCTTGCTAAAAGGTTTTTTAAAAATTGAATGTGTGCTAATTTTATCAAATGCTTTTTCTGAACCTATCCAGATGACCAAAGGATTTGTCCCTTTTTTTCCCATTCAGGTGCAGCATTACAATGGCTAATTTTCTAATGCTAGACCACCTTTGCATGCCCAGGAGTGGGGCACTTGGTGGGGAGGCCTTAGCCCTTTTATATATTTCTCAATTTGATTTGCTAGCATTTTATTTCTCATTTTCTGCATCTATGTTCAAGATGGTGACTGGTGTGATTTTTCATTTCTTGCACTGTCCTTGTCAGGTTTTTTTTTTTAGGGTTATATATTAGCAAATGTTTCTTCTTTTTCTATTATCTGGAAGATGTGTAAGATCAATCTTATTTCTGCTTAAATTCACTGATTAAGACAAATGCCATTCACTAGAGTACATCTACATCCTTGCCTCATTGAAGACTCATCCAAATGATGACTCTACCCACTTCTTCAAGAATGCAAGAGCCTTGGAACGCTTCAAAACTTTTACCCACCTCCGGCCTCGTGTGTCACTATTTCTACAGATTGTACTCTTAGTATATATTAATTCCCCAATAAAGCTATCAGTCTTATTATTCTTTGCAAATATAAAGTGTCTTATTTCTCTGGCTACTTACAAGGTTTTCTTTGGTCATTGTTTTCAGTAATCTGACCAAGTTGTGGTTTCCTTTGTGTCTTTCCTACATGGAGTTTGCCAACTGTCTTGAAAATATGGGCTGATTTCTTTGATCAGTTTTGGGAAAGTTCTCAGTTATTATCTTTTTGCATTATGGGACTCCAGTGACATTTATACCAGACTGTTTGCAGCATGTCATGTGTCCCTCATGCTCTTTTTTCATTTTCTGTTAATTTTCCCCTATGCTTCAGTTTGGATGCTTTCCTATCGATCTGCTTTCCAGTTCACTAATCTCCCCTTTTACCACCTAATCTGCTGTTAAACCCATCAATGAATTCTTAGCTCTTAAAAATTTTCAATTGCATAGTTTCCATTTGACTGTGTTTTGTTCATTCGAATTCTCAAACTTTTCATCTATTTTGTCAGCTTTTTTCTTTATTTTCTTGCACACTTCAGTTAGAGGTTTTGTCTTCTGTTTCCAATATCTGGATTACTAGAGGGTCTATTTTTTTCAAAAACATAAGAAATAATCTTCTCTTAGTTGTTTTTTTTTTTTTTTAGATTATTCTATCTCTTGGACAGAGCTTGTGACAAAACTACAGATTTTCTAGGTTTAAACTACAGTTTATTACAGGTAACCTATGAATAAAGTAGCATGGAACTCAGAAGATGCCAGTGAGCCAGGGTAATAAGTGTTGTTGTATTGCTGATTACCTTAAGAGAGAAAGTGCGTATTGCTCCATATTTGGTTCCAATGCAGTCCAAAGTTTTTGAAGGGTATCTGCAACACTGGTATTTTCCTTTGTTTCTAAAAATAATAATAAAATGACAATGTTAAAGCTATAAGGTGCCTCAAAGATGATCTTGTCCAAGGCCTTCATTTTATAGATGGGGAAGTTGAAACTCAGAAGGAAAGCAACATCCAAAGTTTGGATTTAGAAGCAGCAAAATCATGTTTAAAATAAAGAAGTAAAACCCCTGGGTTGAGAGTCCTGCTCACCATCGAATGAGGTGCTTCCTTTCATCTTTCATTTAAAAATCATAAAGTATTCTTTGATCTCATTGAAGAGTTTGATCTCATCAAAGCGTTAACATCAAGAGGTCTTTTATCAGGCTACAACTTCATCTCAGAAAAAAAAAGTCCATCAAATTTTTCTAAAGAAGGCTGATAATCAGCTCCCACTAATGCTCAATCTACAGCATGATCCCCAGATGGCTTAAAAGGAGAGAGGCTGGATTATACAGATGATGTGATGAGAAAAACGCAAACCCAGAGTAAGCATCCCAAACTTATGTGTCAGAAGCCAGTTTTCTTCTATTTATTTTCTTCAGAGTACTTACAATCTGAAATTGATTTCTCAGTTATTTATTTGTTTCCTGCCACAACTATAACATAAGATTCTTCAGGGCAGAAAACATATTTTCTTGACTTCTATAAAGCTATGCACACAGTAATTATTTATGTATAAGTGTTGAGTGAGTGAAACGCAAATACCATTAAATATATTACTAAATCATTTAAGTGTTTCAGTGCCTAAAAAGGGAAAGAAAATCTTTGTATATGTATATCTTTCTTTTTTTACTACCATATATATGGACAGCAAGCACATATTCTATCATATTATTGAGTTGGATGAATTTGTATCTATTTTTTCTAATAGACTGAAGAGGTCCATGGCGTAGCTGGAGCTGACTGACACACAGCGTTCAGCTAGATACTGGGGTGCAGAGATCAAGGCTGGTTCCCTGTTTTAAAGACTCACCACAGACTGGGGAAACATAGCCAATCTTTCATTCATTCTGTCTTTCTTTTTCAGCCAATACTTATTGCTGGCTTACCGTGTGCCAGGCACTGTGCTAAATTCTGGGAACAAAAGAGTAAACAGATGTGCTTCTTGTCCTTGAGGAATTTCAGTATTTACAGAACAAAAAACAATTAGCCACGCCAAAAAGTGGGATGACTGTAAAGCACTTTCATTAACGCACATAAAAGCACATTCATTCTTATTTGCACAAGTCCTTGTAAGTGTTTGAAGGGCCCTACCTGGTATTCTGGCTTTCATGAGCAGCCTAACGTAAGCTCCTCTCCACATAGCTTGGATTTTCATTGCTGCTGCGACCTCCTCTGGAGAATACTGCTGCTCGCTTACTGGTGCAGAATATTTAACATCCACCCACTCGGCTGCAGAGAGGAGAGGAAACTTAACCAAGAGGCACACCTGGCCCCTTACCCACTGGTTCCTGCCTGCAGCTACTACGGCCCTGTACTGCATAAAGAGAGAAATCTACTGGTCAGGGTTCTCCCAGCTTCCCAGAATTCCTCAGGCCACACCAGGTACATCAGGGACTTCAGCATTTTAAGGTCAGGAATAAGCAAGCTGGGAGCCTGGTGCCCAGCCTGGGCTGAGCAGGCTTCCTGGGTCAGATGGAATCTCACATTGACCAGCACCTAAAGAGGCCTCGTCCAAGGAGGCGTCCAGCAGCTCCAAGTCCAGAACCAGAGCACGGAAGGCAAACTTCAAGTTTGAGGGAGATTTCACTGCTTGAATCTTTTTCAATACACGCCACAAAGAAATATGAAACACCTGAAAAACACATAATATATTTAGGATTTTTTTTCAACCAAGAAAATATCATTATTTGGCCAGAGAAGTACCACAAAGTTTTAGATACTCCAAAAATATAAAGTATTTCTCAGATATGCCCATGACCCAACAGAAGGCTCTTTGACGCTCACACAGTAGGAGATAACATCACTCATTATTTGACTGTTTTTAATACTTTTGTCACTATACCACTGTTTATACTACACAACTGAAATGTAGCATTATGCTGGTTGAGGAGATACAGAGTATGGTAAAAACTGCAATTTTAAATGTTTATGCAAGTTAAAGGCCATCTTTGGTTGAGTACAAGATGCCATTGTAAGGCACACTGTTATTTCACATGCCACAGAAACAACAAAATATGCTGCTTAGAATTTTTTTTTAAGATTTATTTTATTTATTCCTTCCCCCCATTCCCCGCCTTGCCTGCCCTCTGTGTCCATTCGCTGTGTGTTCTTCTGTGTCTGCTTGTATTCTCATTAGGCAGCTCAGAGAACCGACCCTGGCACCTTCTGGAGTGGGAGAGAGGCGATCACTCTCTTGAGTCACCTCGACTCCCTGTTCTGCTGCGTCTTCTTATTTTCTCTCCTCTGTGACTCTTGCTGCACCAGCTCTCAGCGTCGGCCGGCACTCCTGCGTGGGGTGGCTTTCCCACGCGGGATGGCATTCCTGCGTGGCAGCATTCCTGCGTGGGCCGACACTCCGCTGGGCCAGCTCTCTGCGTGGGCCAGCTCGCCCTCGCCAGGAAGCCCTGGGCATCGAGCCCTGGACCTCCCAAATGGACAGCGGGAGCCCAGTTGAGCCATATCCGTTTCCTGTTGCTTAGAATTTTTAATCGCCTAGTAGTTGTACCTTCATATTGAAAAGCTTTTAGATTTACTTAAACCATTTTAAAATTATATATCAAACAGGCATACATGAGAAAAATAAGCAACATTAGGTGGTTAAGCTATAACTAAAATTTATTTATATGCAAACTCCTACTCTCCCAGATCACTTTTGACCGAGAATCCATAATGTCTGTTTTCCTGTACAATTTTGTCCTCCATGTCAATAACAGCTTGAAAACGCTCCATTTCCTAAAACAACGTTCTGTTTTGCCCTGCGGTTTCCAAAGCCACTGATACCCACAGGCAGGCTGAGTGCTGGCTCTTCTTGATCTTACCAAAGGGGATGGAAAGAAGGCGCCGAGACGGTAAACTGGGCACATCCTCCTCCAGCGGTCTGCCTGGCGAGCGTCCTGATGCGCCAAGGTTCCAGCTGAGTCAGCACCGTCCGAGGTGTGGGCGTCTGTCTGCCTGCTGGTCCCTTTCCTGAGGACCCTCCCCGCCCTCCCAACATGACTCAACACCCACTGTCTGTGCCCAGCCCCCGGCCCAGGCTGGGAGAGCCGCTGCGGCTTCCGCCGGGGATGTGAGAGCAGGAGAGCCTCCTACACCGGCCTTGTGTGGGAAAGGAGTGTGAGCTGTGGCAGCATTATTTTCCAGGATACGAACTGGGGCAAGAGAACACAGGCCACAGGGAGAGACCCAGGGGCGGCAGGGCTCTGCGGACCCTTTGGCCCCTCTTGTCCCTCTTCTCTGAGCGGCGCCCACTGCTGGCTGTGCTCAGGCCTCGCGAGAAGTCAACGCGCCCAGCTCCTTGTAACGGCTTAGAGAGTTTTTGTGACAAGTAAAAAAATGCTCTAAATCCAACATCTACTATGAGCATGAGACAAATACATGTAAGACATTAAATTACCACAGGAAAATAGTTTCACTACACAATCAGGTGAAAAAAATCAACCACCGACTTGCCCTGCCCGCGGAAAGGCCGAGGCCTGTTAATGGGGCCACACCACACTCCTCGGCCCCCTGCAGCGGCCTCTCATGGCAGCTCACGCAGTCTGTTTTGTTATTTTTTACTGTGATCTTTCACATTTAGGACGGCCAATCTGCCACAAAAAAAGGGCCTTCCAAAATAAAATAGGAATGATAGGATTTGGGTAATATGTTAGTTTTTGCTACGTAATAAGCAGATTTGAAACCTCAGTGGCTCACAAAAACATGCATTTTCTCCCTCCGCGGTCCGGGAGTCAGCTGTGGGGAGCTGCTTGGAGAGGGGCTGCTCCAGGTGTTCCAGAACTCCCTTCCAGCCGTGGACACCCAGTGCAAGTTCGTTCTCCTCACGGCAAGTCTCCAGAGTGCGCGAGTGCGGTCTGAGTTGTGCGAGCCCACCCGGCCTCGCCGCCACACGCAGTGCCGGCTGAGCCCGCCGGCCCAGGCAGCCCCCCGGGCCGAGCCCGAGGCCGGGGCCAGGAGGTGGCCTGCCTGGGACCCCACGACTGCGCGGCGCGCCCTCCACGTGGGAGGAAGAAGAGGGAACCGAGAACGCTAGCCCCACCCGCCAGGCAGAGCGAAGAGCCACCTGCTACTCTGAATAAAACAGTATTGCTCTGCGGAGCAGCAGGCGTGAACTCCAGCATCACCTGGCGGTGGGAAGGATTTGCACGAAACCGACATGGAACGAAACGTGTAAGGCACAGGGAAATGGACTTGGCCCAGTGGTTAGGGCGTCCGTCTACCACATGGGAGGTCAGCGGTTCAAACCCCGGGCCTCCTTGACCCGTGTGGAGCTGGCCCATGTGCAGTGCTGATGCATGCAAGGAGTGCCCTGCCATGCAGGGGTGTCCCCCGCGTAGGGGAGCCCCACGCGCAAGGAGTGCGCCCCGTAAGGAGAGCCGCCCAGTGTGAAAGTGCAGCCTGCCCAGGATGGCGCCGCCCACACTTCCCGTGCCGCTGACGACAACAGAAGCGGACAAAGAAACAAGACGCAGCAAAAAGACACAGAAAACAGACAACCGGCAGAGGGGGGGAGTTAAATAAATAAATAAATCTTAAAAAAAAAAAAAGAAATGTGTAAGGCACAAAGAACATGGGCAGTTTAATTTACATACAGTGTGCACGCGCAAAACCAAGCGAATTATTTTTAAAGATACCAAAGGTGGTAAAATCCTGAAGAATATCAAGGAATGATTGAGTTAAAATTCATGGCAGACTGTTGAAAACCAAACTCGGGACTGACTCATAAAGTGAGTGATTCCAGATCTAGCAAGGGAGTGCTGGAAAGGGTCAGCTCAGGGGTTGAGCACCAGTCTACCTTCCCCAGGAGGGCCCAGAGGATACTCGGGCAAGGTGGGGAGAAGGCACAGGTGGGGATGGGGGAAAGCGGTGACAGCATTGGGGAGGGACCAGGCGGTCAGTAAGGTGGCTGGGGTGCTAGAGGACAGGTGGTGGGAGAGAGAAGGAGAGCTGAGCTGGCAACAGGCAGCGAGGTGAGAGCGCATCCAGAGGGTGTGCTCACCTGAACACTAAATGAGCAAGTCCTAAACACTGAATGAGCTTGCCCAGAGGGCGTGCTCGCCTAAACACTGAACGAGGGCCGTGGCGCAGGGTGGCTGTCCCACCACACCTCCTGCTGATTCGCCACGAGCTCCTGTGGCTGAGAACGTGGAGTGTCACAGGCCCAGCCCATGGTGATGGCCAGGGCAGCCACCCTGTGGCCGTGGCAGTGAGCGGGCACAGCTCAGCTGGGAGCTGGCAGACGCTGTCTTGCCTGCTGTCCAGTGGAGGGCCGGCAGCTGTTCGTTTCCACAAGGGCATCTCCGCAGGTGGTGCACCGGCTGTCACGTGCTGAGCTACGTCCTCCAAAAGACACGGCCAGTCCTGAGTCCCGGGCCTGCGAGAGTGACCTCGTGTGGAAGTCAAGTCAGTTCAAATGGAAAAGTCAACACGAGCCCAACTGGATTCTGCCTCAAGTCCTTGGAGAAGAGGCACTTGGGCCACAGAGACGCAGAGGGACAGGGGCCCTGTAGGAAAGGGCAGGCAGCAGTCGAGCCACAGGCCAGGGTGCGCCACGGCCGGCCAGCAGCCACCTGACGCGGGCAGGAGCCGGGGACACCCTCAGCGGAGCCTGCGGAGGGAGAGTGACCTGCCCACACCTTGGTTTGGGCATCTGGGCTCCAGAGCTGGAGAGGACAGACTTCTGTTGCCTCAAGCCCCTGGCCGTGGTGCGCTGTAATGGCGCCCTGCAGCCTCCGACAGTGTCCCCCTGAGGCTGGGGACCTCTACTTCTCCCGCTCTCATCTCCATGTCCTTGGTCACCTGGATGCTCAGCACTGCAGCTGGTCGAGCTACACATTCCAGCCACACCTGGCAGGCAAGGGCTGGTGGGACTCTGACCTCCGCACCCCGTCGAGTGCGTGCCAGAGCGGGGGCAGCCCCTGCCGGGTCCACGGCCACCTGGGAGGGCCCAGGGGTGAGGGCAGCACCTCTGGGAAGTGATGCGGCGCTGCGAGGACTGAAGGATGAGGCCAGTCTGGGTGGGCCTCCTCGGACCCTGGAGGCAGCACGCTCTGGTCCTGGGAAGACTGACCCAAAGCTTTCCTCGAGCACTCAGAAAGCGGTCTGCGTTGCACGGGGCCTGAAGCGATTGGGCTGGCCTAGGAAAGGAAGTTCACCTGCCCCCGTCCTCTGTAAACATGCCAAGGACAGCCCCCGGCGAGCACGCTGACAGCGTTTGCTGTTGGGAGAGCCCTTGTGTCCGGGACACTGTTAGTCAGATGCAGCGAGCCTGTCTGCAACGGTTTAGGGAAAACCACGGCGGAACCGATCGACTTGGGGGTGGCTCACTGGAAAATGCCAAATAAGCTACGTAAGCACCACGGCATAAAGCAGAGGCGTTTCATTTCCAAAACAGCCTCTTCTGGGCGAGGTGTGTGTGCCCGCTGGCCCCTCGCCGGTTCTCTATGGGTCAGCCTCAGTCGGCCCCAGCAGGGCTGTGGCAGCCACGTGGACCCCATGCCCGGTCCCCGCAGGCTCTCTCCCCAGGCCCGTCTGCCCAGCGGGGGCAGCAGAGACTGGCGCTGACCTGCGCGACAGCCCTGTCCTCCGGGGAGCCCAGCAGCATGAGGCGGCCGGTCGATGTGAGGGCTTCCCCCAGGACGGATGGTGCACCCCTTGCCGGCAGTAATGCCTTCCCTGGTCACAGCGTTCCCTCCCCGTCCTCAGTGCCTCTGCCAGCCTTGTGATCCATAGGCCACAGGGGTCGGGGCCACGGGATGGGCAAGGGGGTGGAAGCCCAGCCTTGGTCCCAGCAGCACTGGGCTGGGAGGCGTCCCCGTGGAGCCCGCTGCGGAGGGGACAGCAGGGCACTGCACCCGTCGGGCAGCTGCGCTCCAGCAGTCCAGCCTCGGGCTCGCCTTTGCGGTCATCATGCATCGGGCACGGCAAGCACCCCCAAAGCCCCCAAGCGGAGCTGCTCACCCTGAAGTGCTGAGCTGTCAGCTCTTTGTTGCCGAGAGGGGTTGGGTAGTGAGCCATCTGCAAGTCCTCCATAGCCGTGGTAAGCTTGCCCCTGCTTCTAAAATTAGCAATCATGTTCCCGACAGCTTTGAGGATTATAGTCGCCTGCTCTGTGAATCGGTAGCTCTCCTGTGAAGACAGAGTGTGGCGAGAGCGTTCTCACACTAGTCTATTCAAGCGTCAAGTGTTCAACAGGTATTTCCAGGGACCTGCAGGTCAAGGCTTCCAGCAGGCGCTGTGGCCTCGGGGACACGGAGCTCACAGCGATCCCTGCTCCAGCACGGTGAGGGGAGAGGAATTAATCCACTGCTCAGGTGGGTCCCATGACGGAAACACCAAGGCTGGGGGAGAACACACACCCTTCTAGGGGGTCCAGAAAATCCCTCCGCAGAGGTATACCCAGGCTAGTTCTGAAGGGCCACCAGGAATTAACGTGGCAAAATCTTTGGGAGGTTTGGAGACTGGTGGGCAGAGGAAATTCAGGAAGAGACCCATAAAGATAAAAAGACTTGGGGGAAGGGAGATCTCTGATTGCTGGAAATGGAGAGTATGCAAATCCAGTTAATGAAGAAAGCTCAAATGTGAGCTGTTGACCTAACACAGGCTGCTGGGTGTTTCTTCACAACAACCCCAAAGAAACAAACCAAGAAAGAAACCAGGATCCCAGGAAGTTCCTAGAATTAAAAACAGAAACATGGGCAGTGGACTTGGCCAGGGATAGGGCGTCCGTCTACCATATGCGAGGTCCGCAGTTCAAACCCTGGGCCTCCTTGACCCATGTGGAGCTGGCCCATGCGCAGTGCTGATGCACGCAAGGAGTGCTGTGCCAAGCAGGGCTGTCCCCCGCGTAGGGGAGCCCCACGCGCAAGGAGTGCGCCCCGTAAGGAGAGCCACCCAGCGAGAAAGAAAGTGCAGCCTGCCCAGGAATGGTGCCGCACACATGGAGAGCTGACACAATAAGATGACACAACTGAAAGAAACACAGATTCCTGTGCCGCTGACAACAGAAGCGGACAAAGAAGACACAACAAATAGACACAGAGAACAGAAAACTGGGGGGGAGGAGGAGGAGGGGAGAGAAATAAATAAATCTTTAAAAATAAATAAAAACAGAAACAGAACATCCCGAGATATATGAAGCCTCCCTGGATGGGCCGTGGTGGGCAGAGCTGGAGGTGCCCTGTGCAGAGGGCAGCTGGAGTAGCTGGAAGAGGGTGGCGCTGGGGGCAGACTTTGACCCTCCCTCCAGAAGGCTGTGGGGCAATCCCTGCAGCTCAGGTCCCTGCAGAGATCTCGGGGACCACCCAGCAGGCACACCTGGGCGACACATGCGCCCTGCTGCAGGGAGCCTCGGTGAGAAGAGATGAACACAGAAACCTGCCTGCTGCCTGCCCGCATTTACTTAACCACACGCTGTCCAAGTCCCCATGCAGCCTGGACTGAGCCTCTTCTCAGTGGTGGCTCCCTAAGCCGAAGCCACGGCCAGGGAGTGCTCACTGATGGCTCTGAGGAGCTCTTCCATCTTGGGCCAGACTTTCTCTGTTTGTCTTTTTACTAGAACCAAAGAACATGGGGACCTGGCCCTGAATCCTTCCCCACGAAACACGTGGAGAGTTAGATCTCCTAAAGAAAGACAATGCACTGGATAATGCATGCCATCAAAAGCAGAACTATTTTTAAAAGACAAGATTTTAAATTGAGCAGAATAAATATAATTCAGGAAATAAGGCACATCTGCTGATGTGGAGAGTGGACCTGTGGACCTTCTCCATGTGCCCAGGGACCAGGAAGGAGAGGGCGAGGGCTGGCTTGAGCTTTTGTGTTGCTGCCCTGACCAGGAGGGGTGCTGGGCAGGCGAGGGGAGCCCACCAGCAGAGGGGCAGGATGAACCCTACGAGGGGAGCCCCACCCCGTGAGGAGGGGAGCCCCACCCTGTGAGTGAGGGGAGCCCCACAATGTGAGGAGGGGCGCACCACCCCGTGAGGAGGGGAGCCCCATCCTGTGAGTGGGGGGGGCCCTGCCATGTGAGAGGGGAGCCCCACCCCGTGAGGAGGGGAGCCCCATCCTGTGAGTGGGGGGAGCCCTGCCATGTGAGAGGGGAGCCCCACCCTGTGAGGAGGGGAGCCCTGCCATGTGAGAGGGGAGCCCCACCCCGTGAGGAGGGGAGCCCCATCCTGTGAGTGGGGGGAGCCCTGCCATGTGAGAGGGGAGCCCCACCAACAGGAGGGACAGGTTCCATCTAGGAGAGGGAGGGGCCCCATCGGCCCAGGGCCGTGCTGCTGAGGGGGGTGGAAGCGTGCCGGGGGGACGCCCTAGACAAATATATGACCCCCGAACACAGACGACCCCACCGAAGACATGGAAAGCCAGCAGAGGACTCCTGGGAGACTGTCACCCCATTTACCTCATTTCTTCTTTCAGACCCTGTCAGAGCAGAGGAAAAGAAAAATGGAAGAGGTGGTCAAGAGGAGGGCAGATGACGTGACGGAACCTTCCAGGCGCCCCTTGCCTGCTCAGGGGCAGGGCCGAGGAAGGTGTGAAAGGAAAGCACCAGGTCAGCATCTCCAGCGGTAGTAAAGAGGACTGTACTGAAGCGCTACAGCCCAGGAGGACCAGCGGTGCTAGGGGGCCTTCCTGAGATGCTCCCAGATGTGAAAGGGGACTCACCAGAGCAGAGGCAAAGGCAGTCTTTGGGAAAAAAAACCACCATTCCATACTTGTATCCCCACAGAGTTTAGACTACTTAGTGTACAGTTTGCATTTGGGAATTCTTGTAGGATATGCTTTAAAAAAGTAAAAAGAAAGTGCATGTTGAATATGAAATGGAGATATGATTTAGTTCAAAACCTCTGAAAATGAAACACAGACACACCATTAATGCTTTACACGATTAATGAAACGTTCCCTCCAAACGCAGCTGCTGAGTGTTTACCGGCTCGAAGCAGGGCAGCACGACGTCCTCGTCGCCGACGACGAAGCTCACCATGCTGCAGATGTGGATGGCGTGTCCTATCGGCGCGTGCACGGTGAAGATAAGCATGTGCCTCCTGGGGAGAGGGGCAGGTGAGCACCGGCAGCCCCTCTGTCAGGGGCTGGCCTCGCTCCGCTCCAGGCAGCTCCGGAGCTCAAGCCAAGTGGAGAGCTGCGTTCTTCAGCAGAGAAGGAACAGAGACCTTTGGATTGTCACCGTGAAGAACCCTCAGAGTTCACGGAAACATGGGAGACAAAAACAGGTGCATTATATGACAAACTTGTACACGCTGGAGAAACGAACCCACAGTCACATAGGCCAAGTCCAGGCCATGTGTTCTCCTGACAGTGACGGCAACTCACGCTGCTGCAGAGCAGGGGTTCTCAACCACTTTGGTTCCACAGACCCCTCTGCCAGTCAGATGAAAACCACGGACCCCTTCTCAGAATGTAGCGCAGATGGTTTATGATGCTAACATGTCTTTACATTAAGTTTTAGGATTATTCAAAATAACGCTTCACAAGTTTTCCATAATTTCAGTACCTGGTAACCAAACATGGTTCAACATCTGTTCAGTCATTTTTGGCAAACGTTTAGAAATTCAGGTTTTCCCACAGCATCATAAAGCCATCTCCGCCTCCTTACCAACCTTTTTGGTAGGCAGTTTTCCACTGCCCTCAGAATATGCTACATCAAAATAAAAAGCATCTAAGTCCACACTATACTGTGCATTATTTAATAAATATGTCGCACCTGCACCAACACGTCCCCACAAGAATAACATTATTTTGAATTTTGAATTCCAGCTCACAGACGCTGGGGTCCGTGGAGCCCTGGTTAGAGCCCCTGGTGGAGGGCTCTGCAGCTTTCAGAGCGATTTTGCAGTCTTGCCCATAAACATGTGGTTTCCGGATGTCAACGGTGCCTCTCCCGCGAGGCTGCAGCACGCTGGGGGCAGGGCCCCTGGCCCTGAGGGCAGGGAGAGGTCCAAAGCCCGCCCCGCGCGGGGCTGGACGGAGGAGCCGTCACCAGTGCCCTGTCCTTGGCTGCCTCCAAAGTTAGGACACTCAGGGAAAGTGACAATTTCTGGAGAATCTCTACATACCATAGTTTTCAGGGCAGATTGGAGAACTATTGAGTTTTTTTAATTTGTTATTTTCTAGGAGCATCTGATGCTTGACACACGCTATTTTAGCATTTTGCTGGAGCACTGCTGTTTATACAAGAGATATAGCTTTTTACTGATCCATTAAAATAGACCTAAGTGGTCTTGGGAAAAAATCCAGTAAAAGCATTTATTTCATCTGAAATATGAGATAATGGTTTGGATTTTATTTATCAAAATCAAGAACTTTCAATCCTTCATATTTTATTTAAAACGAAAAAATGTGCTCTGTTTACTTAGTTTTCTCCTAATTAACAATAAAATCTAACAAAAAATTACAGGCAAAACAGTAATTTGGCAGGGGAAAATACGGTTGCACAACCTGTGTTTATATGAAATTAGGATTTTCTAAGGAATATAAAAAGAGTTACAAGTAAACAAAAGGATATTTGCATCAGTTAATTTTAGGAAGTGCCGCATTAAATGAGTTAAACGGTACTCCTTACTAAACAAGTTCCCAGAATTCCTGACAGGAGTTTTCCAAAAGGGGATTCGGTATACGGCATTTCTTCAGTTTATTTGTGGAATTATTTTTCTGGAGAATCCTAATGACAGACCTGTGCTTTGTGAAATCGCTTCTGGGAACAATACGCAATAGAACATCTTAGCACGCGACAGGTGCGGAGGGCTTCCTAAGGTCCCGCGGGTGGGAAACGCAGCCGCTACCTACCCGACAGGCAGGCGCAGCACGGCCGCCTTGGTCGCGTACGTGTGAATCTTCAAGACGAGATTGCGCAGCTTCAGGGATCTCCAAGAAAACGTCTCAGCTGTAAGAAGCCCAGGCTCTATGGGGGGGCTGTCCTTGGTTAAGGCTTTGGGAGAAGGGAAAAGGTATTAAAAGTTGACTGTGAGCGTATAGCTGGCCTTCATTGGAATGGTTTATTTTTGAGGCAGTAACAACATAAATAATAATAATTGGGGGGAGTGGATTTGGCCCAACGGAAAGGGCGTCTGCCCACCACATGGGAGGTCCAGGGTTCAAACCCCGGGCCTCCTTGACGCGTGTGGAGCTGGCCCACATGCAGTGCTGATGCGCGCAAGGAGTGCCCTGCCACGCAGGAGTGTCCCCCACATAGGGGAGCCCCACACTCAAGGAGTGCACCCCGTAAGGAGAGCCGCCCAGCGTGAACAAAATGCAACCTGCCCAGGAATGGTGCCGCACACACACAGAGATGATGCAGCAAGATGACACAACAAAAAGAGACACAGATTCCCGGTGCTGCTGACAAGAATGCAAGTGGACACAGAAGAACACACAGCAAATGGACACAGAGCAGACAAAAGAGGGGGTGGGGGACGGGGGAAGGAAGGGGAGAGAAATAAATAATAAATCTTTAAAAAACAATAATTGGGAATTACAGATACTCTAAAGATGCTCGTAAAACAGTAGAATTAATTGTTCCAGGTAAATAAATATGGGGAAGAAAGCTCGTAATCACTCCTCAGTGAAGAAACCAGGAAGACAGACAGACAGCTGATGGCTGCACACGGCCAGGCCTTGCAGCCAGGGCAGGGATGGCACCGTCAAAGGAGTATCCGAGGCTCCGGGGGCTTTGGCTCAAGGTCAACGTGAGGTGACTGTGGAGAGTGAGGCCGCATGGCTGCCTGGGGAACCGGTCCAGGCGGAGGCCGCTGCCTCGTCCCCGAGGACCAGCAGGGCTAGAGCGCGTGGTGGACAATTCGTGGACGAGGAGGCAGACACGGAGCGAGAAGGCTGGGCCCAGCGGTTTGGTGCCGGGGCAGTGGGCGAGGGCCGGCCGGTGCCCTGGAAATCAGCGCCCGCTGGTGCGCCGAGTGCTAAATGCGAGGCCCTCGGAGGGTCTCGAGCAGGGCTTCGTGCCAAGGCACTTTATGCGCACGTGGCTAGAGGTGGAGAGAGCCGCCAGAGGGCCCGGGGCGGAGCAGAGCCGCCGGGTGCGGGGCAGGGCCATGGGGGCGGGCCCGAGCCGAGAGCCCGAGCAGGCCAGCGCTAGGCCAACCCGGAGCCGCCCGCCCAGCAGGCGAGTCTGGGTGGGGGACTCAGGGCGTCCGCTGCACCTAGCCTGGTCCCCTAAGCAGGAGCCCTTTGTGAGCTTAATGCTGGGCCAGAGAAAAAAATGACGGAGATGTTTCAGAATCTGCTTCTACGGAAACATTCCTAGGGAAAAATAAGTGATAAAGAATTTCCTGAAAATTTCTGGAAAATAAGAATAAAGGGAGAGGTAACCCGCCTACCAGGTGTTTAGGCACACCCCCAGCTACTAACGGGGTGCGATGAGAGGAGAGAGATGGATCTGTGGGAAAGAGAAGTCGCCCTTCCATGTCCAAATGCACGCTGAAGTTTAACACGGTAAAGATATCATCACTGCGGCATCAGGTGGATAATTCAATATACTGTATTGGGAAAATGCCCTGCGATCTGGGAAAAACTGGACCTGTGTGTCAGATTTCACAGCAAAATAACTCCAGATAGACTAAGGATTTAAATACTACCAACAAACCGTAAACGTTAAAAAAGATAATTTGAAAAAGAATTGCTTAAAATTTCATGCCAAACAAACAAGCAAACAAAAAAACCCAGAAGTCGTGAGGGTCCGGCGTGGCTCGGGGAGCCTGGAGCACATTCCCTCACCAGGTCAGGATCTTAGTGCCTTTCCTGGGCGGGCACAGGAGCCCTGGGGCCCCGGCTCCTGGGCAGTGCTCAGCCCCGGGCTCTCCAGGGCCTGGCTCCCTGGGCAGTGCTCACCCTCAGGCTCTCCAGGGTCCCGGCTCCCCAGGCAGTGCTCACATCCAGGCCCTCCAGGGCCCGGGCTCCCCGGGCAGTGCTCACCCTCAGGCTCTCCAGGGCCCCGGCTCTCCAGGCAGTGCTCACCTCCAGGCTCTCCAGGGCCCTGGCTCCCTGGGCAGTGCTCACTCCCGGGCTCTCCAGGGCCCCGGCTCCCTGGGAAATGCTCACCTCCAGGCTCTCCAGGGCCCCAGCTCCCCGGGCGGTGCTCACCTCCAGGCTCTCCCCAGCGCACCAGTGCAGAGAAGGAGACCAGCAGCTCAGTGGGCTTCAGGTTGTCCACGAACAGGTGGTAGGACACGCGCTCCTCCGACAGCTGCGGGGGAGCAGGGACACGCTGAGCGCTGGCCACCGGCAGGGACGCCGCCGCCCTGGCCTGCTGACCCCGGCGCCCCAGCAGCGTCCGCCCCACAGGGTCAGCGCCGTGAGGACAGCCTGACCGCGAGGGCTGCGATGCGAGAGCGGGTAGTAGGGGCAGGAAGCGGGCGGGCTTGGATGGAGGGTGGGTGCCTTTGGGTGCACCTCAGGGCTCCATGGGCAGTGGGTACAGACCCGCTCCTCCCCCTGCCCCCAATCCCAGCAACACCCGCTGCTCATGGACAGCCCTTTAGCTTTGGAGAGGCAAGAAAGGGCCACACAGAACCAGGTTTGCCCTGAGAGCCACAGGGCCCACACGCAAGGGCTTGCAGCACCCCACGTGCACAGCGCGGACACCCCGACATGACAAGCAGGACCCCCGCTCACATGCCCACGCAAGCACTGGATGCGTCGGTGCACAAGGAGTTAGTACTGAGCCCTAAATACCAAATCTTTAAAAAATATATACTTAACTAGGCCACACGTTTAGAAACATTTGAGAAATCTGAAGGCGTTTTGCACTTGCTTGATTCTATCAAATATTTAATTCTAGGAAGGGGAGAGAGGACATCAGGTACTTACCTTAAATTCTGATTTCTGGAAGTTAAAGTAATATGAAGCTGGCTTATGGAAAATATACACATTTCTGAAAAAAAGGTTTATAACAGGTTATTTACATTATATTCAACAGACTAGGACTACATGTTAAGTTGTTTACAATGAAATAGAGTCAGAATATGATAAGGAGAGAAGCAAGTTTCAAAAACTGTAACAACCACATGGAATTAGTTATCTTACGGGGACAAAAATGAGCTCTGTGAAGCTAACGCTCCTCATTGAATCGACAACTCTCTGCAGAAAAGCCAGCGCCGGAATGAGGCAGGTTTACCTGTTGGCAGGTCATGTGGAAAATCATCTCCTCCATTTTCCCCCTGAAGACTTTTGCTCACTATTATTCAACCACACAGCTAATAGTGCCTTCCCTCTTTGAAGTGATAGCTGAAAAGTGATAGCTTACTTAATGACAATATTAAATACCCAAAATACACCGTGTTCTGCTTACTGAAAGCACATGCAGAAGTCCTCAAACTCCAGCCAGATCTCCTTGGAGATGGCAGCGCTGACGGCCGTGAACTCCTCCTGCAACTTGTCCTGGGCGGCTGTCGCTGGGCCGACCAGGTCTTGGTAGTTGAGGCCCTCGGGCTGGTGGGCTGCGTCCCCCACTCCGGCGTCCAGCTGCTCTTCTGCGCACGGTAGAAGCACAGATGTGTCAAACGCACCCATGCTGCTAAAGAGCAAGCCCCTAAACCACAGAAGAGTAGAGAGGGAGGCCTGCTCGGGGAAGTCCACGAGACAGTCATCGCACGGAGGCCGCGTGGGGCAGCACCACGCGCCTGGCTCTTAGGGGGCAGGCGCTTGAACCGCATCGTGAATGTGCGAGCACTTTCTCTGGAGCCTTCTGGAGCCACACCTGCTTAGCTCGGTTATGCACTTAACGTCTGCCATGGGCAGCAGCTGCAGGTGAGGGGGCCAGGCGACGATTTGGCAGAGCCTTTGCGAGGAAACAGGGTTCATTCACGTCTTCAGTCCTCAAGGTCAGACCCCGCAACCTGCCTTTAACTTTATCAGGCAATGCCATGAAACTCACGGGACCTCTTGAGCCACACTCCTCTGTGTGGACAGGCCACGTAACCCTTTGGGGACTGAGGCTTAGTTAACTTAGGAACTGGTGGATTTATTTGCAGAGGCATTAGCGACTCGAGCACAAGGTGGGGCCATTACAGCACGAGCTTGACTCACGGGCCCTTTGTTACAGCCTCTTGCACTTGAGTTTAAGTCTGGAGTCCACAGGTGAGATGATCTGCTCTAGCCCACCCTGAGCGGACCAGACGCAACAGGGTGAAGGAGACATCGGGGACCCACCAAGGGTCAGGACACAGGGGGCCTCTGTGCCCTGAGGTCTGGGAAGGGGCAGTGCGAGGAGAAGATGAGCTCACCTTTTCCAAGTACAGCCTGTGAAGCGGTGTTCCCCTGCGGGGTGAAAGGAGAAGTCAGCAACCACGCACGAATCCAACAAAACCCAACCCCTAAAGCGCCAGAAGTGTTAGAGAACTCTTCTAAACACTGAAGAAATAGAGTTCCCCAGATACTTACAGTAAAGCAGAGAGCTTAAGTTTTTAACCTTAAAATCCAAAAGATGTGAATTTAATTAAATACTTGGCAGGGGATTTAAGTTTATGACATTAAAGCACAGAAAATGTGAATTGTTTATCCTAACACACACAGAGACGCACACACACGTCTGAATTACAAGTGCGCAAATTCATTTTAGTGGCCCGGCTCACAACAGCGGAAGACTGGAGAAAGCCCAGGGTCCAGCTCACATGGCACAATAAACTGCGGTTCATTCGCACGACGCAAAACCACGCAACTTACAGATGACGGTGTGCTTTACCTCCGGATGCGAGACGGCCTCCAGAATATATGAAGTGGAAAACATTTTTAGGTATTAAAATTTGAGTAGGAAAAGATGGGAGTTGACAGTCACACACACACCTGCGTGCAGACACACACCTGCCCTGTTACCTGTTACCTCCTCCCTCCCACCACCTTTGTGTTTTCATAAAGTGCCCTACAGAGGCGGGCGAGATGCGGAGAGAAACGGGAGCAGGGCTTTGCGTGCGTGCGCTGCAGGCCGAGCGTGTACCCCACAAACGCCTGCTCTTCGTCTTTCCCTGAAGGTGCGCTCACTAGCGAGGGGCGCAGGCTTCTGTCCAGACGCCACAGAAGCGGGAGGGAGGTGCTGTCGCCACGCGGGGAGCCGAGGAGCCCCACGGAGCGCCAGGGGCAGGTGCCCCCGTCCGGGGGAAAGCAGCCGCGCGTCTCTTAGCTGCAGGCTTCTAGCTTCAGCCCGGGAGCCAGAGAGTCCTGCTCTTAAGCCCAAACCAGTTTGCGGTATTTGTGATAGGAGCTCGGGCAAACTGAAAAGGGTTTTAAAATATATTTTGATGTTCGAATGGGTAATATATACCCGTTCAAAAAGACCAAAGGCCTCCTCACAGCCCCCAGATTGGCAAACACGTTAAAGTCAGAGGCATGAAGTACCGGCAAAGGTCAGGGGCCAGGGGCCCCTGGTGAGGTGTGAGGGGAAGCTGCTGGGGTGCGAGTGGCAGGGGAGCCTCGGGGCCACCCAGAGCCTGTCCCGGAGCTCCTGCCCGCCCAGGGGCCCGGGGCATTTCAGGAGGAGTGACCGGTTAAAGCAGAACCACCTGGACCTGACGCCAGCGTCTCCCTCAACATCCCCACAGACAAGGGCCCACAGCTTTAGGGGTGCTCTGCCCACGCAAGAGGGCACGGCCATCCATGTGACGACGCAGCTGCCGCAAATCTTAAATGCCGCTTGTGGCGGCGCTGGGTGGCAGGCAGCAGCGAGGCCCACGCTGACTCCGGCGGGGGGTCTCTGGGGAGGACCCTCTGCCAGCCGTGTGGAGCCAGCGCAGGAGCCGCTGCGCCCCGTGCCCCCTCAGCAGCCCCGCCAACCAGCGGGCTACGGGCTCTAAGCACCAAGGGGACGCGGGGACACAGGCTGGAGCCGGCGCGTGTGCCCGGGACACGGTCAAGCACAGCCACGTGCCGCGAGCGCAGCAGCGGGGCGCAATCGCCGGCCAGAACAGCCGCCAGCCCCGGGACGCGGAGGGAAACTGTGGCCTCGTTCCACCACGGACGCCACAGGCCGGCCACGACAAAACAGGAGCAGGCATCGAAAGCGCCAAGTCGCCTGAGCAGCTGAGACATGACAGAGGTTCCAGAAGAATTAACAGGAGTCCGTTTAAATAAATTACACTAAGCCACGTATTGCTTCTAGTTAGAGACATAATTGGTAAAATAGGGAAGTGTGGACCTGATCAACACAAAGCTCAGAACGGCAGATGGAACCAGCGCCCGGGGCTGGCCGAGCTCGGCGCTGGAACAGGCGGCGCTCAGTCGCCGAACCCGGCAGGGGCGCTGGGCGTGCCTGTGGGTCACGGCGGGGTTCGCCTTAGCTTGGAGGAGAGGGCGCGACGACCCGGGGCGTGAGGGTGGGCGGGCACCTGGGACGCGCTCCTGGTCGCTTGGCTCAGGTCCTGCAGGCTGCCCGCGGCCGCCTCGTCGGTCTCAGCGACGGTGGGTAACCCGGATCTCAGCGGCGCCCCTCTCTTGATGAGAGACTGGACGTAATGCCTAAGGGAAAGCACACTCAGCTCCTGTTATGTCAATCTCGTTTCAAGTTGCTAATAAATAACTGCAGTTTTGTCAACAATAGAAAGTTCTCATTTTGTTCATTTTATGATTCTCATTCTTTTCCTTTGTGTTTGAAACACTGGATTTCCTTCCCCTCTACTGAAGAAACACCTTATGTGAATGTCTGAAAATGTCCTCGAAAACTCTGTTTCGAAGCGACAGTGGCCAACTTTGGACGTTGGTTAGCAGGAATTGGACAACATTTAGAGTGAATTTAACTACGCATGCATCCGTGAAATGGGGCTCAGAGCCGGGAATTTAGTGATGAGCCCAGCAGACCCACGACACACCTGCGGCAGTCCTGCCCGCCGCCCAGGTCTGCAGCCGTCACCGCAAAGGACGCGCTGCAACCCTGCGGCACTCCCATCGCTGGAAGGCGACAGGCACAGCAAAACGTTGCTATGGCATATCTACCTTGGTAATGGTGTTTCAAAGGTAAAATTAAATTAAATTCTATGTATAGAGGCCTCTTCAACTTTCATATTTCCAGTTAGTGTGGAATAAAATCGCTGAATTCACCTCAAACCAGACTTGTGTGATGTACACGAAGCCGCCACTGGAGGGCAGCGCAGGCACGCGCGCAGGGCCCTGATCTGGGGACCCAGGCGACTGGGCGGGCAGCCCCGCGGGTAGCCAGGCTGCTGTGGCAGCCGCTGTGGCAGCCGGCCCGTCCTGCCACACGGGACGCAGCGCCAGGGGGGAAGGATGGGCGACGTGGCCGGCTGGGCGAGAGAATGCCGTCCAGCTTGACCGAGGGGCAGAGCTGCACGGGCCTGGGCCCGCAGGGCGCCCGGCGGGTCACGTCCCAAAGGGCTCCGGCAGGGGCAGCCGAGAGGTGACCAGAAACGGCCAAGTCGCCGTCTTAGAGGGCAGATTGCGTCAAGTATAAAATTCATGAGAAAACGAGGAAACATGAGCATGGGAATGTTGAACTTAGGAAAACTGTGTGCACGTGTGATATTTTGTATTGGTAAGGGTAAAAGAGTGTAACCATGATACGGAATCCAATCAGGTAATCTTGTATTTCTAATCTAAAGTGTGTAACTTCATATTGAACTTTAACTTTATGATTACGTTAAAAGGTATAAGGAAGTTAATCTTTGTAAACAATAATAGTATGTAAAGGAAAAATTAAGTTCCTACATGATTTTGATTATTTGATGATTTAAATTAAAAAATGTGTTTTGCTATTGTTTTTGACTTTTAAAGTACTGAAAGAGAAAATATATTTAGGTTATAAGTGCAATTGAAAATGCATAAATTTATTTAAAATTTTATTTAGAGAAATTAATGGATGTACATAAAATAAGTTTTATGACAAGTAAAAGCCTGCTGAGGAAAGCTAGACTTAGGAATCTGTACAGTACCAGATTTTTAAAACCAAAGTAGCAGCACATTTCTTTCTGTTACTACATCTTGACGTTGCTAACTGCTGCGACCTGCCTGCCGGCCCGGCTGCCTCAGCCGCCCAGGCTCCAGGGTTCAGGGCGGGTGCGCAGAACTGGCAGACGCCCCAAGAGTGAGAGATTGAGTGCTATCGCTAATATCCTCAGCTTAAACCGAGTCAGTAAAAATGTACTTTTTAATAAATTATCTGGCTCTGAAGTGGAGACGCTAAAAGCAGCTCCTGGTTCAGAGTGCTGCTGTCTTTCGGCAGCTTTCTCCTCCTCACCTTTTGCTCCTACGACACCAAACAGTGCCGAGGAGAAGGTGGAAGCCACATCCCGGGCCCAAGAGACAAGCCATTCAACAGCTTTCTAGAAACTCCACCAGCTTTTATTACGAGAAAAATAACCAGTTCCCCTGTTCCAAACAGACTTCTTTATGGAAAAATACGTTAAAAGACATTATATGAAGTATTAATCCATTAAGACGCTGTGAGTACAACAGGCTCATGGGAATTCTGCAGCATCATTAGTCCCTAAATAAAAGGGCAGGGCGGATGCTGAAGGAAAGGGCCACAGGCAAGCGCGTCCGGAAGCACCGCTCTTCACAGCGAACGCCACTCAACAGCCGCCCGCATCGTGCTCTGCCTGATTTGCACTGGTGGCTTCAACTTCAGTAAATCGGCCCTGGAAGGAGATTTCACCGCATGTTTGAGTTGTCATGGGGAGAGCGCTCCCCAGGCAGAAAATGCTTTTTAAGCAAAATGTCGCCCTTTCTTTCTGAAACTGTCACTGAAGTTCAAAGACAAATAATCTACAGCTAGCATCACTGCCCTCCGCTGTTGTTTCTCAGGTAATAAACACATCTTCACGTCACTGAGAAAGCAAAGAAATAAAAACTGAAATTGCACCCAACTACTTTTAATAAAGTTTTATTGAAATATAAAATGCACTTAGTGCACGTCCAAGTGCGCCACTTGCTGCACAACACAAAGCGCATGTGCCCTTCCCGCTATCTCCAGACCCCGGCTGTCACCGTGTCTACACCTGGGTCCCACCCTCACCCGTCCCACCCCCGCCCAGCCCTCCCTGGGGCGGCCGCTGTCATGACAGCGTGCACCCTGTGTCACTTTTCTTTTCTTTTCTTTTCTTAGTGTGTATTAATAGAACCAGAAATAAAGTCAAAGAAACAAACGTACAACAACAAAAACATGTACTTCTGCACCAGGTTTGTTTTCCTTGGTCCAATGTATTTTCTGTGCTGCTTTTGTAGCAGCACTTATTTCACTTTAATTCTATGTGTTAGTCTATTTTGTCTTTGGTTTTACGATGATGTGCCTGGTTTCTGTTTTCTTTGTATCAATCTTGCATGGTGTTTTCAGGACTGCTTAAATCTTGCCTGGATTTTTCAATCAGTTTCGGGGTAATTTTAGCTATTGTTGTTGCTGTTATTTTGCTTATTCCCCAATCTCTCTCTCTCTTTCCTCTGTGTCTGAGACCCAATTGCAAGCATGCTGGTTGTTGATCTTTTTCAACTCTTTGCCCTTAGTGGGGATTTTTGTCTGTTTCTTTTGACTAGTGGTTCTATCAACTGCTGATAGAGGATCGTAAAATCCCCTGTGTTTGCAGAGCTCTCTGCTGCACTCTTCCGCTGGGTCAGATGCTGCTTCCAGTGTTTGAAGAGCTTCAGCCGCCTCACCGCTGCGACCAGCCTGTCCTCCTGGCGAGTCGTTCCAGCTACCATTACTGGACGTTTCCTTCTAGCCCCTGCCAACCTCCTTCCTGGGATTCCTCACGCTCGGCTGCAAGGGCGACTTCGTGGTTCCTCTGGGCAGCCAGGCAGGTTCCGCGGGCCGTGTTCCAGCCAGCCGTGTCTGTGCTGCTGCGGAGTCGGGCCGACGCCTGGGGCAGAGCGAGCAGGAAACCAGGGGACACAGCTCCCACCCTGGCCGGCTCTTCCCCAAGAGGTGACGTCCTTCCCCATTTGTCGACCTTGGCTTCCAGAGTCCTCCACGGTTACGTGGTGTATTTTCCCAGGGCTATTAGTCGCCGTCCCTGGAGGGGGCTTCGGTCGGCTACCCCATCACGGCAGAGCACCAGACCCTTGTCTGAGGTTTTTTGTTTTGTTGTTTTCTGCTGAAATTCTCTATCTTGTTTAATTTTTGGAACATATTAATTATCGTAAGTTAATGTCTAAAAATTGGATACTTGGATTTCTTAGCCATCTGTTTCTATTTCCATTCTCTTGATTCCTAATCAATTCCTTTATTTTTACATGCCTAGTTTTTTTTTTAATTGAATGCCTAGATTTTGTGCACAAAAATGTAAAGATAATTTGAGGCACTGGATTATGTTAGCTACTTCCAGAAAGTATTTAATTTGACCAGCCTGGAAGCTGTAGTGGATAATTAGGGAGACATTGGATAGTAGGTCATTTAAATTTATAGCAAGAAGTTCAGTCTGGATATTCCACACAGTGGGACACAAGGAGCTGTGCCCGTCATACGACCGGGCCCCTTGCTGTGCGGAGGACAGAACGCTTCGACCAGCCTTCACATGACCCTTTGACCTTCACTCTCAACCACTCTCCCTGCAACTTGTAAAAATGCCGATTTTTGCAATTAAAAAATAACTCCCCTAAAAACCTAGCCTCCTCTGATGCCGTGGCCAACCTCTGTTCTTCTCTCCCAGACAAAAGGTTTAAAAGATTCACGTATCCCTTGTTAGCTCCACTCCCTTCTCTCTTATTTTTTGGTTACCAAATGTAGCTTCTTCCAAACAGCCTCTGTCCACAGTGACACTCTGGTTGCCAAATCCAATCAATATTTTTCAATTTGCTGTCCCAAGTAACAACACATTTTCTTTCTCTAGACAAATTTTTACATGCGAAATGGGTAGAAAAAGACCAAGTTCTTCAAAACTTTGATGATCTTGTTTTTGAAAGCTAAATAGAACTTGCCTGTATATAAGAAACTAGGGAATTGATTTGACAGCATTGTAGGCCAGTAGGCCAGTTTCGGGTCTGAATTAGACTATGGCCATCACGTAGCCACTGGCTATGCGGGTCCTTGTGTGCTCACTTCACCAGCTACAGTTCGGTCTGTGTCCACCAAGGACGACGACCTGATACATCTCATCTGTGTGTCCCCACGTGCCTCGAGCAGTACCAGGGTGGGACCTGAGGCAGTACCCAGCACGTGTTTGGTGAATCAGCAAAGGAATTAGTGGAAGAATTCACAGACTATCGCTACCTTTATAGTTGGGAATATTTGGAAAAGGAATTATTTTATTTGCTTAGACCATGCCTAAAATTACAAATACTTACATGGCTCTCCAAAATGGCATTAATTTTATTCTAAATCTGTTTACAATTTTCCAGCATTTTAGATGTGATTCTCATATACACAAACAATTCCTTGCTTGAGATCCATTGCCTCCTTTCATTTCTTCTACTACTCCTTCAATACAGTTATAAAATTTTGCATTGCTAGGGGTTAAAACAGCACAATCTTGACCAAATGATTTGCTGCTGTTTTATGACAACAGCCTGGTTTTGTTTAATTTATACTGTAGTGCAGCAGCAGTTAGGGCTGTTTGTGCCCCAGAGGCAGAAAAATCCAATCCACAGCATTTTTTTAAAAAGGGGAATTTCTTTGGCTTTTGTAACTTAGAGTTAAGTGGGGATAGAAGATAACTCCACCACATTCTTTTACATATCTAGAAACCTGAGAAGAGAGAGTGGCCTTTGGTATCTGAAGGGCCCTGTGCTGTTCTCAGCTGCATGCGGGGCTCCCCTTGGGGGCTACTGGACTCATCTGGGCACAGGGTGAACAGTGTCCCCCAAAAGCCTCGTCCTTGTTTAGAAATAGGGTCTTCGCAGAGGGGCTGAGGTCGAAGAGGCGTCCTGGAGCAGGTGGGCCTGAGCCCCACGGCCGGTGCCCTTTTGGGATGAGGAGGAGCGACACAGACACAGGGACACAGGACAAGGCACAGGCGGAAAGCACAGGGTGCGGCCAGCAGCCCAGGACGCCCAGTGGGCCGTGGCCACCGGGGCAGGCCAGGGTCCTTGGGAGGTGGCCGCCCGCCCCGCCCCAGCCCTGTGCCTCCGGAGCTGGGATTGAGCACGTTTCCTTGGAAGCCCCATTGGTGGTGATGATGTGGTCCCCCAGAAGGCACTGGGGAGTGGGGCAGGGCCCCCGGCACAGCGGGGGCTCCGAGCAGGAGTGACCACGCCCGCCACACTGCCCGTTCGCCCAGCGTGGGCCAGCATTCCCGCTGGCCTTGGGATTGGCCTGTCCTCGTGGCTGGAAGTGGAGGGGATCAAGGGAAAGCGGGGGGCACTGGGTCTCATGACAGAGGCGAGGAAAGCAGTGGAGTGGGCGGCGAGGCCGAGCTGGTGTGCAGCAGCTGAAGACACACTGAGCGCAACCCGCATGGGCTCAGAGGAGTAAAGGATAAGCGAGTCGGCAAAATCGCAGGCAGGCAGCAGGTGGGCGCAGGCAGGACACGGGGACACGGATGAGCCGGTGACAGGGTCCAGTGCCCCAGGACACCAAGAGTGCACCCTGGGGGGGTCCTCCTGGCACGGCGGGGCCAGGCACTGGGCGGAAAGCAAGAGAGCACATGCAGGGCAGGAGTCCAGCAGCGGTCCTCGGGTCTGAGGCACAGAGGCCAGGGCTGCAGGGTGCTGAGCACCCACGAGCCCACAGGAGGGGGCCAAGGTGCCAGGAGAGGCCGTCCCTCCCACCTGCACAGGCCAGAGCCCAGGAGCCATGCGCAGGTGCTCTGAGCACAGCCAAGACTTAGGGATTGTGATGGCAGTGACCCCGTTTCCCTGTGCGATGGCAGTGAGGGCGTTCACCTGTGCGATGGCAGTGAGGGCGTTCACCTGTGCGATGGCAGTGAGGGCGTTCACCTGTGCGATGGCAGTGAGGTGTTTACCTGTGCGATGGCAGTGAGGGCGTTCACCTGTGCGATGGCAGTGAGGGCGTTCACCTGTGCGATGGCAGTGAGGGCGTTCACCTGTGCGATGGCAGTGAGGGCGTTCACCTGTGCGATGGCAGTGAGGGCGTTCACCTGTGCGATGGCAGTGAGGGCGTTCACCTGTGCGATGGCAGTGAGGGTGTTTACCTGTGCGATGGCAGTGAGGTGTTTACCTGTGCGATGGCAGTGAGGCGTTTACCTGTGCGATGGCAGTGAGGGCGTTTACCTGTGCGATGGCAGTGGCCCCGTTTACCTGTGCGATGGCAGTGAGGGCGTTTACCTGTGTGATGGCAGTGAGATGTTTACCTGTGCGATGGCAGTGAGGTGTTTACCTGTGCGATGGCAGTGAGGGCGTTTACCTGTGCGATGGCAGTGAGGGTGTTTACCTGTGCGATGGCAGTGAGGGTGTTTACCTGTGCGATGGCAGTGGCCCCGTTTACCTGTGTGATGGCAGTGACCAGGTTTACTGGAGCTATCTACTACACCTGGCCTTCCTCAGAAGCTGAGTTCCACGCTGGGCAAGTGGAAGCACAGCACCTCATCTGGAGACGTGCAGGTGAGCAGGAATCCGTAAGTGATAAAAGAAACCAAAAGGTACAAGCTATCAAGCATCATGGAAAATATCCTGTAATATGCTTTTATGTATTTAGTTGGTCATTTTCCCACATTGATATTCTTTGAAACGCTCCCATTCAGTGTTATTTTAAAACCACAAAAATCGCAAATGAATTATTTCAGAAAAGGCACACGTGTGGGAACATTCTATACTTACGTTTCTTTTGGAATTTTAAACGGAGTCATTCCGTAGTTCAAAAAAGGACTTGAAATCTCTAGGAACTGATCGGGTTTCTTCGCTATTATTTCTACAAGGAAGCAATTAGGAAGTGTGATGTACAATATATTTTTAACTTTCCAGGAGGGCATGCAGATCTTGGGGCCAGTGCTGTGTATGTTAGATTAACCATTTGCCCAGCAAGTCTCGACGGAGTTAAGGAGAAATGCACTGGGGTAAACACGGCTCATTGAAGGAGATATGCAAGGCAATGTCAGACTTCTTTGCCTCCCAGGGACAAGCTGCACCATCTCAGGGGATAACATTAGCTAGAAGGGCTGCTTGAGCTGCTGCTTGGCCTTTCTGCCTTTTCAAGTACAGCAATGACTGCTAGAAAAGTCTTACTTCAAAAAAGGTGTTCCCTTAGGAGAAAAAATGTAGGGAAAAAAGAAGCAGGTGTAGAGAGGGTGGGCAGACTGGCAGAGCCAGGCCAGATACAGTGTGTGGGTCCTGAAGGAGCAGGGGGAGGAGAGGGAGGTGGTCCCAGGAGAGGGTCCCCAGAATGGAGAGAATGCCCTTTGGGAACACACGAGACCCAGCTCTGTCCTCTCAAACAACCCTCCCCACTGTCTAACTTTCACTTTGAAGAATACACCCTGCAGAGAGAAGGAAGACAATCTTGGGAAAGCAACACTACTGTGAACTCCACCAATTGTTAGATTTTCTTTTCCAGTTTACAAAAGGGTGGTGACTTATATAGAATTTCATAATGATCAGTGGTAAAATCACAAGAAATCAATCCTTTCACCATTTTCCCTTTTTCAACCATTCCTGGATGCTTTAAACAAACAACTGTTTTAAATGGGTCTCCATGAATTTAACTAAAATGTAACGTTTTAATGGAGTCCCTTTCCTTTGAAAGAAGTGTCATGTGAGGAATTAGTCATGCTTGGAGCGGAATTAGACAACCTGTTGAGGATTAGAAACAGAAATGAATGGTTAAGATTACACATGAATGGTGAGTGTTTAGATATGATCAGTGAGGAATTAGACATGAACAATGAGAATTGGACATGACTGGTGAGGATTAGATGAGAATGGTGAAAATTAGATGTGAATGGTAAGGATTAGACTCCAATGGTGACAATTAGAGGTAAAGGGTAAGGAATTATATGTGAATGGTGAGGAACTACACATGAATAGTGAAGATTAGATGTGGATGGTGAGGGATTAGATGTGAATGGAAGGGACAGACATGAATGGTGAGGATTAGATGTGGATGGTAAGGGATTATATATGAATGGTGAGGATTAGACATGAATGGTGAGGGATTAAACAAGTATGGTGAGGATTAGATGTGAATGGTGAAGGATTAGTCATGGTTGGTGAGAATTAGACATAAATGTTGAAAATTAGATGTGAATAGTAAGAAATAAGACATGAAGGGTGATGAGTAGACATGAAGAGTGAGGAATTAGATGTGATTGGTGAGAATACACATGAATGGTGAGGGACTAGACATGACTGGTGGGGATTAGACATGAATGGTGAGGATGAGACATGAATGGTGAAGGATTCGTCATGAATGGTGAGGACTATATGTTAGGTGAGGATTAGTCATAAATTGTGATGGATTAAATATGCATGGTAAGGATTAGATATGAATGGTGAGGGATTAGTTTAAAAAGATGAGAATTAGATGTGTATGGTGAGAATTAGATGTGAATGGTGAGAAATTATATGTGATAATTGAAGATTAGACACAAATGGTGTGAATAAGACCAAAATGGTGAGAATTAGACATGAAGGGTGAGGATTAGAATTGAACAGTCAGATTTAGATGAGAATGGTGAGTATTTGACATGGCCAATAAGGATTAAACATGAATGGTAAGAAATTAGACACGAATGATGAGTATTAGACATGAATGGTGAGGATTAGACATGAATAATGAGAATAGACAGGAATGATGAGGGATTATATGTGAATGGTGAGGATTAGACATGAATGGTAAGAATTAGTCATGAATGGTGAGAATTAGACATGAAGGATAAGGATTAGTTGTGAATGGTGAGGGATTAGACATGGTCAGTGAGGAATTAGACATGAACTGTGAGAATTAGATGTCAATGGTAAGGATTAGTTGTGAATGGTGAGAATTAGATGTGAATGGTAAGGATTTGAAGTGAATGGTGAGGATCAGATGTGAAGGGGGGGAATTAGATGTGAATGGTGAGGAATTAGATGTGAATAGTGAAGATTAGACATGAATGGTGAGGATTAGACGTGAATGGTGAGGGAAAAGAAATGAATAGTGAGGTTAGATGTGAACGATGAGAATGAGATGTCCATGGTGAGGATTAGACATGATTGGTGAGAATTAGACATGAAGGGTGAGGATTAGACGTGAATGGTGAGGATTATATGTGAATGGCGAGGGATTTACATGAATGGTGGGGGATTAGACATGAATGATGAGAAATTAGTCATGTATGGAAAGGGATTACACATACACGGTGAGGATTAGACATAATGGTGAGGGATTAGAAAGGAATGGTGAAAATCACATGTGAACAGTGAGGTTTTAGACATTGTAGCAGTTTGATATAATTGATGAATTCCAAAAAGAAATATTGGATTATGCTTGTAATCTGATCCATACCTGGGCATGACTGAGTTATGATAGGGTGTTGAGTCCCCACCCAGTCCCCACACCCTTGGTGGGTGGGGACTCACAGATAAAAGGCACGGGGAAGGACAGACTTGAGAGCTATTGATTTTGAGGGCTATTGGAGTTTTGATTTTGGAGTTTGATGCTGAAGACTTAAACGGGAACCCTGAGAAATCAGCACCCAGAGGAAATAGAAGCCAGCCACAGGATGGAAGGATCCTTGATGCCAATGTAAAGTAAGCCCCAAGAATGTAGGAACCCAGGAAATCTGAACCCTCACAGATGGAGCAGCCATCTTGCTCCAAATAGACTTTGGTGAGGCAAGGAACTTATGCTTTATGGTCTGGTATCTGTAAGCTCCTACCCCAAATAAATGCCCTTTATAAAAACCAACCATTTTCTGGTATTTTGCATCAGCACCCCTTTGGCTGACTAATACAGACATGATCAGTGAATTTTAGTCATGAACACTGAGAATTAGATGTGAACGGTGAGAATGAGATTTGAAGGGTGAGGGTGTGAAGTGAATGGTGAGGATAAGATGTGAAGGGGAGGAATTAGATATAAAAGGTGAGTAACTAGACATGAATAGTTAAGATTAGATGTGACTGGTGATGGATTAGATGAAAATGGGAAGATTAAACATGAATGGTGAGGATTAGACATGAAGGGTGAGGAATTAAATGTGAATGGTGAGGAACTAGACGTAAATAGTGAATATAAGACGTGGATAGTGAGGGATTAGACCTGAATGGGAGGGTTAGACATGAATGATAAAGGATTAGACATGCATGATTAGGATTAGATCTGAACAGTGAGGGATTAGTCATGAATCGTGAGAATTAGATGTGAATGTTGAAAATTAGATGTGAATGGTAAGAAATTAAATAAGAAAGGTGATGATTAGACATGAAGGATGAGGAATTAGATGTGATTGGTGAGAATATACATGAATGGTGAGGGATTAGACATGAATAGTGGGGATTAGATGTGAATGGTGAGGAAATAGAAATGAATGGTGAGGCTACACATGAAATGTGAGAATGAGATGTGAATGGTAAGGATTTAAAGTGGATGGTGAGGATTAGATGTGAAGGGGAGGAATTAGAAATGAACTGTGAAGATTACACATGAATGGTGAGGTTTTAGACGTGATCAGTGAGGAATCATACATGAACAGTGAGAATCAGATGTGAATGGTGAGGATTAGCTGTGAATGGTGAGAATTAGATGTGAATGGTGAGGATTTTGAGTGAATGGTGAGGATTTTAAGTGAATGGTGAGGATTAGATGTGAACAGTGAGGAATGAGACATGAACAGTGACAGTGAGAAGCAGATGTGAAGGGTGAGGAATAAGATGTGAATGGTGAGGATTAAACATGAATGGTGGGAAACGGACTTTGGCCCAGTGGTTAGGGCGTCCGTCTACCACATGGGAGGTCCGCGGTTCAAGCCCCAGGCCTCCTTGACCCGTGTGGAGCTGGCCCAAGCGCAGTGCTGATGCGCGCAAGGAGTGCCCTGCTACACAGGGGTGTCCCCCGCGTAGGGGAGCCCTACGCGCAAGGAGTGCACCCATAAGGAGAGCCGCCCAGCACGAAGGAGGGAGCAGCCTGCCGAGGAATGGCGCTGCCCACACTTCCTGTGCTGCTGACGACAACAGAAGTGGACAAAGAAACAAGATGCAGCAAAAAGACACAGAAAACAGACAACCGGGGAAGGGGAGGGGAATTAAATAAATAAAAAAATAAATCTTAAAAAAAAATAAATAAATAAATAAACATGAATGGTGAAGGATTAGTAATGAATGGTGAGAATTAGACATGAATGGTGAGATTGGTCTTATTGCTGAGAAATTAGACATGGAGCATGAAGATTAGACATGGAGAGTGAGGAATTAGATGTGTTTGGTAGAATAGACATGAATGGTGAGGGAATAGCATGAATGGTGAGTTTTAGACCAGAATTGTGAGAATTAGATGTGAAGGTAAGGAATAGATGTGAATGTGAGGATTAGACATGGATCATGAGGATTAGATGTGAATGATGAGGGATGAGACATGAATGGAGAGAATTAGACATAAATGGTGAGGGTTTAGACATGAATGGTGATGATTAGACATGAAGGGTGAGGGATGAGATGTTAATGGGGGGACTAGATGTGCATGGTGAGAATTAGACATGAATGTTTAGGATTAGATACAAATGGTGAGAATGAGACGTGAATGGTGAGAATTAGAAATGAATGGTGATGATTAGATGGTAATGGCGAGGAATTAAATGTGAATTGTGAGGATTAAATGGTAGTGGTGAGGACTTGATGTCAATGGTCAGAATTAGAGTGAATGGTGAGGAACTAGATGTAAAGGTGAGGATTACATGTAAATGGTGAGAATAGACATTAATGGTAAAGGATAAATGTAAATGGTGAGGATTTAGACATGAATAGTGAAGATTAGATGTGAATGGTGAGGTATTAGACAAAAACGGGAGAAATTAGACATGAATGGTAAGTACTAGACGTTAATCTTGAGGAAACAGAAATGAATGGTGAAGTTCGACGTGAATGGTAATAATTAGATGTGAATGTTGAGAATTAGACATGAAGGGTGAGCATTAGATATGAATGGTGAGTATTAGATATTAAAGGTGAGGAACTAGACGTGAATGGTGAGGATGTCACATGAATGGTGAGGGATTAGATGTGAATGGTAAGGAATTATAAATGAACTTTGAGAATTAGACATGAATGGTGAGGATTAGGTGTGAATGGTGAGGGATTAGACATTAATGGTAAGGATAGGGTGTGAAGGTTGAGGATTAGATGTGAATGGTGGGAAACTAGACATGAATGGTGAGGGATTAGATGTTAAGAGGGAGTAATTATATGTGACTGTTGAGAATTAGACATGAATGATGAAGATATGATGTGAAGAGTAAGAATTATGTGAATAATGAGGATTAGATGTGAATGTTGAGGATTAAACATGAATAATGAGAAATTAGATGTGAATGGTGTGGATTAGACATGGATGGTAGGATTAGACATTAATGATGAGAATAGCAATGAATGGTGAGGGACTAGACATGAATGTTGAGGATTATATGTGATTGTTGAGAATTAAATGTAAATGGTGAGGGTTTAGATATACATGGTGAGGATTAGACATGAATGGTGAAGAATTAGCAATGAATGGTGAGAATTTACATGACTGGTGAGAAATTAGACATGCATTGTGAGGATTAGATGTGAATGGTGAGGGATTAGTCATGAACAGTGAGAATTAGACCTGAATGATGAAAATTAGATGAGTATGGTGAGAAATTAGATGTGAAGGGTGAGGACTAGACATGAAGGGTGAGGAATTAGATGTGATTGGTGAGAATAGATATGAATGGTGAGGGATTAGACATGAAAGGTGAAGATTAGACATGAATGGTGAGGGATTAGACATGAACGCTGAGGGATTAAACATGATTGTTGAGGACTAGACATCAATGGAGAGGATTATACATGAAGGGTGAAGATTAGATGTTAATGGTGAGAAACTAGATGTGAATGGTAAGGATTAGACATTAATGGTGAGGACTTGATGTGAATAATGAGGAATGAGGCAAAATGTGATGATTGTATATGAATGGTGAGGATAGATGTGAATGTTCAGGGATTAGATGTGAATGATGAGGATTAAATATGAATGTTGAGAGATTAGAAATATTGAGGATTAGACGTGAATGGTGAGGGATTAGATGTTAATGGAGAGGATTAGACATGAAAAGTGAAGATTAGATGTTAATGGTGAGGATTAGATGTGAATGGTGGGAACCTAGACATGAAAGGGGAGTAGTAGATGTTAATGGTGAGAATAGACATGAATGGTTAGTCATTAGATGTGAATGGTGATGATTAGATGTTATTTCTGAGGGACTACATATGAATGGTGAAGATTAGATGCTAATGGTGAGAATAGACATGAATGGTGAGGGATTAGACATAAATGGTGGAGATTAAACAAGAATGGTGAGATTTAGACATGAAGGTTTAGGATTAGATGTGAATGGTGAGAATTAGATGAGAATGCTGAGGATTAGATAAGAACAATGAGGCTTAGATGTGAAGGCTGGGGAATTAAATGTGAATGGTCAGGAACTAGGCATGAATAGTGAAGACTAGATGTGGATGGTGAGGGATTAGACCTGAATGGGAATGTTAGACATGAATGGTAAGGTTTAGACATGAATGGTAAGGGATTAGACGTGAATGGCAAGGGAATAGAAATGAATGGTGAAGATTACACATGAACTGTGAGGGTTTAGACATGATCAGTGAGGAAATAGACATGAACAGTGAAAATTAGACTTGAATGGTGAGGATTAGAAGTGGAATTAAATGTGAATGGTGAGGAACTAGACATAAACAGTGAAAATTAGACATGAATGGTGCAGATTAGATGTGAATGGTAAGGGAACAGAAATGAATGGTGAGTTTAGATGTGAAATGTGAGAATGAGATGTGAATGGTGTGGATTTGAAGTGTATGATAAGGATTAGATGTGAACAGTGAAGAATAAGATATGAACAGTGAGAAATAGACATGAAGGGTGAGGAACAAGATGTGAATGGGGAGGATTAGATGTGAATGGTGAAGGACTAGTCATAAATGGTGAGAATCAGTCATGAATGGTGAGAGTAGATGTTATTGCTGAGAAATTAGATGTGAAGGGTGAGGACTAGATATGAAGAATGAGGAATTAGATGTGATTGGTAGAACAGACATGAATGGTGAGGATTAGACATGAATATTGGGGATTAGAAATGAATGGTGAGTTTTAGACCAGAATCATGAGAATTAGACGTGAAGGTGAGGATTAGATGTGAATGTGAGGATTAGACATGAATAGAGAGGACTAGACATGCATGATGAGGTTAAGACATGAATGGTGATGACTAGACATGAATGGTAAGGGATGAGATGTTAATGGGAGACATAGATGTGCATGGTGAGGATTTGAAGTGAATGGTGGGGATTAGATGTGAATGGTGACATATTAGTCATGAATGGTGAGAATTAGACATGAATGGTGAGATTAGATGTTATTGCTGAGAAATTATATATGAAAGGTGAGGCTCATATATGAAGAGTGAGGAATTAGACATGATTGGTAGAACAGACATGAATCGTGAGGGATTAGACATGAATGGCAAGGGAACAGAAATGAATGGTGAAGGTTTTCCATGAACAGTGAGGGGTTTAGATATGATCAGTGAGGAAACAGGCAGGAACAGTGAAAATTAGACTTGAATGGTGAGGATTACATGAAGGGTGAGGAATTAGATGTGAATGGTGTGGAACTAGATATGAATAGTAAAGATTAAACATGAATGGTGAGGATTAGACATGAATGGTGAGGGAATAGAAATGAATGGAGAGGTTAGATGTGAAATGTGAGAATGAGATGTGAATGGTGAGAATTAGATGTGAATTGGGAGTATTTGAAGTGAATGGTGAGGATTAGATGTGCGGGGAAGGAACAGAAATGAATTATGAAGATCACATATGAAAGGTGAGGGTTTAGACATGATCAGTGAGGAATTAGACATGAATGGTGAGGATTACCTGTGAATGGTGAGATTTAGATGTAAATGATAAGGACTTGAAGTGAATGCTGAGGATTATATAATAACAGTAAAGAATAAGACATGTACAGTGAGAAATAGACATGAGGGGAGAGGAATAAAATGTGAATGGTGAGGATTAGACGTGAATGGTGAAGGATTAGTCATGAATGGTGAGAATTAGACATGAATGCTGTGATTTGATCTTACTGTTGAGAAATTAGACATGAAGGGTGAGGATTAGATGGTAATGGTGAGGAAGTAAATGTGAATGGTGCAGATTAAATGGTAGTAGTAAGGATATGATGTGAATGGTCAGTTTTAGAGTGAATGGTGAAGAACTAGCCGTAATGGTGAGGAGTATACATGAATAGTGAGAAGAGATGTTAATGGTGAGGGGTAGATGTGAATGGTGAGAATTGTACGTGAATGGTGAGAATTAGACATGAAGGGTGAGCATTAGACATGAATAGTGAGAATTAGATGATAATGGTGATGAACTAAACGTGAATGGTGAGGATTAAATGGTAGTGGTAAGGATTTAATGTGAATGGTCAGGATTAGAGTGAATTGTGAGGAACCAGACATAATGGTGAGGATTATACATGAATGGTGAGAATAGATGTTAATGTTGAGGGATAGATATGAATGGTAAGAATTAGATGTGAATGGTGAGGATCTAGACATGAATTGTGAAGATTCAATGTGAATGGTGATGGATTAGACAAAACTGGGAGGATTAGACATAAATGGTGAGGACTAGATGTGAATGGTAAAGGAATAGAAATGAATGGTGAGGTTAGATGTGAAATGTGAGAATTAGACATGAAGGGTGAATATTAGATGTTAACGGTGAGGATTAAACCTTAATGGTGAGGAACCAGGCCTATATGGTGCAGATTTCACATGAATGATGAGGGATTAGATGTGAACGGTGAGGAATTATATGGGAACCTCGAGAATTAGAGGTGAATGGTGAGGATTAGGTGTGAATGGTGAAGGATTAGACATTAATGGTGAGGATTAGGTGTGAAGGTTGAGGATTAGACATCAATTTTGAGGAACTAGATGTGAGTGGTGAGGGATTAGATGTGAAGTGTAAGTAGATATGACTGTTGAGAATTAGACATGAATGGTAAAGATTAGTTGTGAAGAGTGAGAAAGATGTGAATGATGAGGATTAGATATGAATGTTAAGGATTAAATGTGAATAGTGAGAAATTATATGTGAATGGTGAGGATTAGACATGTATGGTAGGATTAGATATTAATGGTGAGAATAGTCATGAATGGTGAGGGATTAGATATGAATGTTGAGGATTAGATGTGATTGCTGAGGATTAAATATAAGTGGTGAGGAATTAGATATGCATGGTGAGGCTTAGACCTGAATGGTGAGGGATTAGTCATGAATGGTCAGAGTTAGACCTGAATGATGAAAATTAGATGAGTATGGTGAGAAATTAGATGTGAATGGTGAGAATTTTATGTGAATGATGAGAATCAGACATGAAGGGTGAGCATTAGACTTGAATGGTGAGGATTATATGGCAATGGTGAGGAACTAAATGAGAATGGTGAGGATTAAATGGTAGTGGTGAAGATCTGATGTGAATGGTCAGGTTTAGAGTGAATGGTGAGGAACTAGACATAATGGTGAGGATTATATGTGAAACAGTAAGAATAGACATTAATGGTGAGGGATACATGTAAATGGTGAGGATCTAGACATGAAGTGTGAAGATTAGATGTGAATGGTGAGGGAGTAGACAAAAATCGAGGATTAGACATGAATGGTGAGAACTAGACATGAATGGTGAGGGAAGAGAAATGAATGGTGGGAATTAGACATGAACGGTGAGTATTAGACATGAATGGTAAGGATTGGATATGAATGGTGAGGAACTAGACATTAATGGTGAGGATTATATGTGAAACAGTAAGAATAGACATTAATGGTGAGGGATACATGTAAATGGTGAGGATCTAGACATGAAGTGTGAAGATTAGATGTGAATGGTGAGGGAGTAGACAAAAATCGAGGATTAGACATGAATGGTGAGGACTAGACATGAATGGTGAGGGAAGAGAAATGAATGGTGGGAATTAGACATGAACGGTGAGTATTAGACATGAATGGTAAGGATTGGATATGAATGGTGAGGAACTAGACATTAATGGTGAGGATTATATGTGAAACAGTAAGAATAGACATTAATGGTGAGGGATACATGTAAATGGTGAGGATCTAGACATGAAGTGTGAAGATTAGATGTGAATGGTGAGGGAGTAGACAAAAATCGAGGATTAGACATGAATGGTGAGGACTAGACATGAATGGTGAGGGAAGAGAAATGAATGGTGGGAATTAGACATGAACGGTGAGTATTAGACATGAATGGTAAGGATTGGATATGAATGGTGAGGAACTAGACATTAATAGTGAGGATTTCACATGAATGGTGAGGGATTAAATGTGAACAGTGAGTAATTATACATGAACCTGAGAATTAGATGTTAATGGAGAGGATTAGACATCAACGGTGAAGAGTAAATGTTATGGTGAGCAACTAGATGTGAATGGTGAGAATTAGACATGAATAGTGAGGATTAGATGTGAAAGATGGGGGAGTAGATATTAATGGGAGGATTAGACATGAATGATGAGGATTAGACCTGAATGGTGAGGATTAGATGTGAATGGTGAGAATTAGACATGAAGAGTGAGCATTAGACCTGAATGGTGAGGATTAGACATTAATAGTGAGGATTCGATGTGAATGGGCAGGATTAGACATGTTGTGAGGAACTAGACAATGGTGAGGATTATATGTGAAAGGTGAGAATAGATGTAAATTTGAGGGATTAGATGTTAATGGTGAGAAACTAGACATGAATGGGGAAGATTAGATGTTAATGGTGAGAAAAGATGTGAACATTTAGGGATTAGATGTGAAGGGTGACAATTAGATGTTAATGCTGAGGAACTAGATATGAAGAAGATTAGACATTAATTGTGAGGATTAGATGTAAAACCTGAGGAACTAGAAGTGAAGGGGAGAATTAGATGTTAATGGTGAGAAGAGTCATGAATGGTTAGGGATTAGATGGAATGGTGAGGATTAGACATTGATGCTGAGGAACTAGATATGAATAGTGAAGATTAGACATTAATGGTGAGGAACTAGACGTGAATGGTGAGGATTAGACATGAATGGTGTAAATAGATGAGAAAGGTGAGTGAGTAGACATGAATGGTGAGGATTAGAAGTGAATGGTGAAGGATTAGACATGAATGGTGAGAATGAGACATGAATAGTGAGGATTAGATGTGAATGGTGGGGGATTAGATGTTAATAGGAGAATTAGATATGAATGGTGAGGATTAGACCTGGGTGGTGAGGATTAGACATGAAAGGTGAGAATTAAGCATGAATGGTGAGGATTAGACATGAATGGTGAGGGATTAGACTTGAATGGTGAGGAACTAGATATATATATGAGGATTAGAAATTAATGGTGAGGCTAATAATGTAGAAACAATCTCCTGCGCCACCATGGGAAACTACTGGGTCTGAGGACACCTCATTCACAGGGTGGCTATGGCTCAAACTGCTCAGGTGCCAGTTCTGGGAAGAAGGTCTATTCCTTGGGAAATTCTGACGATAAATCAATCTATTCAAAGATGATGTTCTCCAGACTACTCTGCAGTAGTATCCATTTTAGAAATTCACTTCAGTGGCTTAACAGAGGCTATTTAAAGGTCTCTTATTTACCATGAAACTACTTTTCTATCACAGCACCACCATGAAAGAATCCCCTGAACATATCTCCTTCAGTTCAGACATGAACCGTTGTGGTGCTGACCCTCTTTTAAAGATCTGAAATTTTAAGAAAATTCAAGCATAGGTCTGAGGAATGGGTACGTGAATGGGTGGTTTATCTTGATCAGAACTGCATCCCAGTAAAACCATCAGACCTCACACAAAGAAGCATCAATGAGAGGGCTTTTGCCAATGGCAACAGCTGACTCACCCTGGGGTTCATCAGTTATAACAGCTTCTTTTTTCTGACGAACGAGTTTCCAGGCAGGGACAGGGGGTGGTTTTGGTGGGACTATAAGGGGACAGGACCGAGTTCGAGTTACCAGCACAGGATGGCTACAAATGTGGGAGAGTCCGAATTCTCGAAGCTTCTCAGCAGAATCCGCCTACAAGGGAGAAGACAGATGGGAAGGGATGCTTACAACTGCCTGAAGCATTTAAAATAATACTTCTGTTATTATAAAAAATACTATCACTGCTAGAGCATTGTGGTAGAAATAATGGGAAAAAACACACACTTGTCATAATTCTATCTCTTTTAACAAAAGTACCATTATCATTGTATTTCTTTCCATCTTTTCATTTTTTGGGATCCATTTCCTTATTTATAAGCTGAGAGACTAAAATGAGAAGCCTCTTTTTAGTTCTAAAAGTTTTAGATTCTATGAAATTGCAAAAATCTTAGCATATCCGCTTTGGCCTGAAATTAATCAACCTCTACTTTTTAATAGATTAATGCTTCAGCACAAGTGTTTAAAATGTACTTATCAGGAAAACTAGTTCAACGTAACAGGCATCTAACCTGCCAACAGCCAGAAGCAGGTGTGTAGAGCGAGAGCTCCTGTGCTCAGCTCGTCGACACGCAATGTCCAGTCCAGACACGGGGCCACCCAGACCCTCTGGGCCCCTCAGACTCTTCTCAGCCCTCAAAGGGAGGGTGTAAGTGCTCTCCATGCCCCGGCCCGTGCTTCTCAATCTACCTCTGAGATGAGCGCCCTGAATCGCAGACCCCTGAACCTTGAGGGGTCTCCTTCACCCTCACACTCCCCCAGTCGACTTCTCTCAGCTTCCTTCCACTGCCCACTGGGCAGGCTGTGCTGCCCCCTCTGTCCCCCACTCACGGTCCACTCACTAACAGGTGATGCATTCGACCAGTGCTAGTCAAGGCCCTACGGCTGCTGTTCACCCTCCCGTGGACCATTTCCTAACACCCTTTCTGTTTTCCTTCACCGTCTACCTTCCTTGTTGGACTCATGCTTGTGGGGAAGGGGCTTGCCAGCCTGTGAAACGTGCCCCGAGAGCCTCTTAGAAACTTAACGAACATCCCTGGGATTGACCAGGGGCCCAGCGGAACCAGCTGCTGAGCCCTGCGCTCTGGTCTCTGCGAGGGACAGCCCAAGGTCCAGGTGGACTCCGCTGGGCCTTCCCTTCCTGAGCGCACTCACCCACCCTCCTGTTTTGTCCTTTAGCGCTTCCAGGAGCCGAGGTGCCCTCGTGCCTCGGCTGCCCCTGACGCCTGAGGCAGCCCGCAGGCCGCTGGGCAGGGCCGCGCCGCCAGGGCGCATTGCCCCGGGCGCTCGGGCGAACCTGCCTCAAGGTGTGTAACTTGAATCAAATAAGGCTCACTGCCTTGTCTTTGCAAAGCCACCCAACATGAGGAAGACGTGCTGCTTACAATTAACCTATTTACTCTTAACTGTGGTGAATATACACGAAAATCACTTTAAACATTTTAAGTGGACGATTCTTCAACATTAAGCACATTGACAGTACTGAGTGGCTTTCACCGCTATCTATTTCCAGACTATTTTCATGAACCCAAGAGAAGGGGGGGAGGGAGAGGAGGAGGAGGAGGGACAGGTGGGGGGAGGTGGAACAGTAGGGGGGGGAGTGCAATAAAAGGTGAGGGAGGGCGGAGGAGGGATAGCTATATGTGGGGTGGAGGGATAGGTGGGGGGAGGTGGAAGTGAAGGGGGGGGATGAAAACACCACGCTCTCAGGCAAATCGTCTGGAAGACCAAGATAATACACACAGTAAACTGCATTAATCTGTCAATATGGGTATTTATATTGCAACCTAACTACCATTCAATTTTTGAAGCTTAGTTGTTTCTATTAATTATGAATTATTGATTTCGGTTATTAATGTCTAAGTGACCAGATACACATTTGTATCTTATACTTGACTGTAGTGATGCCATAAGCTGTGGGAGTCGAGCAATAACGTGCTAGATGTTGAAAAGTCCCAAACAGGGCTGGGAGGACGTAAACCCAAATGCAGCGGTGCATTTGCCTAAGCACATGGCAGCGTACCCTGGAGGGCTTTGCCCTTTTTAAGGCAAGGGGAAGAATGATTCTCCGCCTAAGAACAAAAGTTAGCTTAAAGAATTATGAGAAACCCGTATCTATCATGCAACCACTAAATTTTATATTGTCAAACACTCAACATCATGGAAAAAATTAATAAGCAAAAAAGCTGGTTTTCAAACAGAAGCTAAAATGTGATTCCACTCTCTAAAAAGAAGTGCATACAAACACAGAATTCACGCACAGAACAAAAATCAAAAGACATATGCCAAAATGTTAGAAGTGCCTCCATCCAAGTGTTTATACTATGAATATTTTATTTCCTTTGGCTGTATTTTCTAAGTTTTTAATAATTTTTAAATGTATAAGAAAAGGCAATTAACATTTTGTATTGTGTGTACTATTTAAAGATACGTGGAAAGTGACAGCAGGGGTTTCACAGCCACGACTGAGAGTTCATTTAAATTATCTTATGCTAAGAAAATACGTATGACTGATCTGCGGGAAGGTGGATTATTATTACCTAGAAATGCTTTATACTGTTATCAATGATATACACTATTTCTATGCTTTTTCTTTTACTTACAATAGAAGGAATCTAAGAAATAAATGATGTTATATTCTTCCTATTTTCTATTTTACGGAACATTATTGCAATAATCTAAGAGAGTTTTGGACGTGCCAGGTCCCTTAGGTCAAGTACTGACTTTTAATCATAAGGTAACTGAAATCAAGGATAGAATTTTAATTGAATCCTGGTGTGGCTTCCAGCACAGCAAGTAATAAAACGAGCCCCCATCTCCCCATACACACCATGGATAGTACTGTGATGCCTGGTCTTGAGTGCTTACCATCTTCTCTAGTGAAAAGATCTTCTTTTCAAACAAATAGAGAGGGGTAAAGGTAGCGTACACCACCATGAGCGGGGACTGCGCAGCGGAGGAGCCTGTGGAAGCAAACAGAGCGCTGGTGACAGCATTCCAGTGAGGGGTCTGCCCGCGGCCATCCCAGGCTACCAGGCTCCTCAGCGACCTTCCCTTTGAAACACAGGCAAGGACTCTGCATTACTTAAATACATGTTAACTCTCAAATAGGCGTGTATCTTTAGAATGTCTCATGACCTTCACCTTCATAAGAGTACCATTTAAGAACTTAAGGCAAGACTTCTCCTCACTGTAAAAAGGATACCAGAGACTTTCTTTAGGTATCAGCTGTTGTAACACAGAATGGTCCACAAATGAGCACATTCAAAACTAGTGATTTCAGAACGGAAATGTTTCTCAGGTTTCATGACAGAATCTTTACTCTATTTTGAACTTAAAGAAAAGTCCAGGTGTTTCTATACCATTTCTAGAAGAAAGAACACAGAACTACATGAGTCCTTCCGTCCCAAGGAAAGCATAAATGACAGTTTGGAAGGTTCAATGCTTATAGAATTTGCTTTTGAGCATCACTTATTTGATCCATCATATGTTCCTTAACATTCCTGAAGTTACCATTTTGGACTCAAGATATTTTTGTTCTGCAAAGATTCTAAACAATATAAATCAGTTTATTTTTCTCTCTTCCTTTTATTTTTAATTGAAAAATATTTGATTATACTCTTGTACAAATTCAAACCCTTACATGTAACTGTAATACATAACATGTTTAAAGAAGAATAGTATCTTTAGATACATAAAATATAATTTAGATATGAGCCCAGGATCTCTCTAGAATGGGTCAAGATGAGAAACACACCAAATTATAGAAATACACTTTTACCTTTAAAAATTAAACTGTGCAAAGTTCATGGGCCATGCCAATACACAGTCCTCTCTCTTCCTACACCACCTGAGTGGTCGGTATTTACACAAGCTTCTCATGTGCCCTGTAGGTTGCCATTCTAAGTCTAAATATGCATCTCCCCAAATAACTTTTACAGTATCTGTGTGCAGCTGATACTGTACTTTGGCTTGGTCCACAGAGGACCTTGCATAAAGTACAGTTTTAAAATTGCTTAATGGCCTCAAGTTCAAAGCTACAGCAATATAACTCTTGCTTTTATGAAAAATGAATATGAACAGAAAGGAAATCCTTTGCACAGAGTTTATAAATATTAATTCTTTCTGCTCCCACCATCAGACAAAACAGCTTGAAAGACCTACCCTGAAACAGAACAGCCCCAGTCAGCCGTGACTGGATTCCCTATACTCCAGCTCATTTTTGCCCTGATAAATGGAATTCAAGTCCTTCAATAATTCTTTCAATAGCACACCTCCTCAGCTGAGGGATGGGGGCAAGTTATATCATAGAAGGTCCCAACAGAACTGCTAAAACTGGAACAGATAAAATTTAAAAAGTCTATTTCCCATCTATCTGCAGAGATTTTTGCTCAAGGAAGGGGAGATTGTAAATGATCTTTCCAGGTTCAGAGTTAACCCACTGGCCCTCAGTTCTGAGGGATCCACTGAAGGTGAGGGATAGAGCAAGGAGGGTGAGACTCTATCCCATTCTGGCAGTTGAGCAGTATTAGGTCCACTTTGCAAAACTTGGTTTTAGTTTCAATTATTGAATATACACCTGACTCTTCAAGTTCTACAGGATTTGATTTCAGGCATAGCAAAACCAGAAGGAAAATATCAGTAATCATTTTAAATATTCATAGATAATAAAATTCTAAATAGAGTAAAAAGAAAAATTAAGCAAATGATCAAGATATCTTGAACAACCTAGGATTGACTAAGTCATTCTAAGTTTCAGGTTTCACTTGAGGGTAGTGAATTAAAATGGAAATATAATTATAAGAGGGATGCAATTAAAGAGCAGAATGGGTATGAATGGCTTGAATTACCTGCCAATGAAACATCACGCAGCTATTAGGTGACCAAGATGGTAACATAAGATACTCCAGGGCTCTGTTCTCTCACAGAATCTTTGAGCAACTAGCAAAAATTGGCAGAGCCCCAGAAAACAGTTAAAGCGTAGTAGCAACTGGATGAGAGCCCAATCAAGAAAACATGACTTAAAAATAGTTGGAAGCTCATGGTGCCCCTTCCGTTGCCCTCTCCCCGGCTGAGTGTGGAGCCAGCCTATGCTCCCGTTATGGATCCTTAGTCCTGCTCCAAAGGAAACAGAGTAACCCCCGTGTATATACTGGGGTGCCTGTATGTTGTCACCATTCTATCTAGTGGCAACATGAAAGACGGAACTAGGAAACTCATTTCTGTCTCAACCTCCCAGAATTTTCCCTGAAAGCAGAAGCAGCTTGCAGACAGCTAAAATGTGTAAGAAACAATTAAGTCAGCAGATTACCTGCTTTAAGCCACATAGTAAAATACCTGGGAAGGGGAAAAATCTACAGGGAGGAGAAGGAGCATTCAAGTTCCTGTAAAAGGAAATTCCTAAGACCAGGAGCAAGCAAAAGGCCAGTACAAGACACAGGCTCAGAAAAGATGGACACCTCGGGTGATATTCTGGATAAGACATCTAAATTCTGAAGGGGAGCACCAGACAATGCAGAGCCAATTTGTAAATACTGTGAATTGTGCTTTTGCATTGGTTTGTTTGTTTTTGTTAGCTCCTGGAACTCAAGAAAATATCTGTCGTATCACTAGCTGGATACAAACTTAAGGACAATACAACTCAGGGTTAGATATTCAAGTAATAAATGTATACCTGGTTAATAAAAGATTGCAAGACTAAGAAATAGGAAATGATGGTCCATCTAAAAGAAAAACTAGATAAAAATTCAGAAACCATCAATGAAGAAGACCAGACTTTGGACATACCAAGCAAAGACTGAAAAAATGATCTTCAGTGTGCTGCTCGAGGAGATAAAGGTAAACAGGAAGAATTAAAGGATATCAGGACAATGAAGAATGAACAATACGAGAATCTAAATAAAGATATAGAACTTTTAAAAGGGAAACAAATGGAAGTCCTAGAGTTGAAGACCATAACAACTATAATTTAAAAAGCCCCTAGAGGGTTTTAACAGCAGTTTGGAGCTGGCCGAAGAAGAATCAGCGAACTCCCGGGACTTGGAGTTGTCCTAAATGATATTGTATGGACAGATGCCGGACATTATATATCCTGTCATAACCCACTGAGTGTACTGGGGGAAGTGTAAACTACAATGCAAACTATAATCCATGCAGTGCAGCAGTGCTCCAAAATGCATTCACCAAATGCAGTGAATGTGCCACAGTGAAAGAGGTTGTTGATGTGGGAGGAGTGGGGGTGGGGTGAGGGGTATGTGGGGACCTCTTGAATTTTTTAACGTAACATTTTTTGTGATCTATGTATCTTTTAAAAAAAAGACAATTTAATAAAAAAAATAAAGAATAATTTTCATTTTGAAAAAAGATTCGGTGAACTCAAAGACAAGACAATTGAAATGATTCAGGCTGAGGAGCAGACAGAAAAGTGAATTTTGAAAAATGAACACAGCCTAAAAGACCTGTTGAGACACCATCAAGCACACCAATGAACACATGGCAGATGAATCAAAGAAATAAAGGCAGAAAACTCCCCAATTAAACAAAAAGACATGAATATGTATATTCAAAAATCCCAACAAACCCCAAATAGGATAAACTTGAAGAGAACCATGTCCAGCCACATATTTATCAAACTGCTGAATGCTAAGGACAAAGAGAGAATTCTGAAAGCTGCAAGAGAAAAGTAACACGTTATGTACAAGGGAAACCCAAAATGTTTAAGTGCTGATTTCTCATCAGAAATCACGGAGGCAAGAAGGCAGTGGATGAAATATTTAAAGTACTGAAAGAAAAAAAAAATGTCCAACGAAGGATTTTATATATGGCAAGAATGTATTTTAAAAATGAGGGAGAGAGTAAGACATTCCCAGATAAACAAAAGCTGAGGGCATTCGTATCAAAGCTAGACCCATCCTATGAGTGATGCTAAAGGGCGTTCTTCAGACTGGAAGGAAAGGACATAGATAGTGGATCAAAGCGGCATAAAGAAATAAAGCCTCCAGTAACCATATGCATAATTATAAACGCAAGTAATGTTGTAATGTACTTTTTACTATTTCACTCCACTTTTTACTTGTTACATGTTCTAAAATGCAAAGGCATAAAATGTAATGAAAAATCTATAGGTTTGGGACATACAATGAATAAAGACATAATTTGTAACAAGTACAAAAAAAAAGGTGAGTGGACAGAGTAGTATAAGAACAGGGTATCCATCGACCATGTGCGATCTAAGCACCCTCTCAATACAGAGGTGGAGTGGACATCACCAATCCAGGGTCCACAGGACGGAGGAATAAAATATGGATTAGAGTGAACTTACTGATATTCTACTATAGAACTATTTTGACTAGTAATGGAAGAAACTGTATCACTGATTTGGAGAAAGTGGTCATGGTAGTTGCAGAGGGCAGGGAGAGAGAAGACAAGACGAGATGTAGGGGCATTTTCGGGACCTGGAGTTGTCCTAAATGATATTGCAGGGACAGATGCTGGACATTACATATCCTGCCATAACCCACTGAATGGACTAGGGAAGAGTATATAACTATAATGTAACTATAATCCATGCAGGGCAGTAGTGCTCCAAAATGTATTCACCAAATGCAATGAATGTGCCACAATGATGAAAGAGGTTCCTTGTGCCAGTACCACATACCCCTCACCCAGGGGGAACCTCTTATATTTTTTAATGTAATGTTTTTTGTGATCTATGTATCTTTTTAAAAAAGGCAATTTAATAATAAAAATAAAGAATAATTTTCATAAAAAACAGGGTATGTGTACGCTACTTAAGTTCATACCTCATCAGATGTGATTGCTACAGATTTAGGATGTGAAATTTAAGCCCTATGATAGCAACAAAAAAAATATCTGAAAAATACATACAGATGGAAAAAGAGAAGGAATTCAAAATGGTACAAAAAGAAAAAAATCTAATAAATAGAAAATAAGCATTAATGCAATTGAGGGAAATTGTACAGTCTAAAATATAAACCACAATGTAAACAAAAATGGAACCATGTTTGATAGCTATGTTTCAATATCTGTATATCAGCTGCAGCAAATATAACATAAATATGTAAAAAGATCATTGTTGGGGAAGGGGGAAAAGGGTTTGATGTTGGATATATGGGAGCCCCCTATGACTTTACTGTGATTTTTTGAAGACAAATTTAAAATTAGAAAAAAAAACATGTAGACACTGAGGAAGAAATGAAAGAAATTGCCTTGCCACTGTACATACAGGGCAACACCCATTACAGTGATAAAAGACAAAAGGTCAAAAACAAAGTTTTATGATATTTCTCATTTTTTAATACCCCAATTTATTTTTACTTTATTTTAGTTTTTCTAAATTAGTATATAATATTTCTAATCTTTAAACCTATCACTACTATTTCATTTTCCTATTAATTGAACTTGGCAATATATTAGGCTTCATTTTTTAAGAAGTTTTGGACTACAAAGGGGTTCAACTATGCAGGGGAGGAACTCTGATGAGGGATGTTAAGATGGGGGCACATGGCTGGGAGGGAGTTTTCCAGGGCATGCATATAGGATACATAAAAATGTTCGGATATATGTTGGGTATTTTCATAGTAGTTACAGTTACAAATGACAACTGAGGGAGTACTGATTTTCTAGCTAGGGGAACTCTGTCATATTCCCCAATGGAACAGCAACAATCCCCAAGTGCAAGGGCAAAGACCAGTGAAAAAGGATGTTCCAGTGATGAGCCCTTTATACTGATGACTATGCTTATGAGCCTGTGTGCCTGAAATTTGAACTAGGCCTAGAACTACAGGGTGCCTAACAGTTACCTCCTGAGAGCCTCCATGTTGCTCAAATGTGGCCATTCTCTAAGCCAAACTCAGCATGTAAATGCATTACCTTCCCTGCACCATGGGACATGACTCCGGGGATGAGCCTCTCTGGTGCCAAGGGATTACTACCAATCACTAAATAATGATGCAACTAGAAAAAGACATTGAATAAAAGGGGGTAAATGGTAAAGACGAATGAGTTTATATGGCTAAGAGTCTTCAAAAAAGAGTCAGGGGGTCATCAGAGGGGTCATGCTTACGCACACCTCAGCAGGATCCCAGAGACAGCCAAAGTAGATAGAACCCCAGGTACTGGAGACACACAGGTTCTATGATCATGGCAGTTGGCTCTGGAGTTCAGGGCCTTGTCAGTGGGCCCCACTTTGGAATTTGTGTTCCTGAGTGTGATGGAATTGGACTCAGATGTGAGCTTTCTACACATTGCTCTTCTGTCACTTTTACTGAACCTGTGGTTGGCACTGGGGTTGTTGTATACCCAGGAGACTTCAATCTCTGGACTGGCCATGTGCCATTTGGGCCCTGAGCCTCAGCAGAGTTGCAGCTTCTACTCTCCAGTTTGTTGGATTTGCACAGGTTGGCTAACAGAGAAGTGAAGATGATCAACCACCACACCAGAGAACTGAGAATGCCTACAACTGCAAGCAGGAGAATTGCATCTATCAACCATGTGGGATCTAAGCCCCCTCTCAATATAGAGGTGGAGTGGACATCACCAGACCACACTTTACCCAATCTTTGGGATGGAGTCTCAACACCCCTAGAACAGTGAAGACAACACCCTCCGTAACGTTTGGCATACAGGTCCAACCCTCTCAGAACAATGAGTTGGCGACCTGGCTTTCCCTAATCCATGGGGGACAGGCCCACCCCTCTCAGACCTATGGGGTGTCGACCTTACACTCCCTAATCCTTGGGGAATGTGCTCCACCCTCTCTGTACCCTGGGGCAGCAAAACTCTCCCTGAACAGTGGGCAGAAATATTCACCCTCTTCAACTGCTGGGGCAAACTCACCCTCTCTGTACACACAGGTGGGTTCCTCTCTTGGCCCAAGGAGATGTCCTAACTCCAGATCTCAGCTTCCATGGTGTTCCTCTTAAAGTCATTTTCCCTTCCATATCTCCCACTGCTGTCCCTTTTAGTTCAGGATGACAGCAGTTTTATTCACACAGCTCTCTCAAGAAGCTTGTTGGTTTAGCATGCAGGAAGCAGGGGTCCAGGCCATCAGACAGTAAGACTTCCCACAGGTCTTTCCTAGATAACTGCATTTTCAATCCTGATTATTTCCTTCCAAGGCCTTATCAAAAATAACTTTAGGCTCGATATTACTACCAACAGTTTCTTTAAAGCAATCTAGTCCTTTTTCATCAAGCAGCTCACATTTTCTCCAAAAAAATACCCCTTACCTATTTATAAAACTGTTGCAGCATTTTGGTAATTGCAAAAGCTGATCCCACTTGGTACCAAATTCTGTATTAGTTAGTCAAAGGGATGCTAATGCAAAAGTACCAGAATTCCGTTGGCTTTTCTAATGGCATTTATTTGGGGTAGGAGCTTACAGGCCATAAAGTGCAAGTTAGTTCCCTCACCGAAGTCTGCTGTCGTGTTTTGGAGCAAGATGGCTGCCGATGTCAGCCAAGGTTCAGCCTTTTCCTCTTAAGACCCTGTGATCCCAGCTCCTTCCTACCTCAGCTGTAGACTGGGGTAAGTCTCGCCTCTCTCCCAGGCTCACTTCTCTCTGGGCTCAGCTGCTCTGGTCAAGGTCAGCTGTAGATTCTCAGGCTCTCTCTCTTCCCAGGGCCTCTGCCATGTCTATGGAGTCATCTCTGTTACTCTGTGTTCTTCTCCTGTGTATGTACTTTCTGGGGCTCCAGGATCAAAACTTAACTCTGTCCTCTGCCATGTGGTTTTCTCTCTGAGTCCCTACCCACCAGGGGGGCAGAAACTCAACATCCTACTGATGTGGCCCAATCAAAGCCCTAATCATAATTTAATCAAGTGAAAATGAAACCTCTGAAATTAATAAAATCTAATAGGCCCAGAGGAACAGAAACACAATCCAATATCTATTTTTGGAATTCATAAACAATATCAAACTGCTACACTGACTATCAGGTAAACTCTGGGCCCAGTGACAGTAAAAAGGTGCCCCTGCTCCTAAGGTCTGCGCTACACCATGGCTGACCATTGGACAAGACTGGATAATGTGACAATGAAAAGGTGCCTCTGTACCTAAGGTCTATGCTATGCCATGACGGTCCATTGGGCAACTCTGGGCCCAGTGACAATGAAAAGGTGTCCCTGCTCCTAAGGTCAATGCTACACCACAGCTGACCATTGGGTAAGTCTAGACAGGTGAGAATGAAAAGGTGCCCCTGTACGTGGGGTCAGCGCTGAGCCAGGGCTGACCACTGTGTAAATCCGGACCCTGTGACAATGAAGAAGTTGTCCTTGCACCTACCTCGTGAGCCTGCATCTCTAAACAAAGAGCCAGGAAGCTAGTATGCAGAGTCTGCTATCAGCAAGGCATTTCGGCTTGGAGATGAGCTCGGGCTGGAATTTCCCATTTTCCAAAATAAATAAGAAATTTCTGAGATCAAAGAATTGATTGTTTCTTGGTCACTAATAATCTGAGGTAAGACTAAAAAGTCTTTGTGCTAAAACAGCAGAGAAAAACAACTTTATTAAACCAGTTTGCCCAGTCTTATGTCAAAGACGTGTTACGAGTGTGGCCTTGGTCTCCAATCCCTCCTGACCAGCGTCCATGCAGCCATGGACAAAGTAGCCAATCACATGTGTTCACAGATGTGTGGAACTGCTGGCAGAGAGCAGAGCAGACGTCGACAAATGGGTCCTAGGACTTGTACTGCCAAGAAACGGGGAGCCTGGCATGAAAGGTCTTCCTTCGTCGCGCCTTCCATCAAGTCTCGGGCCAGCCAACACTGGCTGAAAGGCTTCTGCTGACATTCTCTGCAGATGTCACCATGGAGGATGGCAGACAACAGAGAACCTTCCAGAAGGCAGACCAGATCACGCAGACAGAGGGCATGGGATTTCTCTACAGGAAGAGTCGACGCACCATCGGAGCCTCCCTGTGCCCGCCAAGCCCTCCGAGAAGCCCACGACGCCTGCTGACGAGGGGTTTCCACTCACAAAGAGGGGTCCCTCCTGCGCGCATTCTATTCTCAACATCATACGGGGTCGGGGGCTGGCAGGAGCGAGTGTGCGAGCGCCTGGGTTACGTGTGTGTGAATGAGGCGCTTGGGGCTGAGTGGAGATGAGTGTGTGAGAGCGAGTGTGTATTTGTGTGAATGCATGAGGATCTGAGTGTGTGAGAGTGTACACATGTGAGTGCATGGGCATATGTGGGAGTGTGTTAGCCCGTGTGTGTGAGAGTGCATGAGTGTGTGACAATGCGTGTGTTCATGTGAGTGTGAGACTGGGCATGTGTTGGTGAGTATGTTAGTGGGAATGTATGTGAGTGTGCATGGGAGTGTGTGTGAGAGCATCAGTGTGTGTGAATGTGTTTGTGTGTGTCCATGTTTTTGTGTGTTAGTGGGCATGTGTGAGTGTGCATGGAGCATGTGCACGTATTTGTGTGTGTGTGCCCGTGTTCGTGTGAAGTACGCGTTTGTGTGCATGCATTAGTGTGTGAGTGAGCGTGCCCACGCGTCGCCTGGAGGAGATGGGGATTAAGGCAGTGAGTGTGTTGCGTACACGAGAACCAGTGCGTGGGCTCCTTGGCACCCAGGAGAGGGCACCTGCTCGGCGCAGTCTGCTCTGCCAGCCCTGGCTACCCTGTCCCCGAGCCTCCCCACCGCCGCGTGCGGCCCCAGGACTGAGCTCTGGTGGGCGGACTGCAGGTGACGGGTCTGACGTGGAAAGCGCACCGTGCAGCCCCCGCGCAGCCCCCCACGCAGCTCCCCGTGCCTGCCTGGGGCCCAGAACCCGCCTGCTGATGTCAGGGCGAGGACAGAGGAGCAGGGGCCTTTTAAACGCCTCCAGAAATGTGCTCCCTGCCCTGGTCCCGGCATCTGTCGGGGAAGAGTCCCCCGCCTGCCAGAACCATCTGCGGGTACAGCAGCTCGAGCCCTTTAAGGGACACACTTTCTCTGGAAAGTGGGAGCAAACTTGAAAGGGCACCTGAGGACGTGTGGGACACAGTCCATCAGCAGATAAATCTTACATGCTTTCTGCATTTAGAGCCTGGGTTTTTAACAACCTTTTAAAAACTGTGCCATTTTATTTTAATGACAGCTGTGATAACTATGCTACTTTCCAACAGTAAATAAAACAGGGACTTTAATATCAAATTTTCAGTGAGGTCACAAAATTAACGATAAAATATTATGCATCTAATCTCAAACCCAATGTAACTCACCTAAAGGTCATGTTATTTTCTTTTCCAAACGAGTGTGGGTTGTGCACGGCCACACTAGCAGGATGGCCACGGTCCTTCCACCTCTAAGGTGTGAGCAAGGCCGAAAGCTCACGCAGGCCTCGTGCTACAGCGGCGCCAAGGGCCTTCCCGGGCTTGCCCGAGGGGCAGCGGGCAGCTTGCCCTTCCTCAGGAGATGGAGAGCGGGCTCCAGCTGGGGGCTGCCACTGGCGGGCGGAGGGTGCCCCAGGAAGCGGCGCGCGCTCCGGCCCTCACCCCACCTGCCAGGGGCCCCTGCCCAGGGCCCGGGCTGCAGGCGGTGTGGCCATGCCTGGCCTCGCTCTCCCGGGGAGCCCACAGACTGGCCACAGCCCAAGCTCTGAACCACATGAGGGGTCTTGAGATGGCCATTGACTGTAAGGTCAGTAAAAAATACACGTAGAAAGAGACTCAGACCGTGTTAGCCATTTTCACAGTCCCCAGTAACTCTGGGAATGTGATATTGTCCACCATGAAACCATGAAAAAGAACTGCTTAAGGCATTAAACAAGAAAACCTTCTTTCATGTGGAACTAAAATACAGAGAGTAGGGACAACCAGCAAGATGGGGTGCAGTAAGAAGCTCCTGGAGTCAGCTCCCGCTACAGGGCAGTTAGCAAACACCCAGAGCTCTCTGGAGCTACTGAAGCACCTGTTTGGGGGCTCCAGGAGACCAGAAGAGCACCCTGCAATGTCCTTGGGGGAGTAGAAGGAGGAGACTGCCCATCTGCAGAGAAGACTCGTAAGTAGAGGCTCCACACCCCGGAGGTCGGTGCCCATCCTCCACTGAGGCACAAGCCACCTCGGGAGCTGTCCCGCAGCTGGAACTGAAAGTTCACATCTCCAAAATGGGGGAGGAAGAGACGGTGGGGCACCAATTTCATCTATGATGAGGAAACTCAGTGGGCTACAGTATGATCCTGAGAACAGCTAAAGTTTGAGCCTGTCCAGGTCAGAAGGAGGCCGGGAGCTGCCACCTTAACTCCGCGCCTGGCACGAGGGGAAGCGGGGAGGACTGAGGATCCCAGTGCTGGTGGGGACCAGGCTTCTTCCCACCCAGGTCAGATGGCAGCTCCAGCCTAGGCCCCAGTGCCACCTCCAGCAGGAGGAAGCTGCAGGGAACTTGTTCAGCCTCTCTGGGAAATTACTGGCCAAGCCACAGAGGCCGGTGATTGTCCTACTCTGGCAGCAGGAGCCACCCCAGGAGCTGTTCTGTGATGGGAATTAGAAGCTCCATTTCCCAGAAACAGGGGAGGAGGGGATGGTTGGCTGCCGATTTCAGCTACTGATTGGGAGACATGGTTGGCTAAGAGACAACCCTGGGAACAGGTGGGGTGAGAATCAGCCCAAGTCAGAAAGAGGCCAGTAGCCGCCATTCTGACTCTGCCCCAGCCTGAGGGGAAGCCGGGCTGACTGAAACTCTCAGTGTTGCAGGAATCAGTTTCTTTCCTGCAGATCAGCCTGCAGCCCGCCTAGGCTTCAGCCCCGCCTCTGGCAGGGAGGAGGCTGAGGAGTCCTTCATCAGCCTATACAGGTAACTGCAGGGAACTTCGGCTGGCATACACTGAAAATCAGAAGTCTACCAGGGCAGCTGCGGTCATCTTAGGACCCGTACTGCGAAGATTGTTGCCTACACCTGCAGCTCCATCCCTGCCCCAGGCAAGGGAGAAAGGGATGTGAAGCTCTGTCAGTCTCTCTGGGCAACTACAGTCTAGGCCTGCACGTGGATTATTCCACACAGCTGTGACTCTGTCCCTACCCCTGGCAAAGGAGAAAGTTGGAAGAAGCTTCACTGGTCCCTGGTGCAATGAGGGCAGCTTGAGCCTCCACAGCTTACAGCACCAACTACATGCTTGGCTCCTACTGCATAACCAGCAAGGGAGAAAGGATAGGAAACCCTAAACTAAAGAGAAAAACTACACCCAGAAAAAATAGTAAGCCAGATGCAAAGACACCAACAAAAAATTACAATCCACACCAAGAAACAGGAAGCTATGGCCCAGTTAAAGGAACAAGATAAGCCTCCAGATGACATAAAGGAGTTGAGACAACTAAACATAGGTGTTCAAACAAATCTCCTTAATAAATTCAATGAGATGGCTAAAGAGATTAAGGATATTAAGAAGACAGTGGATAAGCACAAAGAAGAATTTGAAAGCATACATAGAAAAATAGCAGATCTTATGGGAATGAAAGGTGCAATCAATGAAATTTAAAAAAAAATTGGAATCATATAATAGCAGATTTAAGGAGACAGAAGAAAGGACTATGAGCTTGAAGAAATGGCCTCTGAAAGTGAAAATACAAAAGAACAGATGAAGAAAAGAACGGAAAAAATTGAACAAGGCCTCGGGGAAATAAATGACAGCAAAAGGCATGCAAACATAGGTGTCATGGGTGTCCCTTAAGGAGAAGAGAAGGGAAAAGGGGCAGAAGGAATATTTGAAGAAATAATGGTAGAAAATTTCCCAACCCTATTGAAGGACATAGATATCCCGGTCCAAGAAGCACAGTGTACTCCCATCCAAAAACATCCAAATAGACCAACTCCAAGACACATACTCATCAAAATGTCAAAGGTCAAAAACAAAGAGAGAATTCTGAGAGCAGCAAGAGAAAAGCAATGCATAATATATAAGGGATATCCAATAAGATTAAGTGCTGATTTCTTACCAGAAACCATGGAGGCAAGAAGACGGTGGTCTGATATATTTAAGATACTACAAGAGAAAAACTTCCAGCCAAGAATCTTATATCCAGCAAGACTGTCTTTCAAAAATGAGGGTGAAATTAGAATATTCACAAATAAACAGAAACTGAGAGAATTTCTAAGCAAGAGACCAGAATTTCAGGAAATACTAAAGGGTATGCAAGAACCTGAAAAGAAAAGAAAAAAAAAAGAGAGGGGCCTGGAAGAGAGTCTAGAAATAAAGATTATATCAATAAAAGTAACTGAAAGTGTCAAAAGAGTGGTGAAAAGAAAATATGACATATAAAACGCAAATAGTCAGGAATAAATTTAACTAAAGATGTAAAGCACTTGTATTCAGAAAACTGCAACTCAGTGTTAAAAGAAATCAAAAAAGCCCTAAATAACTGGAGGAATATTCCATGCTCATTGATTGGAAGACTACATATCATTTAGATATCAAGTCTACTCAAATTGATATACAGATTTAATACAATCCTGATAAAAATTGTACCAGCATTAAAGAAAAAATTGAAAACATGATCACTAAATTTATTTGGAAGGGTAAGGAGTCCTGAATAGCCAGGAACATCATAAAAAGGGAAAGTGAACCCTCATCTCCAGACTTTAAATCATAATGCCTACCTACAGTGGAAAAAACACCATGATACTGGCCTAAAGACAGACACGATAGATCAATGGAAGTAAATTTATGGTTCAGAAACAGACCTTCACATGATTTTTGACTAGCCTGTCAAACCTACACAGCTCAGGCAGAACAATCCATTCAACAAATGATGCTGAAAGAATTGGACATCCATAGCTGAAAGAAGGAAAGAGGACCCCTATCTCACTCCTGTTCCAAAAATTAACTCAAAATGGATCAAAAAACTAAAAATAAAAGCAAGAACCATAAAACTTCTAGAAGAAATTATTGGAAAATATCTTCAAGACCTGGTGGTAGGTGGTGGATTCTTAAAGGAGATAAGAGAAGGATTGAGTGGACTACTGATGTTTAATGTATGTAGAAGTTTTAAATAGCTTTACTGTAAAATTGTGGAAATGTACAGAGTGGATGGTAACACACAGTGAATAACAGCTAGTTTATAAATGGGGATATGACTGAAAGTGGTAGACTAGTTATGTAAATGCCAGTTGACAGAATGCTTGAGAATAATCTAGGAACTGGATAGCAGAGTAAACCAAGAGGGGGGTAAGAATTGTGGTTGATGGTAGATGCAAGAGTGTCTTTTGTGAGCTAGAACAAATATATATCACTACTGTAGGATGTTGGGAATGTGGAGAAACATGGGAAAAATACAGCTGGAGTGACCTATTACCTGTGGTTAGTAGTAATAATATAATATTCTTTCATCTATGCAAAAGATGTACTGTGTTGATACTGAGGCAGTATGGAAAATCTGAGACAAATGTGCACTACGGACATGGCAATAATCAGATGATATTATTTTATCTGTAGCAAATGACACAGCACATTGTGGTGTGTTGATGGAGGGGTGTTGTTTGGGAATTCTGCACATGTGCATGATTGTTTTATAGGGTTACAACTTCTGTCATAAAAAATATATTTTAAAAATAATAATAGGGTGGTTTGGGGGCAAAACACACCAAATGTAAGATAAGGACTGTGATTAGTAATAAGATTTTGACAGTGTACTTTCATAGTTTGTTACAAATATCTCATGACAACGCAAGGTGTTGGTGCAGGGTTGATATATAGGACCCCTGGATGATGTTTTGTGTGTTTGCTTTGTAACTTCACAACTTTTACTATAAACTAATTGTTTATGTATGTTCATATATAAATGATATAAAGGTAATAATCGAATTGGTTGGGGGAAAATACTTTGTTTAGTGGTAATATTTTGACAATGCTCTTTAATCATTAGTTAAAAAGGTTTGAAAACAATGCAAGTTATTGGTGGTAGGGTGAGATGTTATATATGTTTGTTTGATGTTATTTATGTTTGTTCTGTAAGTTCACAACTATTATACATTTATTGTTTATGTATGCTGATTTATCAGTGATATATTTCAATTGATAAAAATATAAAAATTTTTAAAAAATACAGTGAGTAGTGGCCGTTGTCTCTACAGCCACCAGATGTGTTTCTGTAAGAGTAAAAAGGCATCATTATCAAAATGTTCCCGTACCAAGGAAGAAGACAGTGAAAATCTACCAGAGGGAGCGGAGGCAGAGGCCAAAGCCGAGCTCCCGGCCGTGCGCTGAGGGCCGACGTTCGGGCGCCCTCTGCGAGGACAGGGCAGGGCTGCAGGCCCACGGGCGGGGGGCACGCAGGGGTGCAGGGCGGCGGGCGGGGCCTTCCGCGGACATGTGGCCCCCCGGGAGGGCCCTGCGCCGCGGGGCTGGGAACGGGCCCAGGAGCCGGGGGTCTCCACTGGGAGGACGCGGCCTCCACAGCCACGCGCCCAGGGCTGCGGGGGGTCGGGGCCGGGGGCGCCGGGGCAGGGGCGGCTCCTGCCGGCAGGGGCCACCGTCTCACGGCTCGGCTCGGAAGGACCGGGCATAGGCGCAGGTGCCTGAGGCTGCGCAGCAGACCCAGGCCCGTCCAGGGGGCCGCGCTGCTGGGCCCAAGCTGGGGCGCCCGTGGCCGGCGTGGCTGGGTGTTTCCAGGCAGGAACAGGGCTTCAAGCCTGCAGGCCTCCCAGCAGGGCGGGCAGGGCGCGGGCCAGCGGGGCCAGCGGGGCCAGCGAGGCCACACTTACAGTCGGACAAGGACTGCGCCGAGTACTGCGCCTCCGAGGAGAGCCGGGAGCTGTGGAGCGACAGCTTGAATCTCTCCTTCTCCTTCTCCTTCTCCTTCTCCTTCTCTCCGTCTTTACTTTTCTTCTTCCCGGGGTCCTTTGTATCTGCTTTCTCTAACATGCCAAAACATTGTAATAAATCTATTAACCACAAAGCCCCAGCCTCAGGTACTTATTCAGTCAACATACGGCACAAGGGCCAAAGTAACAGCACTATTCAGAGCTGAAACCAGAGTCACGGGTTCCCTGAGACAACACTCCCCTCCAACAGGAAACACCAAAATAGAGCAAGAGGAAGCTTAGTGCTATGAAAGACAAGCCACGTTTTAAACAATTTTCTACTCCACATAAATTAATATTTCATGGAGATAATCATTTGAATAGAATTTCTCCACAAATATTACAGTGCCTAGTTAATTTCCTCATTCTAAAACACAAAACACAAAACAGCAAATCACGTCTTAAGATTGACTTCTAAATATGTATTTTTTTAGGTATTAATTATTTGGGGACTCTGTGTCAAGGAAACACAGTTTTCCGTCTCCAAAACATCTTCTGCTAAGGCTTAGCATCCAAATCCACTGACCTACATTTTACTGTCAGTGTGGCTGTGTAATAAACCCTTGCTCCCAGAACCGTCCCCACCATTTGAATTCCCAGTCACAGAAAGATAGATCAATAGATCAATTGCTAGGCAAGTGGATGATAGATTTAGATATACAGAATAGCTACTGTGAAACATATCTTCTCTACACTTAAAAAATTTTCCCTGAGTTTTTATCCCCTAATAAATCCTTTCCAGTTCTGAAACAGAAACAACATATTTCTGCCATTTGATCTTCTGCATCATCTCCTAACTTTGTATCACCATTTGTTTAGATTAGATTCTCTGTTTAATTTGTATAAAGAAACTCTGACATTAAAAATGTGTAAAACTGTGTCACATCAAGCTTTCATAGTGGATGTAATACCAATGCTAGGTATGAAAGTATAGATAACAATAATTCCAAACCTAAGGTGAAACATTTAGCTGGGAAACAAGCATAAAAATTGTTGATCAGAATTTTAGGTATCTTCTACAAATATTTGACATAATAAAACCAGCTTTGGGCAGCAATATATGAGATATGATTTCATATTTTGAATTGGTACTTTAAAAACCTAATACTCCTACTCAGAATTCAAAATTTACAAATAACTTTGTATATAATAAGCGTTATAGAGAAGTCTGTCCTGTTTCTCGAAGGAATCTGGACGGCTTGCAGCTGCGCTGGCCGAAGTGTTCCGCTAATCCTCTGCCTCGAGGGCTGTCCCTGGGGCTTCATCCCACCCGCACGGCAAACCCCGCCCGTGAGCGTGCCAGCCGACTCCTGCCGGGGATGACCGTCCCCTCGTGGCAAACCTCTGCCACGTCTATTTTAAATCTGCAAGCATCTACCTCCGCCCCCGCCTCGCGCTCAGCTCAGCCAGGCTGCCCGTCAACAGAGGAGGAAAAACCCTTCCATCGGAAGCCCTCGACTTCCCTTTACCAAACCCGTTCACCGCCTGTCTCCTCCGTCCTCCCCTGTGCCCTGCGCTGCCCGTTAGAAAGGAGGGGTGGCTGGCCCCACCTGGGTCCACCTGGGCTCGGAAGCCCCCTCCCCTGCCTCTCAGGAAGCTCACGTTACGCCAGCACCTCCGGTGGCTACTCCTACCCAACCTTAGAAACACCCCATGCTTCCTCACTAAACTAAAAAGAAAAGGGAGCCTCTTACATGGGAACCTCTTATATTTTTTAATGCAACATTTTTTTGTGATCTATGTATCTTTTTTTAAAAAAAAAGAATTAAATAAAATTAAAAATTAAAAAAAGAAGCGTTCCCTGAGTCCCCCGTTCCCTGAAGGTGTCCACCTTCCAGCGCAGCTTCTCAGATTGTCCATCGTGTCACCACCACCCTCCTCCCCAGCCTTCCCCAGGGGCCTCCTGCGCCCAGCACTCACCAGTGCTCCCGGCCTCCAAATCACAGCATCCGGGGGAGTCTCAGGGCCCTGCAGCTCTCAACGATATTTGGTGCAGACAATCTCTGGGACTCTGCAACCCTCTCCTCCTTGACTCCAGCCAGCACGCTCTCCCGCTTCTCCAGCCGTCCCTCAGCCTCTCTGCCAGCTCATTTCACTGCTGATGCTCAAATGCTGACTTTCTTCAGGCTTCACACTCCCCACACTTCTCACTCTACACTGACTTCTTGGGAAATCTAATTATGGTTTAATTTAGCATGCATGTGTCACCCAGACGAGAACTCTTGGCAGGAAAAATTCCGTTTGTCTTAAAGGCCCCTCAGATCCACCATGCTCACAATCATTGGTGGTCCCCCTAACACAGCCATTCATTTTTAGTAGCCCCTTTCAGGAAAGGCACCACTGTCCATCTGCTCTGCAAGTCAGAATCCCAAGACTCATCTTCGACAAGCCCTGCCGTTTTTCACCTCTCTCAAATCATTCACGACCTGCATCTCCACTGTAGCCACCTAGTCCCTGCTCCAAGCCACCACCACTGCCGATCCAAGCTGAAAGAACAGTCTCCAGACTGCTTTTCCTCTAGCCACTTGTGTCACTGGCCACCCCAAGGCCCCTCCGTGCCTTTCTGCTCAGAAAAAGCAGAGTGATCTTTTGAAAATGCAAATCTTCATAGGCTGTCGATTACTCATGATCAACATCAATGTTCTCCACCTGACGGAGGAGTTGGTAGACTCTCCTTCCTGCCCACACCTCCAGCCACTGTACCACTTACTTCCTCTCCTCCAGCTAAACACACCTTCTGCTGGGTCCTGCAGCACCCCACAGCCCTCCTTCTGCCCCACTGTCTCTACACCTACACCTGCTATTTCCTCTGCTCCTCCCCTTAGGTAGTTCCTTCTCTTCTCTGCAAACTCAGCTCAGGCATCCTTCAGGAATTCTTTCTCATGCCCCACATCACCAACCAGAGCTTCCTGTACTTCTTTTCAGGGCTCGTGTTCTAGTATGCAGATGTACGTGCATAATTTCCTAATTAGTGTTAGTCTCCTCCACTAGGCTGGAAGCTCCAGGAGGTAAGCTCCTTACTCATTTTGTTCACCAAGTTAGGCCCAGTTCCTGGAACACTGCTGGCCCTCTCTCAGCAAGCAGTGTATTTCCACGCATGGATGGATGGATGGATGGACAGATAGATGTTGATTTGTGAGACATGAGGAAGGGCTTCTCGAATCAATCAAATTTGGAAACACTTGGTAAAACAAATTGAATCAGCCTCATTTGCTCTCTTTCCCATGCTAATGTGCAATGGTCATCCTGCGAGGGACCTATGGCAGGACAACTGGACGTGGCCTTGCTATATTTGTAGGAGAACTAAGGTAAAAATTCTGTACATATGTTGTGGGAAATGCCAGTGGACAAGATCATGGTGGGAAATAATTCTGAGAAAATACTGGTGTTTTATAAAACATGAATATTCGAAGGATCATTGAAAGAGGCTATCAAGTAGACAAGGACTCTCAGTGCTTGTTTCCTGGTATATTTAGTTCTACTTCACTATGCGAGGATTAATGTTCATAAACTGAGCTACATGAAATATTTTAGAGAAGATACACAATACATAATTAATTGATGTATTACCCACTTTATAAAGAGAAATGATCTTGAACTTTGTAAAATAACTTGAAATGATTATCTCTTCAGATTTGAACTTCCACCCAACAATAAGTTATTGGCAATCCATAATCTAATCTTTGTCCAGTTCACACTCCCTGAAACAAAAACCAGGATGACTTTCTTCTTAGTCATTCCACCCTACATATGCCATATTAGAAAGGTGTGATTGATGGAAAGTGGAAACTCAATGTCTCTTCCAATATTAATACCATATTTAGTTATCATCAAGCAGAGAATTGCCTTTCGTTTTCAAATGAAGCATCATTTGGAGCAATTATCAGCATAAAGTAAACGTCTTTACAAATTCTAAAATCCTAGAAAGGAAGCACCCCAATCGCATGCCTGCTTTCATAACACTTAAGAAATAATAATGGCAAAAAAGAGGCATTAAATTTAACAATGACTGTAAAACATTTATCACAGAATCCATATGGAATAGCATTTTGATATAAAAGATCTTACCCTTTGCACCTTTTTCACTTTTCTCTGGCCCTTTGAGTGTGGTCTGTGAACTCTCCAGTTTGAAGTCTTTCCCTTCTTTTCCCTCTTTCCCTTCTTTTCCTCCTTCTTTTAACTTGGTATCCATCTCCGTTGTTTTGCTTTCAGATCTGGGCTCTTCTGGCAGCTTAAACTCGGGCAGTATTTCTTTCAAGAGCTCCCAAACTTTGTCTGCATAACCCGGGCTTGGAGAAAAGACACCACGGTCAACTTGAAGCATCAATAAATGAAGCTTTTCACTCTATGTCAAGAAATTACTGACAGAAAATCAGCCTGACATTTCACAAAATGGAGTTCAGCAGTTAATTCAGTTGTTAGTTAAAAACACATCAGGGAAAGGGAATAGGGAGTTTCAACTTAAAATGTATCGTTTCTCTTTGGGCAATGGAAACATTTTGCTAATGGACAGTGGCGCTGATAGCACATTGTGAATGTAATTAATTGCACTGGAGTCTATATTTAAATGTAGTTAAAAGAGGAAATTTTATGTGTTACTAGAATAAAAATAAAGGGAATATTCCATGCGACTATACAACACAAACAGTGAACCCTAAGATAAACGAATAGATAATGGTACAATTATAAAAATGAGCTGTCATCAATTGTGAAAAATGTACCAGGCCAATGCAAGATGTTCATAATAGGGTGGCATATGGGAATCCTGTATTTTGTGCGTGATTATTTTGTAAACCTACAACTTCTCTAATTAAAAACGTACAGACATTCATCACTTTGACAAGCATTTATTGAGTGCCTACTGTGGGCTGAGCATTGTGGATATGAAGAGACCAAAGCATGCCTCGCCCCGAGGTCATGGGGCTGCCCGTCCACGCTGCTCCCGTGTCGCCCGTGTCCGGCATGGCCCCTCAGTGGGCCGACAGAAGCCTGTGCTCCCCTTTCTGTCCTCCTGAGACGTCACATACGGCTCTTTCCTGCTTTCCTCTCTGTCGGTGTGGGAATTACTTGCAGACCCCCGGGGACCCTCCTCCTCTGCCCACTGTGGAGACGTGGAGTAGCCTCCAGGGCGCTCCCCGCTGGCCGCCGGTCCTTACACCTCCGAGCTCTCCCTCGGTTGGTGCAGCCCTGCCTCACGCTCATCTGCGCAGACACTCCCCCACGCCACTAGCTCCAGCTCAGGCCTCTCCTGACTTCTAGGCCCTTGTCCACAATCACCAGCTAGACATCTGCCCAGAAGGAAAGACAGAAGGAAAGCAAAAACGTCCCGTAGCACCGCACTGCTTCTCACCCATGTCAGAAGCCTGAGAAAGACCCCCTGCTCTCCTGAAGACCCTCACCAGGTGCAGCCCCCTGCCCTTGGGGTCTGCCCTGCACGCTGGTCCTCCCTTCTCTCATTGGCATTGCCCCCTCCTCTGCAGAAGCCCCCAGTCAACTGCGCCCTGACACCGCATGTGCCCGGCTCCCTGCATCTTGCAAAAGCACAACTGTGCTAAGCCCATCCTCCTGCCTCCCTGACCGTCCACCTCCATAGGGCGAACTCCTGGACGGGCCCCTCTGCCCTCCCGCTCAGACGTCCCCGCCCCGGGAATCGGTGGCCCATCACCCAGCCCGGCAGAGCCATGGTTTTCCAGGACCAGCCCTGCCCCCCACGTCTCCGTGCTGTGCTTCCTTCTCTCAGCCGGCGTCCCCACAGCAGTCAGCTGCACCTGCTGCATCTGATCCTCTGAAGTTTGGTTCAAGCATTACTTTCCAGGATATTTAGGGCCAGGGGTTCCTGCCTGGAGTTCCCAAGACTCTGTCCCATACCTCAGGTGTAGCTCCTTGCCCGTTGTGAACTGCTCACCCACTTACTCAGTCGCTGTTCTCAGCACGCACGGTCCCTGCTCTCACGGACTTCCGTTACGGTGGATGGAGACAATCACGAGAGAGACCGGGTGAGGGCAGAGAGAGGGACAGACAGACAGAGACACGGAGAAGGCCAGAGAGAGACTAGCAATAACTTTCAAGATGAAAATGAAGAGCGGACATAGGATATGGCATGACCTGGGGAAGGGCTGACTCAGGTTGGATGGTGACAGCCAAGCACGGTGAGACCTGGCTGGCGTTCACACAGCAGAAGGAAAGCACCGCGGACGCGGGCTCGGTCTGTGCGGGTGGCCGGCGAGGGCGAGGGTCCTGCAGTGCACAGGCCTGGAGACGCAGGAGGAGTCCCAACCCTGCCACGAGCCACAGCGAGCGCCCGGAAGGCTTCAAGCAAGGGGAGTGGCACGACCAGACTGACAGTTTAGAAGGTTTTTCTGACGGCCTTGGGGAGGCTTTCCTACAGGGGGTGGTCGATCCGTCAGTCGGAGCGCGCAGCGATGGCATGATCAAGCTGGGATGTGGTGACAGCCTGTAGAGAAGTGGGCGGACTGGGAACAAGCGGAGGAGGCAGGGTGACATCGGAGAGGTGGAGGAAACGGATCGGGAGGACGTCGAGCTTTTAGCTTGGGGACGGGGGGGACACGGTGCTGGATGACATTCTAGGCAAGGTACCGGCTTTAGAGGGTGAGAATCGGGAGTTCATTTCTGGGTATTTGAATTTTGAAATACATTTATGACATGCCCATGACTGTATCCGTTAGGCAGATGTGTATATTTTCTGGAGTTCAGAAGTCAATCAGGCATGGAGATGGAAATTTGAAAGTCATTGGCAAATAAGTTACGTAAAGGCACGGGACAGGAGCTCTGTTCCACGCCCGCATTTAGAGGTGTGCGGTGGTCTGACGCATCTCTATTATCACAGAGGTAAGAAGGCATTTTATGACTGCTTCGAATGGTAAAACTGTTCATTTTAGGAAAACATCAGAGACGAGGCCAACTCGACAAGACAGCAGGGAGTGTCTCCCCGAGGTGCTCCCCTGGAGAATGGACAGGAAGTTGGAGATGCCACAAAACACTGTCGTTTGTAACTGACTTTCACATAAAAAAATCAGTAGTCAGACAAGTTCGAAAATATAGGACCCTCATTCTCCCTGACCTCGTAAAACCAGGCACGGCGGAGGCCCAGGGCCTTCCCAGGCACGCTCCACGCTTCCCGGAGGGGAACCACCCACTCCCCAATGCTCTTGTGCTTCTCTCCTCAAGGCCCCTGGCCCTCCTTTCCTTCCCTTCAAAGCCAGGCGCCACTGAAGGCTCAGGTCCACGGACTTTGCCCGACACTTCTGTGGACTCGATCTTCAGAACAGCCATTTAGGGCAGGTCTTATTTATCCCCATTTTACAGGTGAAGAAACTGGGGCCCAGGGAAGTGAGATGGCTTGCAAAAGTCACATAGCTTAAAACTGGAAATGTCACAAATGAAGTCTAGCGCTGTATAATTCTGACTTAAAAGTTAAGGCTCTTTCTTTACATCATTCTTGTAGGCATTTCATAAGCAACTATGAATTCATGTAAATTGAATATCTAAAATCCTTTAAAAGTTTATTATTGTTAATTATTAAAATGATTCTCTTATAATTTTGAAAATAAATAAATGTCTTCAATCGATTGTATGATCTAGGAAGACAATTCATAATTTCTAAATCTCTAATTTTCTAGTTGTGAATAATTCTGATCTGTTGTTTCTTTGCCACCCTCTGACATACATACAAGGATAATATATCCCTCTGGTATCTGTACTAGCTACTCACAGGGGAAATTAAGGCAAATCTCTAAGCTTTCATTCAATACTGAAGAAAAAGTTTTAGGCAAATTCATCCTTTTTGGTCTCATTCTCTTTCTACCTTATCCCATTAACATTGTTCACGTTATGTTAGGAAATCTTGTCTTGGGTATTACTAAGAAGTAATTCCAAGATCAGCACTCCTTCCCTTGAGGATAGTGTCTATCTTTTAATATTTTCCCTGCAAATAGTTTTATTTGAACCAAACCACAGCTAATTTATCCTTTTGAGAAGATGTTTTAGATGACAGACTCCAAGCTACTAGGGCCATCTCCCCTGGGAACTTCTGTGATGGTTGAGTTCACGTGTCAACTTGGTCAGGTTGTGGTGTCCAGCTGTTGGTCAAGCAAGCCCTGGTCTCCTTGTTACTGGGAGGCCCTTTCCGTGAACTTCAATCATCAGTCAGGTGGTTGCGTCTATGGCTGATGACATCTGAACTCAATGGAGGAGACCACCCTCAGCAAGGAGAGAAGTCTTGTCCTATCTCTGAAGGCCTTAAAGGAGAAGCGATGATCTCAACAGTCCGATGGGAGAATTTCCATCTCACTTCAGCCAGTCAGCTTCTCCTGGGGAATTCACTGGAAACCTTCCTTGGCCATCCAGCTTGTGGCTGCCCTGTGGAATTCAGACGTGCTCATCCTCAGCTGTGCGAGCCAATTCCTATGATATGTCTCCTGTTGGTTCAGTTTCCTGGATAACCCTGACTAATACAGCTTCCCAACATCAGCCAAAGGTCAGAGGGGATCCAAGCAGATGACCGCGGCTGTGGTTGTCTTGGAAGAATCAGAATGTGCACTGATAATATGTGGAGACGGACTGTTACAGTTATTTTCTATGCACCTTAACTTGACTAATTTCCAAGTGCCAATGCAAAGAAATATTGGTGAAATGATCAAACTGTGTTTGTAAATTTTCTGTATTAAATAAATCCATTTGTAAAATTTTAAATAAGCATAACACTAAATGGTGTCTCTCTTCCATTTTTTCCTTTCCAAGAACTATTTCTGGGCACAGCAAGCAATCTCTAAAAATCTAGTGCTACGTGAGAGAAAGGCTGTGGACAGAGCAACTAGAAAGACTTGGGTCAGCTCTCACCGCCTCCACTGGCAGCGGGTGTGGCTTTACGAGTCCAGCTCTGGCCTGCAGTTTCCTCCTTTTAAAAAGGGGAAGACTCTATACTCAGCTGATGTGCCATGTGGAGGATTAGATAAGACAGTCCTTTCTTAAAAATTCAGAGAAAATATACTAAAGTACCTGATGTATAATAGCCATTTTAGGATTACTATTAGTTCCTGGTATGTGTGGCTAATTAAAAGCTGATTTATTGTTCTGTATTGGAATAAGCGTAACAGCTATATAAGTATAAAGGGAAATCTGTACATATTTTATTATAGTAAGTAATTGTCCTTGTTTTAATATTTGTAAATCAGATATTTAGATATTAACTTCACAATATATATAAGGAAACAAGATTTACTGTGAAATTCCCAGGGAATTTTACATAATACTGTAAAACGTTATTCTCTAAAACATTATGTAAAATGTGATCTTTCTTGAAATTTTCTGAAATTTTCTGACTAAGAATAATTTAGTTGAAGGAATCTCACTGGGAAGAAATAAAAACGGAAGTGACAACTTAGCGCAGGACCTACTGCAGCGTGATGACCTCCGGCAGCCATCCGGTGAGGGCGTGGATCACCGTGAACTCGCCCAGCTCCCGCCGCTGGGCCGAGTGGACGCTGAGGGGAAACACAACGCAGCGGTCAGCAGACGCAGACAACGGGCCGTCGTCAGCAAGCGCGGAGGCCGGGCCGCGGTCAGCAGGTGCAGACAATGGGCCCTGGTTACCAGGGACGGACACTGGGCCACGGTCAGCAGGCGCGGAGGCCGGGCCGCGGTCAGTAGGCGCAGACAATGGGTCCTGGTTACCAGGCACAGACACTGGGCCACGGTCAGCAGGCGCGGAGGCCGGGCCGCGGTCAGTAGGCGTGGACAATGGGCTGTGGTTACCAGGCATGGACACCGGGCCACGGTCAGTAGGCGTGGACAATGGGCTGTGGTTACCAGGCGCAGAGGCCCGGCCGCAGTCAGCAGGCATGGACACCAGGGGGCCGCGGTCATCAGGCGCGGACGCCCGGCCACGGTCAGCAGGAGCACACGCCGGGCCGCAGTCGGGCGAGGGCCCCCGGTGGGCAGCGTGCCCGGGAGGTGAGGCCCTCGGACTTGTCCTTCCCGCTCTGAGAAGACGCGGCTCCGAGGGCCCCTCGGCTGGGTCTGTGAAAACACTTCAGGGCCCAGCGATCAACCACCCCGTCTCTTTCCAGGCAGGTTTGCGGGGTTTATTTGAGGAGCTCGAACTGAACCGGTGCCGTCTAAGAGCACAGGCACACAGCGTGCAGTCGCAAGCCTCAGGTGGCGAAGGCAGGGCCGGCGGCCGCGCCCTGCAGGACGGAAGGCGCCGTCCTGGCTCTGGTTCTGGCGGCGCTGAGCCGCCTGCGTGGCTGCGACTCCAGGCACCACGGGGCGGCAGGGAGCCCAGGACCGTCTCTTCCATCCCAGACCCCAGAGCGGGCTCTGCCTGCAGAGCGCAAGGCCACCCGGGCATGGGCAGCCAGGCCCCTCTCGCACGCTCCCCAATTCCCTCCTCCCGGGGGTGCCCAGCCTATTCGCAGGGGCCCACCCAGCCGCGCGTCCCCCTCTCCCCGAGGCACAGTCTCGAGTGCCAGGCTGGCGGTGGGGACCCAGGGCACAGCCGTGGGGGGGGTTGGGGAGGGGCCGAGCCCCGAGCCGGGGTGGGCGGAGCCCGTGGGTGGGTGGTGGTGAACTCTGAGACATCGTCCCCCACTGCAGGGGGGTCACACAAGCCCCTGGCGATGGGCCAAGGGCAATGCCTTCCCTCCTCCAGCCTCCAAAAGTCTGCATTTCTAGAGGACGGGGCAGGCGTTTGGAAATGGAATCTACGGGCAGAGAACACGTTGGTGCAAGCTCATGAGGACTACGAGACAGCAGACTCTGAGAACATGGAAGGGAAATGAGCACTTTTCATCAGAACTGCATTAAAAGGGACCGAGGCTCCTGAAAGCAGGAGGAGCACACAGACGTCCCTCAGAGGAATTCAGGTTTCTCAAAATTGGTAAATCATCGCCACATGGACAGAACCCAAAACTTCAACTGAATTTCATGTATATTGTTTGGTTTTTACATGAATCATAATTCCTCCCCACAAAACAATTTATTTCAACCCTTAAACTGAAAAATGACTGTCTCCTTCTATGGCTGACTTTCTATTCATAAGAGGATGGCACTGGATATAGAATACGTTTTGACTTCTTTTTGGGAGATCTGTGTCTTGTTGCTGACGGACACAATATTTCAAATGCCCTATTTCCCATCCGAGGAAATGGAGGCCTGGTACAAGCCAGATACTAGAAAACGTACATTGCTTGGAAAGACAGCATTTCTCATTGATTTTAAAATAAAAATATGCAAAAGGGATGTATTTCTTTGCCTTTTTTATCTTATAGAAGATAAGTGAAAGTTCCTCATTCTACTTACTCAACATTTGCCAGCTTAATGATAGCTTTAGACAAAAGCATTGGCCACAGTTCAAAGTCATAAGTTGTGGCTGGAAGCAACAGATTGTTATCTTCATCAAAAGGCAGTGAGTCATCAATAGTTAGCTTTCTCCAGCAACCCTAAAATGAGAAGAAAATTAAACCATTTAACGCATTACAAAATCAGTTAGTATGGCAGAGCAGACTGCACCATCAGTGATTTAGACTATTTTCTCTCATACATTATTTTATGGTACTGACATTACTATTTGCTGTTTTAGAATTTAGTTTGCATGTCTTATATCTCAAGAGTGAAGTACTGGTTTCAATACTCTCCTGGCTGAGAATTTTAAATTATTCCATTTAATATAATTACATGTCCATAAAACATGAGTGTGTATGTATCTGTGAGAATGAGTGAGCAAAAGTGGGTTCTGAGAGGAGAGAATGATTTTTACATCAGAGATTAGAAAACCTGGATATCTGTGATGGTTCATGTCATGTGTCGCCTTGGCCAGGCTCTGGCGTGCATTGTTTGCTTGGGCGAGCACTGGCCTCACGGCTATTATGAGGATATTACCTGGATTTAAATCTTAAGATGGCTAATTGCATCTATGCTTACTGCGTCTACAGTCAACTGAGGAGGTTGCCTTCGGCAATGAGGGAAGTCTTTTCCCATCAGTGAAAGGCCTTGGAGGGAGAAGTGGGAATTTTAGCATCAGGAGGACTTCACTTCAGCCCGTCAGCTACACCTGGGGAACGGATAAAAAAATTCATCGGAGTTCCCAAACTGTGGCTTCTCCTGAGGAATTCAGGGTCCCCACACATTGCCAACGTGCTGCCTGCTCTGTGGAATTGGACTTGCCAATCCCCATGGTCACGTGTGAGTTCCTATAATAAATTTTTTAATATTTACATCTAGATATGTGTACATGTATTTACATATATGTGTGTGTACGTGTGCGTATATGTGTATGTGTATTTCCTGTAGTTTGGTTTTTCTGGGGAACTCTAATACAACATTGGAAGAAGAAACTACATCCAAGAAAAATTTTCTAGTATTCTTAATAACTCAGAAAATAATAAATATTATTTGTTCTGTGACTTGCCTCCTTGTCCAAAATGGTAAAGTATTTTACGCCAAATTTCACAGTGCAAGTGTCCTTATTAACAGAGCCTTGTGGGCCCATTATGGGTGCAAGTAATGAAGTAAATTAAAGTGTTTCAAGGAGCAGCACCACAACATATGTGAAATGGAAGTTAGGGCACAAAAACTTAATACAGTCACAGCGCATCTTCTCCAGTTCTAATTTTAGTAGTCATTGCTTATCAATGGGCTTGTTGATCTTATACTTCAAATTACCATATTGCTCCTACTCCTAAGATCTAACTTGTAAACATTAAGCTAATACCTAATTTAAAGCATCAAATTATGTACACATATTACTTCATAATTAAGGGCAGGAAAGAAAAGATAACATTAGTGATTCTGAACTCAAATAATTTGTTTAACTTTGGTTTTATAATGAGAAGTTTTATTATGAATTCATTGATTTACCCAAGAAATATTTTGAGTCATGGTGTCAGCCTAAAATCTGGTTGTGAACCTAAAACCTGCATAGCATTGACTTGCTAGTGTAGGTCGAGGCGGAAGGGCTCCGTTCTACAAGGTAAAATGCAAAATGGCCATAGCACTCTACAGCCACCGAGCTCTAGGCCACAGCACTCTACAGCTACGGTGCTCTAGGTCACAGCACTCTACAGCTATGGTGCTTTAGACCACAGCACTCTACAGCCACTGTGTTCTAGGCCATGGCACTCTACAGCTATAGTGCTCTAGGTCACAGCACTCTACAGCTATGATGCTTTAGACCACAGCGCTCTACAGCCACTGTGCTCTAGGTCACAGCACTCTAGGATCAGGCTGCTCTTGGACAACGGCACTTTAGGGCATGGTGCTCTGGGACCATAATGCTCTAGTGCCACAGTGCTGTAGGGCCACGGTGCTGTAGGGCCACACAGCTCTAGGGCCATGCTGCTCTGGTGCCACAGTGCTGTAGGGCCACAGTGCTCTGTGACTACGGCACTCTAGAATCTCGGCACTCAAAGGCCACGGCGCTAAGGGCCACGGTGCTTTGTGGCCACAGGGCTGTAGCCAGGGAAAGACTTCACAAGGAAGAGACACTTGAACTGAAGCTTCAAGAAAGAGCATCCGTTGCCTCACAGTTAGGAGTAACAGGGGGAAAACTATTCTTGGTATGACACTTACAATCCTAAACTCATGTTGCTTTACTCCTTGGTTATGTTCTCTTCTTTATTCCCTAGTATTTGATGTTGGGGCAAGATAGGGCTAGAAAGAAAGGCGCCTAACCAACCCATCCTCCAACTTCAAATGAAGTGACCACAAATAAATCACAGAAATGGATACCAATTATTACATTTGTAAAACATAATTTGACAAGACTTGTATTATAACAACTTTCTTGGGGATTATTGTGATTCCTTTATGTTAGTTAATACATTGTTAATACATCAATTGTTTTCTTGAAGACTATAAAGAAATTGAATATTTCTTGTATATGAAAGATTTGTTTAAGGTCTCATCAGAAAACATAAAGTTACTCTGCATTTGCTGTTTTTTGGCTAATGCATGTAAATAATACAAATTTGGATTTTTTTCACTGAGTATACTGTGTTAGTATTACATTATACAGACCGTTAAAAGGCCATCCAAATGGTTAATTATTTAGACAGGTTATGAAGAGGAATACTTCTTTTGTTAATATAAGTATTAATTGCTAGAATACTTTAGAATGCAGTCATGCTCGAATTTTAATTAATACTTTTCACACTTGACTTCCAGGTCAAGAAAACGTCACGACTGTATACACTTACACCCTCTTCCTCCAATGAGTATATCGACATAAAAGTAAACACTTGTATTTTTTAGTTCATAGCATAAGTCAGTTACAAAAGATCAGGAAAAGAACAAGAAGTGGACAGAGATTTCAATAAATACCTGAATTACCACCTGACATGCGTGAGGCGGAACCCTGGCTTCGCCTCCCCTCGCCCACCCCCGCGCAGGGACGCAGTGTTGCCCTTCCCCCCAGGCCCGAGGGGCACACCTTCCGCTCCCAGGTGTGGGAAGGGGCCCGAGGGGCACACCTTCCGCTCCCAGGTGTGGGAAGGGGCTGAGGAGCACACCTTCTGCTCCCAGGTGTGGGAAGGGGCCCGAGGGGCACATCTTCTGCTCCCAGGTGTGGGAAGGGGCCCGAGGGGCACACCTTCCGCTCCCAGGTGTGGGAAGGGGCCCGAGGGGCACACCTTCCGCTCCCAGGTGTGGCGCAGGCCCGAGGGGCACACCTTCCGCTCCCAGGTGTGGGAAGGGGCCCGAGGGGCACACCTTCTCCTCCCAGGTGTGGGAAGGGGCTGAGGAGCACACCTTCTGCTCCCAGGTGTGGGAAGGGGCCCGAGGGACACATCTTCTGCTCCCAGGTGTGGGAAGGGGCCCGAGGGGCACACCTTCCGCTCCCAGGTGTGGCAAAGGGCCTGAGCCTGGACACCTGGTTGCAAGCAGATGGGCAGACCACATGCTGCATGAACCTCAGCCCACAAAATGAGATGTGCGCGCTGAACCTACCAAAAAAGATTTAATTAGAAACGAGAATCGAAAGTCAAAGGCCAAGGACATACAGGACAGTCCAAAGTTACTCATCAGACCAAGAAACAGAAGTTCAACCTTGACAAGAAAAGCCCATCAGGAGAACACGCCATGATGATGGGAGGTTGAAACTGCTGGACAAGTGTCTTAGAGCAGCGGCCACGAAAGCTCCCAACAAGCAACGGTGAACACTCTTGGAATGAACAGAAACAAAGTAAAGAAATAGACAATATAAAAGAAGAAACAAATGGAAATTTTAGAACTGAAAATTAATCTAAAAAGCAAAACTGTACAAGATCAACAGCAGAGTACAGACAGCAGAGAAATTAGTAAACATGAAATTAGATCAAACAGAAGATTTGAAGAGGCAGAGGAAAGAATTAGTGATACAGTATATCTGAAAATCAAACAGAAAGTAGAATTAATCATTGTTGTTCTTTTTTTAAGTAATCGATGTACTATCTGATACAGACCCTACGTACTTAGGAATTATACTGAAATTTGTGTGAATTTTAGTAATTAATGTCTAAACTGAGGTTTCTGCTAAAGCAGAAATAATTGACAGGTTAGGGCTGTTAGTTGCCTTCCTAATGCCTAAGTGTTGTCAGTCTATAGTATTACTTCAATGTGTTATTAAAACAATCCATGATCTGCTAGTTTTGCATGCACCTGTATGAAAGCAGTACAGGAAGATGAACAGAACTAGGTAACTATGGAACTGATAAATGTTTGGTTAGTAGTACATTTTACATAATTTTCTTATATTAAAAGGAATGTCTGCATGGTTGTGTTTTAATTCCTTTGTAGTCATGTTTCACAAATAATGGTGTTAGTATATGGTGCCAAGACTGAATATGAAGTTAAAAAAATATCTGTAGGGGAATGGCTATAGCTCAGTGGTTGAGCTCCTGCAGCTCAGTGGTTGAGCACCTGCTTCATATGTATGAGGTCCTGGGCTCAATACCTGGGACCTCCTAAAAAAATAAAATGTTTTAAGCATATCTTTGTGGTGGTATAGCCATAAGAATGGGAATATATAAACTCTGTACACAAGATTTTGTATAGACTTTGTTTTTTTAACTTTATAAAATGTATATTAAAATGTAAATCTTTAAAAAATGTACATAAAAATACTGTATTTTTTACCTTGTGTGTGATAGTCTAGTCATTGCATGTAAATATAATTTATTGATGACTTACTTTTTTTACTGATAGGTCAATATCCATTGGATGTTTTCCTGAAGTGGATCTTTTTGAAGTGATAGATTAAAACTCAGACTAAAAATATTAACGAATTATTTAAAAAAAGAAATTAGATCAATAGAAACTATGAAAACCAAAGAAAAAATAGACCTGTGGGACAAAAAGAGGTAACATTCAAGCCACTGGAATTGCAGGAAAAAGAATGTAGGACTGACAATACATTTGAGGGAATAATGGCTGAAAACTTCCCAAATCTGTCATGAAATATGATCCTACAGATACAAGAAGCTCAGGAAAGTTTAAGCAGGATAAATCCAAAGACAATACTCAGACACACCCTAATCAAACTTCTGAAAACTCAGTGCAAAGAAAACACAGGAAAGCAGCCAGGGAAGACACGTGAGCAAGAGGGGACACTACGCCAAGGACAGTCGCCTCCTCGCCAGAAGCCGGCAAGGCAAGAGCCAGTGCCACCGTGCCTGTCACAGCAGAGTCTCTGTCTAGTGAGAACATCCCCTAGCGAAACAAAGGCATTCACTTGGGAAAGCTGAGAGACTGTCACCAGGTATCTTGCTCACAAAGAAATGGCTGAAGAAAACTCTCCAGAAAGAAAATAAATGAGAATGGAAGGAAGTGTGGAACCAAGAGAAGAGCGACTGCCTGTGTCAGCTCTAAGAGCAGTCGCCTCCTCTGGAGTCTCTTAGATTGTGCACAGAGTTAAAGCCAAAATTAGGATAAGCTCTTGACATCAGCAAAACGCCTGAGACAGCTCTGTCACAAAGGGAGAGGTCAAAGGGACCTAAAAGACAGGCGGGGACATACAGTCCAGGTGAAGTGGTAAAATGACAGTATTAGTGTGCTGTGCCAAACTGTATGCACATTTTAATCCCTAGAGCAACCGGTAAAACAGAAAAAATAACTCTATAAAGATACATATATACACACACACACGTATGCATCCATGCACACACACAAAGGATAAATCAAAATGGAATACTAAAAATGTCCAGGAAACAGACAGGAAGACAGGAAAAGGGAAACAGGAACAAAAAGCAGAGGTACCAAAGAGAAAACAAATAAGAAAATGGCAGGTTTAAATCTTAACTATATCAAATAAAAATGGGGAGACACACAAATTAAAATGTGTGAGTATCTTGGATATATTTTGATAGACTAATTCCACATCTAAGAATCCTAGGGAAATGGTCATATAAATGGGCAAGAATATAGAAACAAAGGTACTATTTAGAGCATTGTTTGTTTTGGTGAAACTCTTTTCATAGCAAAAATGTCTATCAATATGGAATAGCAAAATATATATATTTATGTTACATCCATACACTGGAGTGAAAGGTAGAGCAATACATATTAGTATAGAAACATGCTTGTGATGAGGGAACAGTTACGGGTGTATCTCTCTGGGGCAAAATTCCCCTCTGTCTGCAGATCTTTGAAACCTAGAAAACTAGGTATCTGCTTCCAAAACACAGTGGAGGCACAGGCTCCATTTAAGAAGAGGAAAACTGGAAGGGAAACCGGGGTGACTATTCACAAAATCCAGCAAGGCAAACTCTCAGGTCTGAGAGCTATCTAGGGATCAATGTTTTTTTGCTTGTTTTTAATCAGTTTTAATGATGCATATTAATAAAGCATACAATCTATCCAACATGTACAATCGATGGTATCTGGTATAATCACATAGCTGTGCATTCATCAATTCAATCACCATTAGAGTATTTTCATTATTCCGATATTAATAGTAAAAATAAACCAAGAAAACCAGACAGACAAATAACTGTGGCCCTCTCAATCTCTCTAAACTTACCCTGCAATACATAGCTGCTATTTCATTTGTCTCTCTAAATTTATTTTGCACATTCATATTTTTCTTTACTTAAGCATTTTTTTCAATTTTATTGATACATATTAATAAAGCATAAATCCATCCAAAGAGTACAATCAATGGTAGCCCGTATAAATCACGTTTGTGCATTCATCACCCCAATCATTCGCAGAGTATTCAATTCCGAGACTCTGTTCCATTTTTTCCATTCCCTTCTCTTTCTGTTCTACTGTCTTTTCCAGTTCAGATGTTCTGTCTTCGAAATCACTAATTCTGTGTTTGAGCAATTCAAACCTGCTCTTAAGTGTCTCTAAAGTATTTTTAATCTCATCCTTCATGTCTATTATTCCCATAAGGTCTTTTACTTTTCTTTGCAGGCTTTGAAATTGTTCCTTATGCTCTCCCAGTGTCTTATTAACATTCTTATTTCTTTAGTCATATATTCTCTAAATTCTTTGAAGTGATTTAGGAGAGTTGTGTGATTTTCACTGATTAATTGTCTTAAATTCCTGTATCTCTTTAGGATATCTGGTTTGTTTTTCTGGCTGGGCCATCTCTTCCTGTTTCCTAGAATGGCTTTTAATTTTTTCTGATGTCTAGGCATCTGAATATGTTGGTAAATTTACTCTGATGGCCAATTTCTCTCCCTTGCCTACTGTTTTTTTTTTTTTTTTCACAGCTCTTCTTTGACATTTGGCTCAACTTATTCTAAGTTTTAAAAATCGCCCACCTTAAGTTTTCAAAATCAGGCCAGGGACTCACTGGTAGGGCTCAGACTTTCTCCCAGGGGTTGGATACGAAGCCGGAAGGTTTCTGTGCATGCAGTTTCCAGAGCAGCCAGCAGATGGCGCTAGACGGCGCACCTCTCCCTGTTCAGCCTGGGCTTTCCTGTTCCTGGTTGACTCTCCAGAGTGGAGATGCCCAGCGGCTCTGCTGGCGGAATTCACTGAAGAAAAGCACCCCGACCTCCCCTCCCTCTTCCCGTGAAACAGCTGACAGGGAGCAAGGTGCCTGTTCCTCTCAGTCGGCTGCAGGGAGCAGGGGCTTCACCCCAGCCTGATGTCCTGGAGGTGGGAGGGGAGCCCACGGGGTGGCTAACTCACGTCTGTCACTGTGGCCTCTTCGCCCCTCTGCCCCCCACCCTCCTGGGAGCTGGGCGGGCTGTCCTGGTCTGCTGACCCCCCAGCAGCTCCCGTGGGCAGCTTTTGGCTCTTTCTCCATCGTTCTGGTGAGAGCATTCAGCTCTGCCTGTTAGTCGGTCGCCATCCTCCCACGGCTGGATCAATGCTGTGACCTCCTGGTCTGATGGAGCCACAGCCCCACACCTTCCGGGAGCTGGTGCAGCGCCAAGCTCTCCAGCAGGCTTCAGCCCGGGCCCACCCTCTCTGAGCACGGAAGTGGCAGGAGGCCAGCACCCCCGAGCATCAGAGCAGGTGTCCTGCCCCCTCCAAGTGCAGGGGCGCCCCACCATTTCCACACATGTGGCTGGGCCCACTCTCTTGGCTCAAGGAGATCTTTTTGGTCAAGTCTTCAGCTTCCATGGTTCTGCCCTTGAGTCAGTCTTCCTTCAATTCATCCCTTTTCTGTTCCTTTCAGTCCAGGCTGGCAGTGGTTCTGCTCAAACAAATGAAGACAGATGCATAGTGTTGGCTTTGCATGCAGTTCAAGTGGGTCCAAGCCATCGGACAACAGAACTTTCCACAGATCCTCCCAGACAGCTGCAGTTCCAATCCTGACTTCCCCTGGAATGGCGACTGGTTCCACGTTAACTTAAACATCACAAGGTGACCTCGTCTCTCCAGAAGCTCAGGGAGGTCCCTGATAGCACTTCTGGCCCTAGTCTCAGAGCACACTATCCGGATAGGCTCAGAATTTTCCAAACCACCAACTTCTGGTTTCTTTGTGCCTAAGAGTTCAGTCGTCAGCGTGCCCCTTCCTTCCACATTTTACTATAAGCTGCGACTCCCACGCCCGGCTTGAAATGCCCTTAGCTAAATATCCACATTCGTCACTTGCAAATTCTGCCTTTCATCTGACATCAGAACTCAGTTTAGCCAAGTTCTCTGCCACTTACTACCAAGGGCTGCTATTCTTCCATCTCTCATGACAAAGTTATCCTATCCTTCTAAGACCTCATCATCATCAGAAGCACTTTTAGCATCCACATTTCTACCAACAGTCTCTTGAAAGCAATCTAGACTTCTCTATCAAGCATCTCACAATTCTTCCAGCTTCTACCCATTACCCAATTCTAAAGCCTTTACACAGTTTTAGTTATTTGCAATAGCTGCACCCCACTCCCAGTACCAAAATCTGCTTTAGTTTCCTGCCTATTAAAGTAAGCATCATGCAATGGGCTGGCTTAACAACATGAATTTATTGGCCTATGGTTCTGAGGCTAGGAGAAGTCCCAAATTAGGGCACCATCAAGACGACACCTTCTCCCAGAAGACTGCAGCCTCCCAGGGCTGGCTGCTGGCAACCCTTGGCCCTCGACTTTCTGTCACATGACACTTTCCCCTCTGGCTTCCGGCTGTTCCTTGCGGCTTCTCTCTCCATCTGACTTTCACGCTCGTATGTAAACCCTCTAGGACCCCGGGAGACCCAAGCAGATTCCACAGGACCACATCTTAAATTCAGGAACATCTCGAAGAGACCCTACGACAATGGGTCCACTCCCACCAGAACAAGACCAAAGACATGTCCAAGCTGGGGTGCCCAGCTCAACCCACAAAAGCATGTGTGCGGTGATAATAAAGAGATAAGAATAAAATGTTTCCATTTTGGAAATAATTACTTGAATGATAGAAAAGCAATCTGTCATAGCATAACTTGAAAACAAATGTAATGTTCAAAATGTCACCAGGTGGGCAAGAGTTTATTAAAAATGTAGATTTTCAGGCTCACTGTAGGTGATGGCAATGCTGTGTTTACCTGTACCCCCATTTTAAGAAACTCGATTCTATAATAACATGGTGCTTACTCAGAAATAAAAGCCAACACAGGTGTTATATCAGCTGGGTAAATTCCTGGGCCTGTTGTGCATGATGCCTGTTATCCAGAGACAGATGTGAGCACAGGGGCAGCTGGAGAAAGGTATCACCAGTAACGGAAGTTCAAGCGGGGAGCAGAGGCTAAACTGCTTCTTTCAGGGTGCCAAGGGAATGCTGAAATTGGAAAGTACCTGACAGGCTGTATGTGGCGTGTCCCAGTATCAGTATTATTTTCACCAAATGAGAGTGGAGCACCGCAGAAGAGAGAACAATCCTGTTATATAACACTGTTCTTACTACTAGTCAGTAAATGTTTATCTGATTGATGTCAAAGAATCTTGACTGGTATTTACTTAGACTCCAAAGTGGAAATAATGAGAATTCTTTTATGGGAAAAACAGGACATGCTCGTGTAAAACTATGGACTTAAAATGCCTTGTAGAGAGGCTCTGAGAAAAGGCTGCTTTGCCTCAAAAGTAGTGATAACAGTAAATGCTCCAAGGAATGAGTGGAAAGGGGAAGAATATCAGTGATGAGACAGGAAATCAATGTCCAGTAAGAAAGTAAGGGGAGAGAAGGCTTCAAGAGGCTGAGGAGGTAAAACCTTGCAGAGTAAAGTCAAGATATGAAAGGAAAAGGAAAATAAACAGAGACAAAATGAGACAGGTTAAGAATTGTTTCTAGTATTTTTTACTGAATCAAGCAATAGAATATAACAAAGCTTATTTTTTAAGAATGTTTCCAAAGTATTTTCAGTGAAAAACAAAGGATAGACATGTACAACTACCAAACTAAAACTGGAAGAGAAAAACAATAAAGAACCTCAATAAAGAGAAAAGAAAAAAAAATACAGTTTAACCTGCCAGAAGGAATTTACCCTAATCTTTTAATAAGCCTAACATACATACATGTATTGATTCAGCCTTTCCAGATGGGAAGTAGGAAAAGAGGTAGAAATTTATTTAGATTTCTGCCACCAAAAAACCAGAAAACCATAGCGCCACCTCAGTCACATGGATACTACCTTCTGAGTCAGCCCAGTTCTTCTTTCTTGCTCATTAAAACTTTCTGCTAATTCTATCTCTATCATATCTATTATCTATTATCTATCTATCTATCTATCTATCTATCTATCTATCTATCTATCTATCTATCTATCTATCTATGTCAGCCAAAGAGGTGCTGATGCAAAGTACCAGAAATCTTTTGGCTTTTATAAAGGGTATTTATTTGGGGTAAAAGCTTACAGTTACAAGGCCCTAAAGAGTCCAACTCAAGGTCACTTCCTTACCAAACTCTATTGCCACGTGTTGAGGCAAGATGGCAGCCGACATCTGCAAGGGCTCAGCCTTCCTCCCCCTTCTTAAGGCTTGGTGGCTCCAGCTTCTTCTCATCTCAGCTGCAGGCTGGCCTAGGGCTTGTCTCTCTTCCCAGGGCTCATTTCTTTCCAGGCTCAGCTGCTCTGGTCTCTTCACAAGGTCAGCTGTAACCTCATGTGAATGGCTCACCTCTCTTCCCAGGGCCTCTGCCGTGTCCCGGGAGCTGTCTCTCTTCCTCTGTGTATCTACTTCTGTGTTCTTGATTGAGCATCCATTTACATCGCCCTCCAAGGGGGCGGGGACTCCACCCTGAACACTCAAATGATGTGGTTGTGTTGCAACAAAGCCAGGAGTTCTGAACCACAGAAAGACCCAAAACCAGCTCTCAGGAGAAGTGGAGGAACAGATTTATTATGTGCAGGTCCAGAGGAGAGGCAATCTCCAAAGTCTGAGCCCAGTTTTTCAGTTTTCATAGGATTTTTTGTGAGATCAGCATGACTTTAGCTCACTGGCTAAGTTGCTAGATGAAATTTTGCAAATGGGGTTACAGAAGCAGAACGCAGCTGCAAGGTTGCGGGCTGATTTACAGAAGTGTGTGGGGGGGAAGTCATTCATTTGATACCTTCCTGCTAGGCCATGTTTTCACAGCTGATTCACAGAAACAGGAGGCAGGAGTTATTCATTTGATGTTCTCCTGCAAGGCCATGCCCTCACAGGCCGATCCACAGAAGCTGGGGCAGGGGTGACCTGTTAGATATTTTTGCAAAGTTATGTTTCTTATTTCTCAACAATTCCCCCCTTTAATGCTCTTATAATTTTTATAGGGCATTACTCAAGCTAAGTGGAAAAACAACTTAAGGCAGTAAAGCATTTTATGAAACACAAGTACATTATGAAGATTAGCAATTTTTTTAAAAACTTCATTCCGGTTTTAGGGAGATGTAGTAATTAGTTCAGTCCCAAACAGTAATCTGAGCAGTTTGAAGAGGAGCAGGAACTATAGGGAACAGGAGTTTGTCTAATCAGGTGATGGTGATTCTCGGTGGTTCTGGGTAATTTGGATTTTCAAGGGGCAGTCAGGTACAGGGTGAGTTGTCCAATTGTACTTTTCCTTGTTGGAGTGGGCCCTTTTAACTCTGGTATGATGAATCCAAGGCCCAATACCTGAAAATTTGAGAGTAGTGGGTGTTACAAGGATAACAGTATATGGGCCTATCCAGGTAGGCTGGAGAGAGTCTCTTTTTTTTCAGTCTTTTACCCAAATTAGGTTTCCATGCAAGTGTGGGTATAGTGGGTGGCCTAATAGGATGGGATCTGGAGACAGGACAGTTTTGTGCATTTAGGCTAGGGTTTTTTAACTGCTGGAGGATAGAATCCTGGCCAGTTTTTCCCAGGAGCCTGAGATTTCCCTTGAGGTTTGAATAATTGGGGCTGGTTGTTTAAACAGAACTTCAAAAGGTGAAAAGTCTGAGCATCCAGGGGGTGCAGTCTGATTTTAAGGAGGGCTACTGGGAGTAGATTTACTCTCGGGAGGCCAGTTTTTAATTTTTTACAGACCTTGGCTAGGGTAGTTGTGAGGGTTTAATTTACGCGTTTTACTTACCCTGAGCTTTGGGGCCTATATGCTGTGTGGAGTTTTTACCTAATTCCTAACATTTTGCTGGCTCTTGGACGTCGGCTGACACGAGAGCTGGGCCATTGCTGCTGCTTATGGATAAAGGTGTCCCATGCCGGGGAATGATTTCTCAGAGCAAAGCTGTAGTTACTTCTCAGTGCAGGTGGGAAAGGCCTTGACCCAGCCCAAGGAGGCGCACACTGTTACCAACAAGCACCTGTCCCTTTGACTAGGTTTTATTTCTGTAAGTCCCTTGTTAAGGTTTTAAAAGGGGCCGTTCCTGTGTGTTGGATGCGGGCGGGGCCTGGCGACCTTGGGAGGGGCTGTTCTTAGCGCAGGTCTGGCGTCGGCTGCTAACAGTGGTGCAGGGCGAGGCCATCCGGGCAATGTAGTAATATTTCTGAGCAGAGCTTTTACAGCAGTTGTTTTCCAGGTGGGTGAGCTGGCGGCATTGTTGGCAAGGGCGTAGGCGGCCCCTTCGGGATGAAGACTCGGCTATCCAGGAGTAGCCAGCTTTCCTCTGGGGTCTGGGGTCTTTCTTTTTCTTTGCTGACTCCTGTTTCTCCCGGGTATAGCTCAGTTTTCTAATGTGCTGTTTTAAAGGGCCAGGGAGGCACCGGTGGCGGGCTGCAGTTGAGGGCCTTTTGGCTGCCTGTCGAGCCGCTTCATCGGCGAGGGTGTTTCCTCAGTCACTGCACCGTCTTCTGCTGTTCCTGACAGGGTATGAGGGTGGCCCTGCTCGGCTTGCAGGCCGCCTCCAGGAGTTGAAGGCGCTTTCTTTCCTGCAGTTAGGAGTCCCCTTTCCTTATGAATTGCTCCATGGATACGTACAGTAGCGAATGCATACTTAGAGTAAATGTTTAACATTTGCCCGGTGGCCAGCTGTAGGGTTTGAATTAGTGCCCAGAGCTTGGCTTGCTGTGTGGACCACCTTTTAGGTAGAGGAGCTGCTTTTATTACTTATTTGGCTGTAGTGACTGTGTAGTTAGCAAGCCTCTTTTCATTTCTGATAAAACTGCTGCCGTTTGTGAACAGGGTCTGACCTGGGCAAGGAAGCGGCCCATCCTGGAGGCTGGGGCAGCGGGTATGCACCTTGTTGTCATTTCTGCACAGTTGTGTTCAGGAGTTCCTCTTTCACTTGGCAGGAAAGTGGCAGGATTTAGGAAAAGAGGTGGGGGAGTTTTTGAAGCTCTGCTTCAGTTAATTGAGTCCCTTTTTTTGAGTCTTGGGATTCTCCCATTTAAAAGCAAATAAGTGACTGACTCTAGGAAGCTAACTGCAGCAGAAAAAAAGTGTTCTTTAAATCCAGACACATAAACCAGGTGGCCCCAGGGGGTACTAGCAGCAGCTGAGAATTTCAGGGTGAAGAACTCACCCCTTTTCAGGTGGCCTTTCTTATTGGTTGGGTCTGGATTTTTAAGGCTGCTGCTAATAGGGAGACCTGCTGTTTTGTTCGCTTTTTGCTTCTCCCTCAGCAGTTTTGTTCCGACTGACAAACAGTCTGTGACTTTGAGGAGCTGGGAGATGTTTGTCTCTGCAAACCCGTTTAGCTTTTGAAGTTTTTGTTTGATGTCTGGGGCTGCCTGGGCAATGAAAGCTGTGTTGACCATTCTCTGGGTTTCTGGGCTTCTGGGTTGAAGGGGATGTACATCATGAAGGCTTTGCAGAGGTGATTATAAAAATCTCCTGGATTTTGAGTGATGGAGGCCGTTTTGGACCTGATTGTGGCCGCTTGCTCCTTCCTGTACCCTCTGAGGAGGCTTCTCGACCCCGCTGAAGGGCAGCCCCCCTGATCTGTGTTAAAGTCCCAGGCTGGCTGGGCTTCCGGTGCCTCTTCTCAGGCCCATTCCTCTGGCTCCAAGACACCTGCAGGGGCCTGTTCTCACACCCACTTTCTGGCTCCTGTGAGGATCCTGCATCTCTCCTTCGTATTGAGCAGGGTCCAGAGGAGTTGGCGGCAATCATCCCAAGTGGGGTGGTGGGCTTGGGAAATGGACTCCAGGAGGCTGATAAGAGCCTGAGGCTTCTCTGAATACGAAGGGGTGTGGTGCTTCCAGTTTAAGAGACCTGCGGGTGTGAAAGGATGGAGAAAAGGGAGTGGCCTCCCGGGTGGGGCTGTTCCACCTGCGCTGATCAGGGCTGGGCCCTGTGTTTCACGGAGGGGCACCTGAAGTGCAGGTTGCACTGGCTGGAGTCTTTTTGCAAAGGGGTCTCAGGATCCCCCTGGGGGGGGCTGACAGGCCCAGGGAGACTGAAGGTGGGGGAGTCTCTGGGAGATCTGCCTGTGGAGGCTCCAGGGCAGGGAGATGTCCTGGAATGGCTGGAACACGCGGCGGGGTAGTGGGCTTTCTTCTGGAGATTTTGTAGAATAGGAGGTTTTTGAGGTTTGGCTGTTTGAGTTACTAGGACCCTATTCTGAGCTTTCCTTTCAATACAGAACTGAACCTAAGGGGGCAGTTCTTAACCAGGAATTGATGTAGGGAAACTGATGAGGGTGGCCGGGGGTCCCAGCGACTGCCTGCCACACTGCACGAACCTTGGCCATCTCCAGGGTTCCCTCTGAGGGCTAATTAACCCTAAACTTAGGCCACTCGACTTTGCACAGAGCCCAGAGAGTTCAGGGGGACATACAGACACTACAATCCCCAGAAATGCCTTTCTTGAAGTTTTTTTTAACATACAATCTAAGACTGTGAGTTTGGACTGTGATGATCCCATCCCTGAACTGGTGCCGCAGGACAAACAAAGGAGGGGACCCTCACGAGGCCACTCAGAGGCCCGCCTGGCCACGTCTCTCACAGGAACTTAGGCTCGTCCTAGCTAAGGCGGCCGTGTAGAGTCTGGATTAGCCGTTATGCTGTACGCCGTACCGCGGGGTGCAGGTCGGGGCCCACTCAGACACAGTAGCGCAGGCCGTGGAGCCACAGACTGGATCAGCAGAGGCCTCTGCCGTCCCCGTTCATTCCCTCAATCACTCAGGGGTTACACAGTCCCATCCAAAGGACTACTCTATCCTGGAATCTTGAATCTCAAGATTTTGGGAGGTGTTCAGTCTCCCCTTCTGTCCGGAGATGGGCCCGACTGGGACTCAGAACCCCAGGGCCTTACCTTTCCAGTGTCTTCTCATGTTGTTCAATCCACCTCTCCACTGAGTCAGGCCAGGGTGGAAGATGTGGCCACAGGGATCCTTTTCCCGAAGAAGGTCCCGTCAAGGGGACAGGTGGCATCACCTTGTTCGTGTGGAGATTGGCACTGGCCACACCTGCCAGTCCCAAACCGGAGGCTCAAAGAGCCAGCATGGTTGGGTTTCCCAGCTAGGGAACCAAATGTTGCAACAAAGCCAGGAGTTCTGAACCTCAGAAAGACCCAAAACCAGCTCTCAGGAGAAGTGGAGGAACAGATTTATTACGCACAGGCCCAGAGGAGAGTCAGTCTCCGAAGTCTGAGTCCCGTTTTTCAGTTTTCATAGGTTTATATAGGATTTTATGTGGGATCAGCATGACTTTTGCTCATTGGCTAATGCTTTGCTAGGAAGCAGAACACAGGTGCAAGGTTGCGGCTGATTTACAGAAGGGGGGTAGTCACTCGTTTTGATATCTTCCTGATAGGCCATGTTTTCACAGCTGATTTACAGAAACAGGGGCAGGATCTGATATTCTCCTGCAAGGCCATGCCCTCACAGGCCGATCCACAGAAGCTGGGGCAGGGGTAACTTGTTAGATATTTTTGCAAGGTTATGCTTTTTAGTTCTCAACAGTAGGATCAGAGCTCTAATCTTGGTTTAATCAAATAAATACAAAGCCTTTGAATTTAAATCAGTCAAAGAGTATCATGCCCAGAGGAAGAGACCCAGTTTACAAACATAATCAATATCTCTTTACGGAATTCATAAATAATATCAAATTGCCACTCTATCTATCTATCTATCTATCTATCTATCTATCTATCTATCTATCTATCTATCTATCTATCTATCTCCATCATCTACCTATCTCTATTATCTATCTAATCTGTTTTTTCTATCATCATCACTTTCTATCAATGGTAGATCATCTACCTATATATCTGTTATCATTATAATCACCATTATTTCACTATAACCTTCTGAAAACCACAATTCAATTTCGAACAATGGACCAAAGTAGAGGAAGGTGAGTGGAACAATGTTCCAATCTGGCTGAGGTATTTTCCTTACAAAAAGAACTCTAGATTGTACTACTATAAGAATATAAGAAATTCATATTTAAGAAAAATCACTAGAAAGACAGGCATCTAGGTGGTGTTATCTTCTCATATATTTTTACAAACATGCACATGCCTGCTATGGGGAGGGGGCTCTGGGGACCTCATGCTCAGTGCTGTGGGGAGAATAAAGCAGAGACAGGCAAGGGAGCCCCTGGACTGAGCCCCAGCACCACATGGGGTAGAGAGGAGAAGACACCGCATCTGGTCTTCATCACTGAGGTCAGAAGATGTGCCAGCATCGACTACAGGGTTTGAAAATGAAAAGCCTACTGTCCAGGCATTCTATATGTAACAGCAAAATTATTCATGGCTAAACAAAATGTGGTATATACAAACAATGGAAAACTATTTCGCTGTTAAGGAGAAATGAAATATGACAACATGGATGGGCCCTGAGGACACTATGTTGAGTGAAATAAGCCAGACACAAAGGACAACCATTGCACGGTTTCACTAACATGAACTAAACATGATGAGTAAACTCACGGAGGTAAACGCTATAGAGTATAAGTTAATAGGAGACAGAAAGCGGGCTGAGAACGGGAGCTGATGCTTACTGTATGCAGATTTTTAATAAGGTTAATTATACAAGTGTGGAAAAGAATAGCAGTGATGGTAACACATTGTCATGAGTGTAACTAACACTGCTGATTTCTAAGGGTGATTGTGGCTGAAAGGGGTTGTCTGTGGACATAAGTTTCAATTGAAAGGAAGCTAGAGAACAATCTAGGGCATGTATAACTGTGATTTTGGTCGTGGGTGAAGATTGTAGTTAATAGTATAAACATAAGAATGTTCTTCTTTCACAAAGTGTTAAGCATATGGTGATTCATGGGAAAATTACAATTAATGTAAATTATAGATGATAGTGAACAGAAATATTTTAATATTTTGCAGCAATGGCAAAGAAATATCAATTCTAAGGGACCAAAAATAGGGGGACATAAGAGGGTATGGGATTTTTCCTTTTGGAGTAATGAAAATGTTCTAAAATTGATTGAGGTGATGAGAGCACAAGTCTGTGATGAAAATGAGAGCCACTGAGTGTACACTTTGAATGGACTGTACAAATCATGGGACTGTATAACACAGGGAATCCTGCGGTAGAAGGTGGACTGTGCTTAACAGGACAAGTTTGAGAACATTCTCTCATGAACTCTAACAAACACATAATACTAATATAGGGAGTTAATAATTGAGTGAGTTGGGGAAAAATTCACCAAAAGTAAGATATTGGCTGTAGGTAGTAGCAGTATTTTGATGATGCACTTTCATAGTTTGTAACAAGTATTTCACAACAGTGCCAGATGTTGGTGGTGGGTTGATATATGGGAACCCAAGATGATGAAATACATGTTTGTTTTGTAAGTTCACATCTTTTACTATACACTTATTGCTTATGTAAATTCATGTATAAATGATAAACTTCAATAATTTTTAAAAATTATCAGTCACATAATAATCATACAGGCATATCTCATTTTATTGTGCTTCACTTTATTGTGCTTTGCATAATATTGCATTCTTTATAGATTAAAGGTTTGAGGCAACCCTACGATGAGCAAGTCTTTTGGAACATTTTGTCTAGCAGCATGTGCTCACCTTGTATCTCTGTGTTATATTTTATTTTGGTAATTCTTGCAATATTTCAAACTTTTTCATTACTATTGTATTGGTTATGGTGATCTGTGATCAATGATGTTTGATCTTTTGGATTTGCAAACATCATTGTAATTGTTTTGGAAAGCCCCACACTGTAGCCATATGAGATGGTGAGCTAAATTGATGAAAGTTGTGTGGGTTCTGACTGCTCCACCGACCACCTGTTCCTCTGTCTCTCTCCCTCTCCTCAGGCCTCTCTATTCCCTGAGACACAAGAGTGTTGAAATCCGGCCAATTAAAAACCTTACAGTGGCCTCTAAGTGTTCAAGTGAAAGTAAGAGTCACACATCTCACTTTATATCAAAAGCTGGAAATGTTTAAGTTCAGTGAGGAAGGCACATTGAAAGCTTAGATAGGCCAAAATTAGGCCTCTTGTGCCAAACAGTTGGTCAAGTAATGAATGCAAAGGAAAAGTTCTTAAAGGAAATTCAAAGTACTACTCCAGCGAGCACATGAAAGCTAAAGCAAAGCAGCCATATTTCTCTTACGGAGAAAGTTTTGGTGGTCTGGATAGAAGACCAAACCAGCCACAACATTCCCTTAAGACAAAGCCTAGTCCAGAGCAAGCCCCTAACTCCCTTCAATTCTAGGAATGCTGGGAGAGGTGAGGAAGCTGCAGAAGGAAAGATGGATGCTTGTAGACGTTGGTTCATGAGGCTGAAGGAAAGAAGTCGTCTCCACAACATAGAAGTGGAAGGTGAAGCAGCATGTGCTGATGTAGAAGCTGTAGCTAATTTTTCAGAAAATCTACCCAAGAGAGTTGATGAAGGTAGCTGCACGAAACAACAGACTTTCAATGTAGATGGAACAGCCTTCTGTTGAAAGAAGACACCATCTGGGAATTTCCTACCTGGAGAAGAGAAGTCAATGCCTGGCTTCAAACTTCAAAGGACGGGCTGATCCCCTTGTCAGGGGCTAATGCAGATGGTGACTTGAAGTTGAAGCCAGTGCTCATTGACCATTCCAAAAACCCTAGTTCCCTTGAGAATTCTGCTAAATCTATTCCACCTGTGCTCTACAAATGGAACAACAAGGCCTGGGTGACAGCACATCTGTTTATAACATAGTTTACTGAGTACTTTAAGCCCACCACTGAGGCCCACTGCTTAGGAAAAAAAGATTCCTTTCAAAATATTTCTACTCATTGACAATGCACCTGGTCACCCAAGAGCTCTGATGGAGATGAACAACAAGATTAATGTTGTTTTCATGCCTGCTAACACAACCTCCATTCTGCAGCCCATGGACCAAGTTGCAAATTGAACTTTCAAATCTTAGTATTTAAGAAATACATTTTGTATGACCGTGGCTGCCATAGTGATTCTCCAGTGGAGCTGGGCAGAGTGAATTTAAAGCCCTCTATTCTATTAATAGACGCCATGAAGAACATTTGTGACTCAGGGGAGGAAGTCAAATGTCAACATGAACAGGATGACTTTGATTCAAAAGTTCAGTGGAGGAACTAACTGCAGATGTGAAAATAGCAAGAGAACTAGAATTAGAAGGGGAGCCTCAAGATGTGACTGATTTGTACAATCTCATGATAACAGCTGGGATTACATGTTGTGACTCATTGTTTCTTATGGATGGGCAAAGAAAGTTGTTTCTTAAGTGGAATCTACTCCTGGTAAAGATGCTATGAACGTTGTTGAAATGACAAAGATGGAGGAATAAAACATGGGTTAGAGTGGACTTACTGGTATTCTACTACAGAAATTATTGTGACTCTAGCAATGGAAGAAATTATATCATCGATGTGGAGACAGTGGCCACAGTAGTTGCTGAGGGCAGGGAGAGGGAAGAAGAGGTGTGATGTGGGGGCATTTTTGGGACTTGGAGTTGTCCTGAATGATATTGCAGAGACAGATACAGGACATTATATATCCTGCCATCACCCACTGAATGGACTGGGAGAAAATGTGAACTACAATGTAAACTATAATCGATGTAGTGCAGCAGTGCCCCAAAATGTATTCACCAAATGCAATGAATGTGCCACAATGATGAAAGAGGTTGTAACTGTGGGAGGAGTGTGGGGTGGGGTATGTGGGACCCTCTTATATTTTTTAATGTAACATTTTGTGTGATCTATGTATCTTTAAAAAAATGATAGTAAGATTAAATAAAGCTATTACAGGAGACAAGGAAGGACACTATATTAATAAAAGGGTCAATTTTTTAAAAAAAGGATTTCAAATATTACATAAATTTAAAGGGTAATGCAGTGGCAGGGATTGAGACAACTGATTCCAATTTGAAAGAAATTCTACTGTGTGTAAAATGTTATCAAACAACATCTTATGCTACAGTGTAATCTTTCATGAAATGAAGAGTCAATCAATGTAACAAACTTCATTGCGGCCTTATTTTGAGCAATTGCCACAGCCACCCCAACCTTAGAAACCAGCCCCTCATCAGTCAGCAGCGTCAGCATCGAGGCAAGACCTTCCACCGGCAAAGAGATGACAACTCGCTGAAAGCTCAGATGATGGTGTGCGATTTTTACCAATTAAGGTATGTATATTGCTTTTTAGACATATGCTTTGCACACTTAGACTACAGTATTGTGTAAATGTGACTTTTATATGCACCGGGAAACCAAAAATTCATGTGACTTACTTTACTATGACATTTGCTTTATTGCAATGGTCTGAAACTGAACTGCAATATTTACAAGATATGCCTGCATCAGGGAAATAAAAATACCTTCTCAGATATTCAAAGTGCTTAAAATATATCACATATTTACTCTAAGTGAATGTACCCTCTGTTCACTTGAAAGAAGAGTCAAAAGAAGGTGCTTAAAAAGGCAGTTTTCTAAAAAAATTAAGTACTTAAGAAATGGGAAGCCTTGGTTGGAACAGAATCAGGATGAGGGCTGAAGCCCTGTGTGTATACAGTAAAGAATAAATAATTATAAATATGTGTTAAGGATAAATTCCAATAAAATGTGTACTCAAAAAGTACATAAGCCAAGAAAACATTGAAACCAGTATATTTAGAGCTCTTGCTCTAAAAACACACATAATAATTGAAACAACATGGTATTGAATAAGACAAGAGAACTAATGGAAGAAAATAGAGTTTAGAGGCAAACACAAGACTATATTAGACTTAGGGGATGAGAAAACTATTGTTAAATCAGTGGGAAAAAGTTGGAACATTCATAAATAATACTGGAGCAATTGCCTAAATTACTGAAATAAAATGTTAGGTCTTTGTCTTTATCTCTCACAGTAGATAAAACAAATTAAAGGTCTAAGCATAAAAAGTAAGTGTATGAAATAGAGACTAAATTATAGGGAAATATTTGTAATATAATCCGGATCCCGAGCGGCATTCCCAGGGCACTTCCCACCCGCTCCCCACTTGACACTCGTACGTGTCGCGTCAGCCCTGGCGGCCCCGTGGCGACCTGTGACCCGGCATGGGGGCTCGCCCTCCCGGGAACGGGGCCCACTCACCATCCAGTAGAGCTTCACCACGTACTTCCCGTAGCTGTTGAAGAGAGGCACGTGGCCCTTCACGGCCTTGCACAGCGAGTATATGTGCTCCCACGGCTTCCAGGCCAGCGGCGGGGGCTCCCCGGGGTGCCCCTTGCAGCAACTGCCCAGGGCAGCGCCGTTGAGCATCCTCCAGGCTGCGTAGATTTCGCTGATGATCCATCTCATCAGCTGTGAACAAGGCCCGTGCGAGTTAGCGGCTCATCGCTCCGTTACCTGCAGGTTATCCCCACCAGCTCTCCTTCGGTCATCTACAGTTTACCCATCGACCAGGCCCCCTTTCTTAGCCACAGGTTACCCATCTACCAGGGTCTCTTTCAGGTGGAGACATGCAATTTAGGGGGGGAAATAAAGTGAACACTCTACTTCCAGTAGTGAGATTGAATTCTGTACGTCATGTATCCCACCTTTGATCTCTGACCCACAGAATGAACTCACAGGTCTTGCTTTTGTTTTCAGAAAATATAACTTTCTGGAAAGACAAGTGTCGTGAAGAGCAGGCCTGCAGCACGGGTGCCCTAGCAGGGGGCCCCAGTGGCCGGCAGCCATCCCTGCCCAGGGCAGGTGCGCCCGCGCGCCAGCTGTGTGTCCCTGGGCGCTTCTGAGGGCGCCGGCGTTTGATTCTGGAATTATCCTTTTACAAAGGATAAAGGAATTATCCTTTTAGAAGCGAGCGACCCTTCTGCAAACGCTGAGAAGTTTGAGAAGGGAACCATCTCCTTTATGTTGACTGGGCTAATTAGACTAGGAATGGGGCCTGTCAGAGAGAGAAAGAGCAGGCAAGACTCTGACAACACTTTGGTGAAGAACAGAAATGAACAAGAAATCCCTGGGTCGCGGTGGGTGCTGGAGAAAGCTTTACTGCCTCAGTAGTATCGGGTTTTTCTGAAATATCCATCTCATGTCGGATGCCTGTTTTAAGCCGCCTGGCTTGTAAGAGATTAAAGGCTTGAAACTGCCCTGATTAGACTTATGTTTTGTTTGATTAGAGTTATATAAGAAACTTCTTAAACTTTGGTTGATTTGGCAAAAGTAAAGCAGTTATCCTCCTGTGTATCTGGAAATCTTAACATTGACTGTTTTGTAATTTTTTTAAATTTTCTCTTGAGAAACGAAAAGCTAAGGTCTATGTATTTTTAGGCTTCATGAAACAAGCATAATTTAGACTACACTATAAATTTTAAAACAATTTAGAGATAATCTTATGCTAATCAGTATGACCTGATTAAAGAAATCCGTGTTTCGATTTTAATATTGGTAAAAAGATGAAAGAGAAGAAAGAATGTAGTCTAACATATAATGTCCAGCTCCCACTCCTCAGGCTCCTCTGAGGTCACCCCCGTAGGGGCGCAGAAGGGACCAAGCGTGGGGGTAAACCAGGGTGCGGGAGCAGGCGCGCGCCCGGGCACCCAACGCCTCCCCGTGCCAGCCGCCCCCACCGCGCCGCCCCGTCCTGACACGCGTGGGCTCCGAGGGGAAGTGTGGCCGCCTCGGGCTCCCGGGGCAGGGCTGGTGGCCGCACCGAGCCCCCTGTGCTCTGCCAGGGCTCGCCACCTGCCCACCTACCTCACTGCACAGCAAATGCTCATTTGCTGAAAACAAGTCAAACAGGAATTCATTCTTCACAACCACGGGAACCTGAAATTTCAAAAAAGGATAATTATAGAGCTCACACTGCATGAGAACAATGACGGGAATGCGCCTTAATGAAACAAAGTTGCTTGTGCCATAAACAGGCCAAACCTGCCTCATTTCGCACAACCAGAGGAATTAGAAGAAATAAAAAGTAAGCATGTTATTCCATAAGACAGTCACTAGTTAGAGCTATAGTTGAAGATAATTTAATAACAGAATGCTTGGAAAATACAGAATTTAATATACAAGTATTATATTATTGGATACAATATACGCAAATAAGCAGTATGGGTATATACATACAAACTGAGTTTAAAGGGGATTTAAATTAGCCACTCAAGTTAAACCCATCACTTAATTAACATCTGAGAGCTGGAAAGATATCTTTCTTTATCTTGGATGAAAAATATTAGCTGTAACAGCTTTATAAAATCTTGTCCAACTTTAAATCCTTTTATATTTTAAAATTAATTTGACAATCGTAATTGGTAGACATCTAAAATTGCTTTTATATATTTAGTCAAATAGAAAATAAAGTAATACAAAAAACATGACTTAACAGTAAAAGAAATGAGCTACAATTTGTATCAAGCTTATATATTCAACGTGCCAGTTTTCCATGAAAATGGTTTGGGTTAGTGAATTAGATTTTTCAAGACACTAATACCATCAATTGCTCTCAATCATGTGTACATATTAGTATTTTGAAAACTCAATAAAATAATTGTTTAAATTAAGAAAAAAGGTACCTAAACTACCTTGAAGACCTGAATTGATTCTTCTGATCATAATTTATAAATGTATTAATTTACATCAGTTTGTATGTCTATACTGGACCCACACACGTTTCAACAAGTACCCATGTGCAATAACATTGGTTAACTACAGATTAAGTACTGGATTCCTAAAGACTGAAGATTGGACAGGGTGGTCGCCCGCCGGCAGATTAGAGTTTGTCAACGACAGCAAGTATCAGCGCCAGGGGTCCACGGTGGCGTTTCGGCACCCCACCCCTGCCCCTCTGTTTGGGGCAGGTCCAGCTCCACACGGCTTAATTCTGCTCCTTATCAGCAGTGCTCGGGGGCCACCAGGAGTGCGCAGATTCCATCCTCCCTCTGGGGTCAGAGACGGCGAGGCCCTGGGCTGGACCAGCCCACACTGACCGAGAGCTCGGCCCAGGGTCACGAGCATCCGCCTCTCTCTGACCCACGTCGTCCCCACTGCGCTCCAGGCTGGCCAACGTGCTTTCCGGTGAGCGTAACAGTTACCCAGAGGCTCAAAGAACCTTCGTGGCCAGGACCCGCACTTTTTTTTTAACAATATAAAATTTATTTGTTAAAATCATTGGAATTCCATTTCCCAATTACTAATAGTTTGGTTTGTAGTCTTGAAAAATTTTTTCTACACAAACATCAATACACAAATACATACACATTGCTATTTAGATGTTGTTAAATTGTCTAAAAGTTTGTACCAATTTGCACTAGCAACAAAATTTTATTATACCCCTTGCCATCCTGTTATAACACTGCCTAAAATTATTTAGTTTTAATCTTTGACAATATTACTGATAAAAATGTTAGTTCATTTTTAAAAGTTTCATTTATTTTAATGATTTTCTCACATGTGTAATGTGGTTTTGTCTAGTAAGGTTGATCAGTATTAATCATAGGAACTCTCTATATAAAGAAAAGTATATATCAAAAGTAATCCTTTGTCTCTCACACATGTTGTTAGCTAATTATTTTTCCAAGTTTATCCTTTATTAATATTGTTTACATTGTATTTTGTTATCCCAACTTTTTCTGGACTAAATTTTTTATGATCCCTCCCTGCCTGCTCAAGATGGCTCCCTTGTCTGCTTGCTCACTGTTTTTGCTTGTTGTTGGTGCTCATTGTCTGCTCATTGTCTGCTTGTTGCCTGTTTTTTCTTTGGGAGGCACCGGAACTGAACCCAGGACCTCCCATGTGGGAAGTGGGCCCTCAACTGCTTGAGCCACATATGCTCCCTGATTATTTGCTTTTGCTCATTGTCTGTCTGTTTTTTTGCTCATTGTCTGCTCATTATATATTTTTTTCATTGTCTGTTCATTGTTTTTGCTCATTATCTTCTTCTTGTTTTTCCTTGATATCTCCTCATTGTCTGCTCATTGTTTGTTTTCTTTAGAAGGTACCAGGAACCAAACTTGGGGCTTCCCATGAGGGAGGCAGGTGCCCAACTGCTTGAGCCATGTCAGCTCCTTCAAATTTTCTGTTATTTTTTATGGCTCCTTGCCTTGGTGTTTTGTTGTTTTTTTTTAATTGATTTTGTAAAAATATTACATTAAAAAAATATGAGGTCCCATTCAACCCTACCACCCCCACCCCACCACTCCCCCGCAGCAACCCTCACTCCCATCATCATGACACATCCATTGCACCTGGTAAGTACATCTCTGGGCATCTCTGCACCCCATGGTCAATGGTCCACATCATGGCCCACACCCTCCCCCATTCCATCCAGTGGGCCCTGGGAGGATTACCCGCACTTCAAAATACATACTCAAAATGGAATGGGAGAGAATGGGAGAGAATGACTCTCACATTCGCTTTTTCATGAAAGGTTGTTTCCACTGCATGTGTGGGATGACTCTAACTGATGTGGAGACAGTGACCACAGGCGTTGCTGAGGGCAGGGAGAGGGAAGAAGAGAGGTGATGAGGGGGCGTTTTCAGGACTTGGAGTTGTCCTCAATGATATTGCAGCGACAGATGCTGGACGTTTTATATCCTGCCATAACCCACTGAATGGAGTGGGGGAGAGTGTGAACTACAAGTAAACTATAATCCATGTGGTGCAGCAGTGCTCCAAAATGTATTCACCAAAGACAAAGGATGTGCCACAGTGATGAAGGAGGTTGTTGATGTGGGAGGAGTGGGGGGGTATGGGGTGTGGGGTATATGGGAACCTCTTACATTTTTTAATGTAGCATTATTTGTGATCTATGTATCTTCAAAAAAAAAACAATTAAAAAATGTAAAAATAAATAAATAAAACGTAAATTCAGTGCTTCTCAGTGTAAAACATTGACTACTGTGGACCTGCTCATTAAAGCCTGACCGTACTATTTTGGGACTTTCCTACTTATCTAGCCTTTCAGTTCCAGCTGTTTCAGCCAGCTCTGTCTGACCCTTCCTCCAGCAGGTGCACTGAGAGACGGAACCAGGGCAGAGAGCCTGGCGGTATGGAGGATGGCATTTCCTGAAGGCAGGAGGGAATCAGCAGCAGTGGGTGAACTCATTTTATGTGTATGTGCATCTCAGAAGTAAGGTATGCTGAAAAGAAAAAGGGGCAGTTCATAAGAGGTTTCTGCTTAAATTTCTTCCCACCTCCCGGAATTCATATCCTATCCTTGCATCAAGTGTAAATCTTGTGCTTAGATCAAGCAGAACTTGAGTGGCATTAATAGCAAGTGCCTTAGAGAAATATCAGCAAATTTACATTCTTCTTGTCAATGTTACCAAAAGTTATAAATAGTTTAAAGGTATGTTTCGTGTGGATTTAATTTCTTTTATTAAAAGCATCTTAAAAGTACACATTCAATAAATGCTTGGTGGACAGCTATGTACCTGCTCATTTTTCTCCACTAAGTCAATTCTTTTGAATTTAAATTTATACAACTTTCTCAACTAGTAACAGTGATCAGAAAATGTGGCTTATAATGGTACTCGCGTGCATTAGTAGCAGTACTTGGAGGGACTAAAACTTTTCAGAAAAGAAACACTTTGCACAGAAGAATCAGCCCTGTGACACCCATTTGACCAGCACTAGATGAAAATAAAAAGTTAATAAGGAAGAGAGTCTTTGGTGATATTTAAACCCTTCAAAACACCAAATATATTCAAACTAACAAAGCGACTAAGTGGTAAGCCAGTGGGTCTGTTCCAAGTGATGCTTTCTCACTACCTCACCAGGCATTTGGCTCAGTGGGTCCCAAGGTGCTCCTTGGAATCTGCCTCAGGCATCCCTGGAGCAGAGAAATACAGATGGAAATCTCACTGGCTAGAAAACTAAAGCTGGCAGGTCCTAGAGCAAACCCACCTTCCCACCACCTAAGATTCCCACCACCCAAGATTCCGGCTCAGAAGCAGGACGGAGGAGCTCTGGCTGCCAGTTGAGGGAGTAACTCCTTGCAATGTTCTAGCCTTTCAGTTGACACTGGGGAGAGAGGGTGAGGAAAGCCAGATGCTCTAAACAACACTGCGATATCTCTTACTAACTACTTAAACAGATAAACATCTCTTTCCAATTTAAATGTGAAAACACCATCACATATTTTGACTGGTTACCGACATAAAAAATCGTCCTAAGTTTTTAAACAAATTTTTATAACTAGGATATACTACCCTTGTAATTAATAAGTATTTTTGCTTAACATTCAAAAATAATCTCTTACCCGACTAGTTATAACATCCTGTGGACGTTTCCAGGAATATATTTTCAATGATGATGGTAATTCAATCTTTCCTTCAGGGTCTTCAAAAAAATGCTATACAAAAAAAGAAGGAAACTGAGCTTTTTTCCTCCATATGGTTTTATTAAAATAAAAACAACTCAATCCAAGTAAAAATCAAGTGAATAGATGTAATCACGAGAAAAGCATTTATACAGCAGCCTGTGTGTTCTCAAAGCTCCTCTGTAGCATATAGCGTACTGGAGGAAACGGCACGTGACCATATTGCATTTAATCAGTGAAGCCTTGACTGCTGAGTAGCATTTGGGTTGTTGAGGGAGCAGTTCAGACAAGTGTGGGCTTCCCTGGAATGTGAATTAGGCATTGTGGGAAAATAATTTTGGATGGACCAGATATGGCCATTTTTTTCAACTGAAAATATTTTTTACTTTTTTCATTAGTTGTAGGTGTACAGAAAAATCAAGCAGAAAGTACAGAGTTCCCACATACACCCCCCCCCCCACAGTTTTCCTATTAACATTTTGCATTAGTATGGTGCGTTTGTTACAGTTGATGAAACAATGCAATTATAACTATACTATTAATGATAGCCTATAGTTTACATTAGGGTTCACTCCTTATGCTGTGCATTTCTCTGGGCTTATAAAATATTTATAACCTAACATTTCATTTACAACCTAACATTTCCCCCTCTCAAGTATACAATCCACTGCTGTTAATTATATTCACTCTGTTGTGCTGCCATCACCACCACTTGTTTCCCTCACCCCAACAGAAACTCTGTATCAAGTCAGCACTAATTCTCCACTCCGAACCCCCATGCCTGCCCACCCCCCTTACCTACATTCTAGTTTCTGACTCTGAATGTGTGCACTCTAATTATTTCACATACGTGAGGACATACAATAACTGTCCTCTTATGTTTCAAGTATGCCAGGCAACATGATGCTGTCAAAGGTCATTCATGTTGTAGCATGCATCAGAGCTTCCCTTCTATGGCTGAATAATATTCCATTGCCTGTGTGTACCATATTTTATCCATTTATCAGTTGATGGACACTTGGGTTGTTTCCATCTTCTGATGATTGTGAATAATGCCACTATGACCACTGGTGTGCAAATACCTGAAATAGCTCTTTGAGTTTCTGCTCTCAATTATTTTGAGTATACACCTAGTAGTAGGATTGCCAGGTCATGGTAATTCTATACTCAACTTTCTGAGGAACTGCCACACTGTTTCCTGCAGCTACCTATGAATGGCTGCACCACTTCACGATCCCACCAACAATAAATGAGTGTTTCTATTTCTCCTTATCCTTGCCAATACTTTTTATAATCTTTAAGAAAAAATAGTAGCTATTTTAGTGGGTGTGAAATGCTATCTCCTTGTGAGTTCAAGTTGCATTTCCCTAATGGATGATGATGTGCAACTTGTGTGCTTGTTAGCCATTTGTGTATCTTCTTTGGAGACAGGCCTATTCAAAGATTTTTGCCCATTTTTAAAATTGGGCTGACTTTTTGTTGTTGTGTTGTAGGATTTCTTTATATGTTCTGGATATTAAACCCTTAACAGATATGTGGTTTACAAATATTTTTCACTTTCATGATAAAGTCCTTTAATGTACAAAAGTTTATAATTTTAATGAAGTAACATTTGTTTATTATTTCTCTTCTTGTTTATGCTTTGGGTATAAAGTCTAAGAAACCATTATTTAATATGAGGTCCTGAAGATGTTTCCGTATATTTTCTTCTAGGAGCTTTAGTGTTTTGAGTCTTATATTTAGGTCTTTGATCCATTTTGAGCTACTTTTTCTACATAATTTTTCTTCATTCTTTGTAATATGGACATGTAGTTTTCCCAGCACTATTTGTTGAAGAGATCTACTCCTTCCACAGTGAGTAGACTTGACACCCTTATCAAAAACAGATGTGGTCATAGATGTGTCTATTTCCTATCTCTCAGTTTGATTCCATTGCTCTATATGTCTATTCTCGTGCCAGTACCACACGGTTTTGATGATATGGAATGGCCAGAGGTCCCAAAGAGTCAAAACCATCTTGAAAAAGAAGAGCAAATTAGAGGACTCACACTTCGCAATTTTAACATGAGTAGACAAAATTGAAAAAATAGTTACTTATTTTTTAAGTATTAGAATCATAAACAGGACTACATATAAATGTAACTTGTAGCTTCAACCTGACTTTTGTTCTTCATTTTTAAATTAAAGCTTTGAGATATCTATGGAGTCATTGCTGTTGTAAGAAATAATACAGAGAGTCCCTGCATACGCTTCACCCAGTTCCCTTCAGTGGAAACATCTGATACAACTGTAGTGCAGGGTGCGGGTGCAGCTCAGTGGCGGAGCACCTGCTTCACGTGAGTGAGGTTCTGGGTTCAATCCCCGGGACCTCCAAAAAAACAACCGCCAATACTATGGCATATTAATTAACTACAATCCTGAAATTGATGCCGTTAAGACACAGATCATCTCCTTAACTGCAGGGGCCCCTCATGTGGCCCTTTTATAGCCACCCCACCCCCACTCCCACTTCCCATGCCCTGCTCCACCTCTGACCCCTGGCAGCCCACTAATCTGTTCTCTTTCTATAATTTGGTTATTTAACTAATGATACGTTATATAATTATATATTATTTGAGTCTCTGTGCTTGCTTTTTTTCCACTCAGGATAACTCCCTGAAGATCTCTCCAAGTCGTTCTTATCAATAGTTCTTTCTGGTTTGTTGTCGAGTAACTTTCCCGGTAGGGATACATGTCAGCTGGGCATTCAGTCACTGGAGGGCATCTTGGCTGTTTCCAGTCTAGGCCTAGTACAAATAAAGCTGCTTGGGCACTTGTGTGCATGTTACAGATGCTTGTGTGAATATAAGTTTCTATTTCTCTGGGATAAGTGGCCATAAGTATAACTCATTTTTAAACTTTTGAGCCTCTATTATGTATCAAAAACTGAGTACTGGAGGGCGGCGGACTTGGCCCAGTGGTTAGGGCTTCCGTCTACCACATGGGAGGTCTGCGGTTCAAACCCCGGGCCTCCTTGACCCGTGTGGAGCTGGCCCATGAGCAGCGCTGATGCGCGCAAGGGGTGCCCTGCCACGCAGGGGTGTCCCCACGTAGGGGAGTCCCACATGCAAAGAGTGCACCCCATAAGGAGAGCCACCCAGCACGAAAGAAAATGCAGCCTGCCCAGGAATGGTGCCGCACACACGGAGAGCTGACACAACAAGATGATGCAACCAGAAGAAACACAGATTCCCATGCTGCTGACAACAACAGAAGCAGACAAAGAAGATGCAGCAAATAGACACAGAGAACAGACAACCAGGGTGGGGGGGGAAGGGGAGAGAAATAAGTAAATCTTTTAAAAAAACCAAACAACTGAGTACTGGAAAATGATGGCACGCAAATGTCTGCTCTCAGTGGCATCAGTTAGAGCAACTCCAGGTAGCTCCCATGCCAAAGGGCTCAGAGCTCCTAAGGTGGTAGGAAAGGAATGTCTCTACAAGGGAGAACATGAAAAGTGCTGCAACAGGAGCACAAAGGCAATGCTGGGAAACTTGAACTGTCCACAGGGAATGCAAGGCAGCTAAAACCTGAGTTAAGGGAGACTGTGATTTTTACAGAATCTTACCTTTACCCCAAGGCTGGTGTGACCTGAGAAATGGGTGATATTTCAGGACCTTGTCTGAGCTTAAAGCTTTACGAATGTCTATATTTATCTGGAACAAGTGGATTACTACCACCTGTAAGATACTGGGATTATTGGAATGAAGAGCAGGGCAAACTCAACATCTGTTAATAGCCAAAGTGCTCAAAGAAGGAGTCCTTTAAAATAGACTGAGGTGTCCAAGGGCTGGTAAACTTCCCTCACCTTGTTTTACTTCTTCTCTTGCAAATATTAATTGCAGTTATTTTAAAGTCACTGTCCAGCAATTCCAAAATCTGAATCACCTGTGACTCTCTTTCTATTATCTGACTTTTCCTCTTGGTAATTTTTTATTGTATGATGCACATAATAATTTCTACAGGTTCTAGATTATAAGGCTTCTTCCAGAGAGTAGGATTTCATTTCCACTAGAAGGCTGCTAGAGTATAAGCAGACCATCTTGAGCAGCGGAGGCTGGTCTCAGGGTGTGGTGCCCGGGCTTAGTTTTGGTTTATGCTCACTCTATACAGGATGGTGCAGTAGGATTCTCAGGGGCTAACGAAGGGCTGGGTGTTTACCAGGTCCCATTCCCTTGGTGTTCCATGAACTCCAATCTTCCTGTGTGGCCCCAGACGAAAAGGGTTGCAGTAATCCAGCTCATTTGCTTCTGCCCCTGCTCGTAACTTTCTTCCAATAACTGCTGATCCCACGGGCTCTCCCTTGCTTTTGCAGTCCTGATAAAGCCCAGAATTTGAGGCCCAGCCTTCCAGAGATCTGCCAGACATTTTTCAGTTATCTGATAAAGGCAAGCTTGCACTCCACAGTCCCAGAAACGTTGTCTTTTTATGCCCTATTTCAAAATCTTCAGGCTTTTCTGCTCTGCCCCTGCACATTATTTCACCACATTTTGGGAAAATCTCTAGGTTTTCCAGAGCTCTATGGAAGTTTACCTTCCTGATATAAGTTCTGAAAGCTACACACACACACACTCACTTACAGTCTCCCCAGAGTTTGGACTGTTGTTGAAATTCTGAGGGCATAACCAATTTCACTGGAATCCACAGAGTTCAAAAGCTCTTTGCATCTAAAATTTCTGTAATCTCTCTGAGCTTAGCACAGAAAATGCTGTCCCTCACAGGGAGACAATTTGGTATTTGTTCAAGTGCTAACAGAACTGGCAATTAGTTACATTTACCGAATCTTTTGTGAACAAACCACTGATAGGAATCACGTACCTGGTACTTCTGAATTTGGGGAAAAGAATAAAAATGGGAATATGTCCCACTTCAGAGTGCACTATGCAAAGAAAGACAGCGCAGTTCAACCCAGGCATCCTACAATTGTGTTTGTGTTTGGAAAACATGTTAACTGTATTCTATAAATATTTATGTTGAATGAACTGGTACGGCAAATAAATAGGTCATATTTTAAATGTAACCCAGACTCTGACCTTCGATAAAGAAGTCTTTAAAAAGCAGTGTAAAAATTTTTAGATTGGCCAAAGACTAAAGTAACACAACCTGAAAATGCAGGGATCTCACCTATCCCAACTTCAAGGAGCATCATATTTACATGATCAAAGGTAAACAGAGAAAACGCAGATCTTGACCCAAATATCTGAGGAATATTAAGGATGGAGTCAATTCTTATCTCACAGTAACAGCTCTTTAAAAAACTGTTCAGTCATCTCCAGTTCAAAGCTCCAGGGGAGCCGGAGCCTCTTCTTAACCCCCCCCACCTGATCCCCAGCTCTGTCCACTGAGTTCTGCTCTGTCTTTGTTCCCCTTCATTTCTTTCTGCCTCTTTGGGTGGCTCTCTTTCCCCGTGTCTGCACAAATGTGATTCACAGATGCTTGGAAAGGTGAGGTGCACGGGGGCTGGAGCAAGGAGGGCCAAGGGCAGTGCCCACTTTGGAGTGGAGATTGCAGAGAAGAAAGAGAAAACTCACATGCTAAGAACTCTTGATCCTTTATACCATTCAAAGCCACAATGAAAATCTAGTCATGTTCACGGTATTACAGGCTACTTACAAATGTCGGGCTTTTTCCTGTTTTGTCCTTCTCTTTTCCACCTTTCCCTGCATCCCACTTCTCTGCGTTGATGTCCGTTTCACTCCACTCTGGCCAGATTGGAAACTTCCATTTCTTTTGTTCAGCCGATCCGGACTGCACGTTACTGCTGAAAGAGAAATACCTAGAGGGGGACACAGAGAGGGTGTGAATCGAAATCGCTCAGGAGATATCATTGGATGGACTGCAAGGCATAAATTTAATTATTTTATCAGCAGATCACGTTAGAGGCATTTTTAAAGCAGTTGTATCTACGGCCAGGCAGCTTCTACACATTGGGGCCCTGGAGATGGATATGACCCCAAGAGATGGTTGCCTGAGTGAAAAACTGTGAGCATCAGTCCCCTCTTCAAAAAGGGATATAAAAGGAGCATTACCATAAGCACATAAGATATTCTGAGGTGTTACCTTTATATCCACTTCATGCTTAAAGAAAGCCCTGCAAGCATATAATAGTACAACTTATTGAAGCTTAATACAAATGTAATTTTGATATTTCTAGCATAAAAGAACTATGAGATCATTATTTTAAAAGAAAACTATAATATATGAATAAGATAAATAAGAAAAACATAATCACCCCACCTAGAAACTGCATTACTAAAACCATCCAGGGAAGAAGGACTGGTTACTATGGGAGAACTAAAATAACATCCAGGGAAGAAGGACTGGTTACTTTTGAAAGTACTATATATATCATCCAGATATGAAGGACTGATTACTGCAAAAGAACTACAGTATCATCCAGGGAATAAGGACTGGTTACTATGAAAGAACTACAATAACATCCAGGGAACAACAACTGGTTACTAAAATAGATAAACACACATCATGTGGGGAAGAAGACTAGTTACTACAAAAGAACTACATTATCATCCAGGGAAGAAGAATTGGTTACTACAAAAAAGCTACAATAATTTCCATGGAAGAATGACTGGTTACTATGAAAAAACTACAGTAACAGCAGGAAAGAAAGACTGGTTACTAAGAAAGAACTACACATATCACCCAGGGAAGAAGGACTGGTTACTATGAAAGAACTACAATTACGTCCAGGGAAAAAGATGACTGGTTAACTATGAAAGAAGTTCAATAACATTTAGGGAAGAAGGACTGGTTACTAAGAAAGAACTACACAAATAACCCGAGGAAGGACTGGTTGCTACTAAATAAATATACACATCATCCAGGGAAAATGTACTGGTTACTACAAAAAAACTACAATATCATCCAGCAAAGGACTGGTGAATACGAAAGACCTACAATATCACCCAGGGAGGAAGCAATGGTTACTACAAAAGAACTACAGTAAAATCCAGGCTAGAATGACTGGTTACTATGAAAGGACTACAATAATATACAGGGAAAACATTTGGTTATTACAAAAGAAATACACACATCATCCAGGGAGAAGAACTGGTTACTATGAAAGAACTACAATAACATCCAGGGAAGAAGGCATGGTTACACTGAAGAAAAAAAAACAATAACAGCCAGTGAAAAAGGACTGCTTACTATGAGAAAACTACACATATCATTCAGGGAGGAAGGCTGACTGGTTAACTACAAAAATTCTACAATAACATTCAGGGAAGAAAGACTGGCTGCTACGAAAGAACTACACATATTGTCCAGGGCAAAAGGATTGGTTTCTGTGGAAGAATTACAATATCATCCAGGGAGAAGGACTGGTTACTATGAAAAAACTATAATATCATTCAGGGAAGAAGAATAGTGACTGTGAAAGAATTACAATAACATCCAGGGAAGAAGCAATGGTTACTATGAAGGAAGTACACACATCGTCCAGGGAAGGATAGTTACTATGACAGAAATACACAGATCATCCAGGGAAGAAGGACTGGGGGCTACCACAAAACTACAGTACCATCCAGGGAAGGAGGAACGGCTACTACGAAAGAGCTACACATATCGTCCATGGAAACAACGACTGGTTACTATGAAAAAAGCGCAATAACATCCAGGAAAGAAGGAATGGTTAACATGAAAGAACTATAATATCATCCCAGGAAGACTGACTGGTTACTATGAAAAACCTACAATAACATCCACGGAAGAAAGGACTGGTTACTACAAAAGAAATACAATATCAGCCAGGGAAGAAGAACCATTGGTTAGCTGCAAAAAAACTAAAATAGCATCCAGGGAAGAAGAACTGGTCACTACAGAAGAACTACACACAGACAACAGGAAGATTCAGAAGATGGTGAAAGAATATTGTCACGGTGCACAGAAAAAAATAACTGCCATCTGAGAACTTTGCGTCTTGAAAAACTATTTTTCTATAATGATAGGGAAATAAAAGGATTTTTTTTAATTTTTTTATTTTTTATTGACTTTGTAATAATATTACATTAAAAATATATATGTGAGGTCCCATTCAACCCCACCCCCCCACCCCCCCTTTCCCCCCCCCCAACAACACTCGTTCCCATCATCATGACACATCCATTGGATTTGGTAAGTACATCTTTGGGCACCTCTGCACCTCATATACATTGGTTCACATCATGGCCCATACTCTCCTCTATTCCATCATGTAGGCCCTGTGAGGATTTACAATGTCCGGTGATTACCTCTGAAGCACCATCCAGGGCAGCTCCATGTCCCGAAGACGCCTCCACCTCTCATCTCTTCCTGCCTTTCCCCATACCCTTTGTCCATTATGTCCACTTTTCCCAATCCAATGCCACCTCTTCTATGTGGACACTGGATTGGTTGTGTCCATTGCACCTTTATGTCAAGAGGAGGCTCAGATTCCACCTGGATGCTGGATGCAATCCTCCCATTTTCAGTTGTAATCACTCTAGGCTCCATGGTGTGGTGGTTGTCCTTCTACACCTCCATCTTAGCTGAGTGTGGTAAGTCCAATAAATCAGATTGTAGGTGCTGGAGTCTGTTGAGGCTCAGGATCTGGCTATCACATTGTCAGTCCAGAGATTCAAATCCCCTAAATATATCTTAAACCCCAACATTAACTGCACCTCCAGCACATTAGCATGAAAGTCTTATGAAGGGAGATCCCATCTGAGTCCAGATTCATCACACATAAACACCATTTCCAAAGAGGGGCCATCTGCCCTGGTAGTTAACCCCATCGGCCATGACCATAACTCCCATGGGTCTCTTTAGCCCTCAAAGGAACCAATATCTGGGGGTTGTATCTGCTTTATCTGTCTCTCTGACTCTGCTCAGTTGTGCATGAGGGCAAACCTTCTGCCAGCCTCCAGACTCTTTTTTAGAAACTCGTAGCCATATAAACTCATTTCTCCTTTCCATTTCCCCCTTACTTTAGGTCAAACAGCATTTTAAAGTCATGGTATTTTATGTAGACATGGATATTCTGCCGCTCCGCATTGAACCTTCCGTATAAGGTCATTTTCCAGTTGCATCATCAGTTGGTAGTTGATAGTGGTCCCTCGTTGCCAGGGAGGCTCATCCCCGGGTGTCATGTCCCACGCTGGGGGGAAGGCATTGCATTTACATGCTGAGTTTGGCTTCGAGACTGGCCACATTTGAGTAACATGAAGGCTGACAGAAGGAAATTCCCAGGCACAAAGTTGCTCTAGGCCTTGTTATTATTTTGGGTTTATCAGCTCACAAGCATAGTCATTAGTATCAGGGGCTCACTGTTGAACCCTCACTCCCTCCCGGTCCCCACCACTGTACCTGGGAGACTGTCGCTGCTCCCCTAGGGACCACGACAGAGCACCACTGGCCAGGAACCCAGTACCCCCCCTACTGTGGTTTTTAATTGTTGCCACTATGAGTATATCCAAACATTACCATGCACCCTGGACATATGTTCTGTACAGCTCCCTGTCAGTCATATATCATCTGTCATTGGTATCCCATACCAGTATCCCTCCATTGCCATTGTTGAAACACTCTGTGATCCAGAACTCCCCGAAATTTGAAGCCCAATATAATGTCATGGTCCCTTACTAGGGAATGGCATATAGCGATGAGTTTAAAGGATAGATAAAGAACTTGGATAAAGTTAGATAAAGAACTTAGATAAAGAATGTTGACTTGAAAAAATTCCACATCCTATTTTTTTTTTTTTTTTCCCCCCCCCCCTAATTATTCAGCTTTTCTTCACAGGAGTCCTAGACCACAGCAATGTATATATATAATATACAGCACTCCCACACATCCACCAGAAAACCTTTTCCCTTCCACAGTGATACTCTTACGCCCTATTCATATCATATTTACTTAAAGTGATGTACAGAGTCTGAGACATTAGCTTTCTAACAAGGTGACATCTGTGTTTACATTATGGTGCATACTTTAGGATACACAGTTCTTTACATTTTTAGTTATCCTATGTTTTACATTATGGTTTACATTATCAGTCTGTCATCTCCTATATGTTATGGTGTAATATTACATGTTTTATATCCATCCTTGTGTACTCTCAAGAAACTCCTCTCTTACCCCCCATTTACTTTGGTTCCACACATTTAACGTCCATTTTCCCTTCCACCTTGGTGCCCTCAGTGATAGCCAACCTCCGTTTCCTGAGGAGCCACTTCCAGAGATAGATGGAATAGTGTTCAGGGCCTAACTTGCTCAACTGCCCCAATGCCCTGGGAGCCACCCTTTCTCTCGAGGGATACAGTTCCCTCTATTGGATGGCATTAGTCCTCCCCAGGATGTGGGTCCACCCCCACTCTCACTACTTGGGTTTCTACCCCATGGTGTCACCCACTCTGGCAGAATGAGCATTTAGACATTCCCCAGGAGCCCGTCCTGCATCAGACCCTCCCCTCCGAGCATTCTAAACAGGTAACCCTCTTTATTATATTTTGATATGATTTTCTCGGCATTTTACTCTCCACCAACACCTGACCCTCTCCTGGTTCGTATGCTACCCCTCCCTCCCCCCACTTTTGGGCAACGTTACCCACCCGTCCCTCCCCAGCCACCCTCAAACCCGCAAAGCCCCAAGCAAAGGCAACCCCTTGCCCCCCTTTTATCTCTTCTTTGTGTTCATACTTACCACCATCTCGTCTTAAATTCCACCCCTGCAGACATCGGCTCATATCCTTCCTCCACCCTCCGATTTCCTGCAAGCCTATCGTTCAGTCTCTTGCTATCTAGGGCAGCTTGTTTATTTCATATCATTGAGGTCATGTAGTATTTGTCCTTCAATGTCTGGGTTGCTTCACTCAACATAAGGTTCTCAAGATTCATCCATGTTATCACATGTGTTTGTAGTGTGTTTGTTCTTACAGCCGAGTAGTATTCCATTGTGTGTATATACCACATTTTATTGATCCACTCGTCTGTTGATGGGCATTTGGGTTGATTCCAACTTTTGGCAATAGTGAACAATGCTGCTATGAATATTGGTGTACATATATTGGTTTGTGTTCTTGTTTTCAGTTCTGCTGGGTATATTCCCAGCAGTGGTATTGCTGGGTCATATGGCAAATCTATGGCTAGTTTTTTGAGAAACCGCCATACTGTTCTCCAGAATGGTTGGATCCTTCTGCATTCCCACCAGCAGTGTATGAGTGTTCCCCTTCCTTCACATCCTCTCCAGCACTTGTATTCTTCTGTTTTTTTCATAGCTGCCAATCTTATGGGTGTAAGATGGTATCTCATTGTGGTTTTGATTTGCATTTCCCTGATAGCTAGAGATTTGGAACATTTTTTCATGTGCTTTCTTGCCATTTGTATTTCTTCTTCGGAGAAGTGTCTGTTTAAGTCTTTTTCCCATTTTTTAAATGGATTGTTTATCTTTTTATTTTCAAGATGTAGGAGTTCTTTATATATGCAAGTTATAAGTTTCTTATCAGATATATGATTGCCAAATATTTTCTCCCACTGTGTGGGCTCCCTTTTTACTTTCTTGACAAACTCCTTTGAGGTGCAGAAGGCTTTAATTTTGAGGAAGTCCCATTTATCTATTAGTTCTTTTGCTGCTCGTGCTTTTGGTGAGATATTCATAAATCCATTACCTATTACAAGGTCCTGTAGATGTTTCCCTACACTGCTTTCTAAGGTTTTTATGGTCTTGGCTTTTATATTTAGGTCTTTGATCCATCTTGAGTTGATCTTTGTATAAGGTGTGAGATGGTAATCCTCTTTCATTCTTCTACATATGGCTATCCAGTTCTCCAGACACCATTTGTTGAATAGGCCACTCTCTCCCAGTTGAGAGGGTTTGGTGGCTTTATCGAATATTATGTGGTTGTATATGTGAGGTTCTATATCAGAGCTTTCAATTCGATTCCATTGGTCTATATGTCTCTCCTTATGCCAATACCATGCTGTTTTCACCACCGTAGCTTTATAGTATGTTTTGAAGTCAGGTAGTGTGATTCCTCCAATTTCGTTTTTCTTTTTCAGTATGTCTTTGGCTATTCGGGGTCTCTTTCCTTTCCAAATAAATTTCATAGTTAGTTTTTCTAGTTCCTTAAAGAAGGCTGCATTGATTTTTATTGGGATTGCATTGAATGTGTAGATCAATTTTGGTAGGATAGACATCTTAATAATGTTCAGTCTTCCTATCCATGAACAAGGAATAGTCTTCCATTTATTTAGGTCTTCTTTGATTTCCTTGAACAATCTTGTATAGTTCTCAGTGTATAAGTTCTTTACCTCTTTAGTTAAATTTATTCCTAAGTATTTGATTTTTTTATTTACTATTGTGAATGGTATTTGTTTCTTGATTTCCTCCTGATCTTGCTCATTATTGGTGTACAGAAATGCTACTGATTTTTGCGCATTGATCTTATAACGTGCGACTTTACTAAACTCATTTATGAGTTCTAGAATCTTCGTTGTAGATCTCTCAGGGTTTTCTATGTATAGGATCATGTCATCTGCAAATAATGAAATTTTGACTTCTTCCTTTCCAATTTGAATGCCTTTTATTTCTGGTTCTTGCCTCAGTGCTCGAGCAAGTACTTCTAAGACAATGTTAAATAGGAGCGGCGACAGTGGGCATCCTTGTCTTGTTCCTGAGTTTAGAGGGAAGGAGTCTAGGATTTCTCCATTGTAAACAATATTGGCTTTAGGTTTTTCATATATACTCTTTATCATGTTCAAAAAATTTCCTTGTATTCCAATCATTTGGAGTGTTTTTATCAAGAAAGGGTGCTGTATTTTGTCAAATGCTTTTTCTGCATCAATAGATATAATCATGTGATTTTTTTCCTTCAATCTGTTTATATGGTGTATTACGTTGATTGATTTTCTTATGTTGAACCATCCTTGCATACCTGGGATGAATCCCACTTGGTCGTGGTGTATAATTCGTTTAATGTGTTGTTGAATACGATTAGCAAGTATTTTGTTAAGTATTTTTGCGTCTAGGTTCATTAGAGAAATTGGTCTGTAATTTTCCTTTCTTGTGATGTCTTTGTTTGGCTTTGGTACTAGGGTAATGTTGGCATCATAGAAGGAGTTGGGTAATGTTCTTTCTGTTTCGATGGTTTGGAATAGTTTCAGCAGGATTGGTGTCAGTTATTTACGGAATGTTTTATAGAATTCACCTGTGAAGCCATCTGGCCCTGGGCTCTTCTTAGTTGGGAGATTTTTAATAACTGATTCTATCTCTCTGCTTGTGATTGGTTTGTTAAGATCATCAATTTCTTCTTTTGTCAATATGGGCTGTTTATGTGTTTCTAGGAATTTGTCCATTTCCTCTAGATTGTCATTTTTGTTGGAATATAGTTTTTCAAAATATCCTCTTATGATAGTCTTTATTTCTGTGGGGTCAGTGGTGATATCACCTTTCTCATTTCTTATTTTGTGTATTTGCATCTTCTCTCTTTTTTTCTTTGTTAGTGTTGCTAAAGGTTTGTCAATTTTGTTAATCTTCTCAAAAAACCAGCTCTTGGTCTTGTTTATCTGTTCAAGTGCTTTCTTATTTTCTATTTCATTTAGTTCTGCTCTTATCTTTGTTATTTCCTTCCTTCTTCTTCCTGTTGGGTTACTTTGTTGTTGTTTTTCTAATTCCTTCAAATGTGCAGTTAGTTCTTCAATTTTTGCTCTTTCTTCTTTTTTGATATATGAATTTATGGCTATAAACTTCCCTCTCAGTACTGCTTTTGCTGCATCCCATAAATTTTGGTATGTTGTGTTATCATTATCATTTGTTTCAAGGTAGTCATTGATTTCTTTTGAGATTTCCTCTTTGACCCACTGTTTTTCTAAGAGTGTGTTGTTTAATTTCCAAATCGTGGTGTGAAATCTGGGCTTCTTTCCCTTGCAAATCTCCAGCTTGACTCCACTGTGGTCAGAGATAATGTTTTGTATGATTTCAATCTTTCTGAATTCGTTCAGCCTTTCTTTGTGGCCTAGCATATGATCTATCTTGGAGAATGATCCATGTGCGCTTGAGAAAAATGTATATCCTGCTGTGTTTGGGTGTAGCGATCTATATATGTCTATTAGATCGAGCTCCTCTAATATACTATTCAGATGTTTTGTTTCTTTGGTGATTCTCTTTTGAGATGTTCTGTCCAGAATTGATAGTGGTGTATTAAAATCCCCCACTATAATTGTAGATGTATCTATTCTTTCACTTAGTTTTTCCAGCGTTTGCCTGACGTATTTAGAGGCACCCTTGTTAGGGGCATAGATATTTATGATTGTTCGATCTTCTTGACAGATTTTCCCTTTGACTAAAATGTAGTATCCTTCTTTGTCTCTCACAATTGTTTCACATTTAAAGTCTATTTTGTCTGATATTAATATAGCTACTCCTGCCTTTTTTTGGTTATTGTTAGCTTGTATGATTGTTTTCCAGCCTTTCACTTTCAATCTCCATGTGTCTCTGGGTCTAAGATGTGTCTCTTGTAGACAGCATATGGATGGGTCATATTTCCTTATCCAGTTTCCCAGTCTGAATCTTTTGATAGGTGAGTTTAATCCATTGACATTCAGTGTTATTACTATCAAGGAATTATTTGTGTTAGCCATATTTTGATTGGATTTGTGTTTGTCATATTTTGTTTGTATATTTTTTTTTGTCTTTTTTGTTGTTGTTGTTGGTCTTATACTCTCCTCCAACTTTGCCTTTCCTGTTTTTTCCTTTCTTCCTGCAGAACTCCCTTTAGAATTTCTTGAAGGGGAGGTTTCTTGTTGGTATACTCTTTCAGTTTCTGTTTGTCTGCGAATATTTTGAACTCTCCATCATGTTTGAATGCTAGTTTAGCTGGATAGAGTATTCTTGGTTGGAAATTTTTTTCCTTTAGTACCTTGACTATATCATACCACTGTCTTCTTGCCTCCATGGTTTCAGAAGAGAAATCAGCACTTAATCTAATTGAGCTTCCCTTGTATGTGATGGTTTTCTTTTCTCTTGCTGCTTTTAGGATTTTCTCTTTGTCTTGAGCATTGGATAATTTGACAAGTATATGTCTTGGGGTGGGCCTGTTGGGGTTTATGACTTGTGGAGTGCGCTGTGCTTCTTGGATATGTACATCTGTCTCTTTCAGTATATTTGGGAAGTTTTCAGCCATTATTTCCTGCAACACTCTTTCTGACCCCTTTCCCTTCTCTTCACCTTCTGGAATGCCTATAATACGTATGTTTGAGCGTTTTGCATTGTCATTCAGGTCCCTAAATCCTAATTGGATTTTTTCTATCTTCTTATTGACCCCTTCTACTATCTGTTTGATTTCTGATGTACTGTCTTCCACATCACTAATTCTCTGCTCTGTCTCTTCTAGTCTGCTGATATTTGCTGCAAGTGTATTTTTGATTTCTTGAACTGTGGTGTTCATTCCCATCATATCTGTTATGTTTTTGCGTATGTCTGCAATTTCCCCTCCAAGTGATGTCTTCATGTTGTTAACCTCTTTCATTACTGCATCAAATTTGTCGGTGATAAATGTTCTGAGATCTTTCATTGCTTGTGCCAAGTTTTGCTCCCCTTCGTGATTATTGGTTTGTTGATTGGATTCAGCCATGTTTTCCTGATTATTGGTTTGGTTCGTAGATTTTTGTTGCTTTCTGGTCATCTCTTTATTTTGACGAATTTAATCAGTTCCTTAGCTTCTTTGTCTGCTCTTGGAGGTTAATTAGTTGTTATTTTTGCACAGGTGTTATATCTTCTCTTTGTCACTTTTTTCTTCTTATTCTAGTTACTTGTTGTTGGTTAAGTTCACTTTAGAGGAAAGTATTAGTGTTGGGGAAAGGCAATTGTGTAAGCAAGGGAAAAGTGTAAAGTTGTATTGGTGATGTATGTTAATAAAGCAGGAATATGAGATCTGGAAGGATGGAGGTTAGATTCATGTAGATTGTATAGGGTTATAGCTGTAGGTAGAGTACCTTTTATGAAGTTGATGACTGAATTTGGGAGGAATATGGTATGAACTACACAGCTATTGTTTTCATGAGAGAGGGAAAAAGAAAAGAAAGGTAATAGTTTCAAGAGTGGATAATAGACAGAAAACAGAACAAAGGTATTAGAAATTAAGAGTTAGACACTTTGTGGATCAAAGAACGGGAGGTGGGGGGTGGAATATAGGAGAGACAGTAGATGATAGTGGATATCAAGATGCAGGGGAAGGGGGATAGTGTAGGTAGCCTAAATCAGTTCACACAGAAATGAGGCAGTGGAGGATGGGAAAACCCAGCAAATGTGAGGTGTTCCCTGTAGCACCTATTGTATACTTGAATTAAAGTAAAAATAAGTGGAAGATGAGGGACAAGAGGGAAAGAGAAAACCGAAAAAAAAAAACAAAAACAAACTAATTATAATAAAGAAAAAAGAAAGGCAAGAAGAAAGGAAGAAAGAAAAAGAGGATGGGCAAACGGTGGGGAACGGATAGGGAGAAGAGAGATACAGGTACACACGTGTCACAATTGCAACACTATCTAAAACAACAACTTCCCCCCGCTTTGCCCTAAAACCCCCCCGTCTGTCTGCCCAAATGGGTCTGCAAGCACCTCCCTTCCCACAAACCCCCAATAGGCCGCCCAGGGCCCACGAACTCCCCAGTACTGCAGATGCTCAAAAAAAAAAAAAAAAAAATTAAGTAAAATTAAAAAAAAAACAAAAAAAAAAACAGAAACCCCTCCGCAGGCCCGGCTCCGCCCGCCGCGGAGGCTTGGACCGGCTCTGCCCGGCTCTTCACGCCGCCTTGGCCTGGCCTGGCTCCGCCCAGCTCTGCTCGCTACAGCGGCCCAGCCGGCTCCGGCATCCACCTCCCGCCACCATGGCCTGGACCGGCCCTGCCCGGCTCCGTACCCGCCGCGGCCTGACCCGGGCCCGCCCGGCTCCAAACGCTACCGCGGCCCGCAGCCGGGGCCTGCACCGGCCCCGCCCGGCTCCAAGCGCTACCGCGGCCCGCAGCCGGGGCCTGCACCGGCCCCGCCCGGCTCCAAACGCTACCGCGGCCCGGCCCGGCCTGGCTCAGCCCCACCGAGCGGGGCTAGATGCCTCGTCTCCGCCTACCCAAGAAGGGAATCCTCTACAGGTAGCTGGGATCTCCGTGTATATTTCACAGACGAATCCTCTCTGTTACCTTCCCTCCAAATCGATGTCCAGACACCTCCGGACCAGCAAAAATCCCGAAACAATCCGGTCCCAAAGAGTCTCCAACGCCGCCCAGCCGATTCCCTGCAGAAGACTCTAACAGGGATGTTCACTCAGCCGCCATCTTGCCCCCTCTCCCCCCAGGATTTTTCTGATGGATGAAAAACAGAAAGTTTGCCATCAGATTCCTTTTCTAAGGGATTTCTGAAGAATATAGTTGCAGGTCAATGAAAAGGAAAATAAACCCAGAAAAGAAGAATGAAGAGTAACAAATTGCATTTTAAAAAAAGCATGTAACTATAAAAACTACCTCATTATAATGATGGTGATAAAGATAATAATGTGTTTTTTTTTCACTTTTTTTATTTTTTTTAAAGATGACTTCAATTACATAAATGTTACAGAGAACATATAGGGGATTTCCATATGCCCCGCTCCCCATACCTCCCACATTTTCCCACATTAGTAACATCTTCCACCAGTGTGGCACATTCACTGTATTGATAAGCGCATCTTGGAGCACCGTCACTGGGCATGGATTACAGTTACATTGTAGTTTACTCTCTCCATTCGGCTCTGTAGGTTACGGCTGGTACATAATGGCCTGTATCCATCGTCGTAATGTCGTTCAGGATGGGATAATAATGATCTAATTTACCGAGTCTGAAATTAGGGGCACACATAATTTCTGAGCTAAAAGAGTTCGGAGGTGATCAGTGTTCACATATTCAAGTAATTTGTACTATTTGGCAGAAGGTTTAAGATATTCATTGAAGTTATTATTAAAGGTATGCTTTGTAAGATACCAAACATGAAGAGTAATGAATAGAGGACATATAACATTCAAAGCGGTAGGGAAGAAAAATAAAATAAGGCAACAAATGAACAAAATCATATATCATTTTTTTCAAAAAGCAAGAGGCAGGACATAAAAGGAAATGAAAAGAGTTATACAAAATATGAAAAAAAAGATCCACAAAGTAAAATGGAAAAAAAAGTCCAAATATATATTTTTTGTAGTAAATGATCCAATCTTATCACAAAAGGTATATATTTTGAGATCTGATTTTTTAAAAATCCAGGTATATGCTCTTCGTAAGAAGTACATATAAATTTTTACGAGGTACATCTAAAATATAAGTACATGAAAGATATAGAGTAAACAAATAGAAAACATAATCCAGGAAAATTCTAAACAAAAGATAACTATAATAATATTCCTTGAAAGACATAAACTACAAAGGATAACTCAAGAAGAAAAAGATTGCCTTAATAGATGCATATCTAGTAAGAAAGTGAATTTGTAATTTAAAAACCTTTTCTAAAACAACTCCAGGACTTGATGGTTTCACTGGTCAATTCAAATATTTAGGAATGAAATAACACACATTTCACATGAACTCGACCAGAAAAGTCAGGAAAAGAACATACTTCTGACCTCATTCCACGAAGCCAGCATGACCTTCATAGCCAAATCTGCTAAAAACATTACAAGACAAGAAACTATATACACCACTATCCCCCATCAATACAGATGCAAAACTATTAATGAAAGTATCAGCAAATCAGTACAACAATATAGAAGAAGGAAAATACATCATGACCGGGAAAGCAAGGGGGGCTTAGCATGTGAAAAACCAATCTCTGCAATTCACCACCTAGACAAACTAAACAAACATATTATTACCTCAAAAAAGGCAGGGACGCATCTGACAAAATCCAACAACAGGAAGAGTTTATGTAGACTTGACATTCCTGATTTTTAAAAAAAACAACAACTTTAATCTAGATCTAGAATATCAATGCAGAAAAGTCAATTCTCTTTTTACATACCAGCAGCAAATACTTGTAAATTGAAAAAAAAAATAGCACTTAAAATATCATCAAAGAAAATATTTGGAGTAATTATGAAAAAAGTTGTCTAAGACCTGTATGTACACTGAAAACTATGAAACACTATAAGAGAAATTAAAGAAGATCTATGTAAATAGAGAGAAATACCATGTCAGCAGATAGGCTGGAAGACTGAATGTTGTTCAGGTGATCTTCCTCACCAAACTGCTGTGTAGATCCAAGGCGATTAAAATGAAAAGTGCAGGAGGCTTTTCAGTATGTTTGTGTGTTTAAGATTTGACAAGAGTATTCTAAATTTTACCTATGAAGATGAAGAAGAAACAAAATAACACTGAGAAAGGACAAACTTCAAGTAATAATATCCGATTTCAGTGTTTTAAAGATGATAATTATGAATGTGTGGTATTGGCGCCAAAGATAATACATACAAATCAATAAATCTGAACATTACAGTATGGAAATATACCCACTTATCTATGGGCAACTGATTTTCAATGAAGTTGCGAAGGCAATTCAGTAGAGAAAGGATAATCTTTTCTATAACTGCTGGAAAACTGTATGTTCGTATTTTTAAAAATGAACTTCATTCCACATAATGCAGTACAATACACAAAAATTAACTCCTAAGAGACCATACACCTAAATGCAAAAACATAAAAACACAAAACTTCTAGGAGAAGGTATAGAAATCTTGGACAATGGGTTATGAAAAAATTCATTGGATACAACATCAGAAACACAATCTATAAGAGAAAAACTAATTTTACTTTATCAAAATTAGAAACTCTTGCTTTTTTAAAGACAATGTTTAGACAATGAAAAGACAAGCCATCCTTAGGGAGAAAAAATTGCAAAGCATTTATCTGATAAAGACTTGTTTTGAAAATAGGGAGAACGTTCATTACTCAAAAGTAAGAAAGCAAACAATCCAAGGGAAAACAGTTGAGGTATTTAAACAGACCCAGCCTCAAAGGAGATGTAGGAGTAGCAAATACATATATTAAAGATCCTCAACATCAGTGGTCATTAGTGATATACAAAAACTAAACCAAACCAAACCAAACAACAAAACCAGAAACACAAACCTACAACTATGAGCCCATTAGAAGGGTTGAAAGTAACAAGCCCGACTACGCATAGTGTTGTCAAGGATTTAGGACAAATGGAGCACTCAAACACTGCTGGTGGACTTACATGTGTTCAACATACTTTACATCCTCTCCACTCCTTGCTATTTACCCACAAGAAACGTCAGCATATATCCACACAAAGACCGGTACTTGAAAACTCTGAACAATTTATAAGTGCCAACAACCAGAAACAAACCAAATGCTCCTAACAAGAGAAAAGATAAAGTGTGGAAAACCATCCAGTGGGATATTACTCAGCAACAGCACGGAATGGGTTATTGATAGATGTGGTCACATGGATGAATCTCAGAGTAAAGTGCTGAGTGAAAGAAGACATAAAAGATATTTGACGATTTTACTGACATAAACTTCTAGAAAATGCAAACTAATTCACAGTGGTGAGAGCAGAACCGTGGCTCCTGGGAAAACTGGGGGTATGGGGAGAGAAGCATAGCAAAGGTCATGAGGGTGGGGAAGGGGCATTCAGTGCTTAAATCATACAGAGGTTCTATTTGGGGTGATGGAAAAGTTTTGGCAATAGATGGTGGTGGTGGTAGCACAGCACTGTGACTGTAACAGCACTGTATATTTGAAAGTGGTTAAAAGGGGAAATTTTAAGTTGTATATATGTTACTAGAATTAAAAATATATATCCATATGACTGTACAACTCAGTAAACCTAAGTTAAGCCATGGACTATAGCTAATAGTACAATTGCAAAAAAATGTTCTTTCATCAACTGCAATAAATACACCACACTGATGCAAGCTGTTAATACTAAGGTGGTGTGATAGTTTGAAGTTCTTTCATGAATCCCAAAAAGAAACAGATTGTTTTTTTAACCAACCCATTCCTGTGGGTGTGAGGCTGTTTTGATTGGACCATGTCAATGAGGCGTGTCTCAGGCCACGTGAGGGAGGACTCGAGGACCACCAGCAGCCAAAGCTGAGGCCCGAAGCAGCTCAAGGCTGAAGAGACGAGCCCGTGCTGGTCACCCATGACTGAGCTCGGTAAGAAAGCAGAGAAGCTGAGGCTATGCAGGCGACCAGGAGAAAGACAAGCCCTGTGCCCGGCCACCCACGGCTGAGCTCTGGAGACGGGGGTTCTGGAGGCAGGCAGGGGCTTCGCGGAGATCGGCGCCATCGTGCTTCACCATGTGGCGACTCACTGGTGAGAAAGCATCTCTGCTGAACATTTCATGACCTCGGAACTGTAAGCTTTTCCCCCAAATAAAATTCCCTTTTACGAAAGTCAGCCCATTCCTAATACTTTGTATCTGCAAACCTGTGGCAAACTAAGACAGGTATGTGGGAACTCTGTATTTTATGCATTTTTTTCTCTAATGAAAAAAGGACCCGAGGAAACATTTGGGGATGATGTTTCCATGATCTTGACAGCAGCAGTGGTTTCATGGTTATATACATTTGACAAGACTCACCAAATTGTATAAGTATGTACAATTAATTATAATGTAATAAAATGCTTAAATTTTTTAATGAAGAAAACAACTATTAGGAATGGAAAAGTCACTACAAAATAATAAAATTTTAATTTTTTTTTGGAAAATATAACAGTTCTAAGATGGTTGCTTCTACTAAAATGTCTTCCAATTATAAGAAGCTAAAGTGATAGATACAGATGCAGGAACTGCAATAACGTCATATTGTAAGATTTCAAATACCTCTCTAAATTGAGTATACTGAGAGGTTAAAAAAAAACACAAATGACTTTACACCCATCAAATTCTTGGTAAGAATAATTCATTCAGGAAGCTCAAATACTCAAAAGATATTTTGTCAATACCCAGCAAACACCTGAGCATATCTATATACCCTCTATGCATGCCCTGGAGAGCTCCCGCCCACCCATGCATCCCCCATCAATGACACCCCACACCACTGCTCCTCCCCTGCCATAGCTGAACCCCTCTGTGATCCAAAACTTCTAAAAAAATAAAGCCTGATATATTGCCAAATTCAATTAGTAGGAAAATGAAATAGTAATGATAGGTTTAAAGATTATAAATAGAATATATGATAATTTAGAAAAACTAAAATACAGTAAAAAATAAATTGGGATATTAAAATATGAAAAATACCAAAAAAATTTTTTGACTTTTGCCTTTCATCACTGTAATAGGTGTTGTCCTGTATGTACAGTGGCAAGGCAATCTCTTCCATTTCTTCCTCAGTGTCTTACATATTTTTTTAAAAATCATGTTTTCAGAAAAGTTTTAGGTCATAGTAAAGTCACATATAGAATATAGGGGACTCCCATATATCCAACATCCTCCCCTTTTCCCCCTTCCCCAGCAATGATCTTTTTACATGTGGATGTTACATTTGCTACAACTGATGTACAGATATTGAAACATAGCTACTAACCATGGTTACATTATGGTTTACATTATGGTTTACATTTTAGACTATACACTTTTATAAAGTTTTGGTGGAATTTAACATGGCCTGTATCCATCATTGCATGATCATGCAGAACACTTCCTTTGTCCCCCAGTTACCCCTATTCCATCTATTCTATTCCTCTCTCCCCCTCCACTCGGGGTCCACAGTGACACCCATGCTTCACTGCTTGAAGGACGAGATTCACAGATGCTTGCAACAATGCTGAGGGCTTGACACACTAGTCTGTCCTCTCCCATTGGGAGCCACCCATGCTTTCAAGAGACACCCTCCCCTCTGTTTGAGAACATCAGGCCTCCCCAGGATGGGGGTACAACACCTTTCTGCTCATTGTATGGGTTTCCACCACTGATATAACACACCATGACAAGATGAGCACTCCACACTGTCTAGAAGCCTGCCCCAGGTGCACCCTGTGCCAGATGCCCCCCAGCAAAAACCTTAAACCAGTAACCCTTCCTGATTATATTTTCTAAAGAATTTTCTCAACATTATAGTTTCAACTATGTAGCTGCTCCACCTTCTCTCCCCCCAACCCTCCCCCCAATTCCATGGACCATTTGAACTATCCTCTCAACCCTAGCCCCCCTCAAACCTGCAAAGTCCAACCCAATAGTATTCCTACACCCCTGTCCTATCCTTTCACTGCACAATGACTTACCTCAACTTTATCATAGATTTCACCTGTGTGAGCATTGGCTCATAACCTTCCTCACCTCCCCCCATTTCCGTAGCGGGTAGAGTTTCACACAACAACTGAGGGAGTGCTGAGTTCCCATTCTGGGGAGCTCTGCTGCATTCCCCAATGGAACAGCAATAATCCTCCAAGTGCAAGGGCAGAGACCAGTGAAGAAGGATGGTCTAATCATGGGCCCTTGATACTGATGACTATTTATGTGAGACTATGTGCTTGAAATTTCAACTAGGCCTAGAGCATCAGGGTGCCTAAGAGTTACCTCCTGAGAGCCTCCATGTTGCTCAAATGTGGCCACTCTCTAAGCCAAACACAGCATATAAATGCATTACTTTCCCCCCAGCATGGGACATGACTCCTGGGGATGAACCTCCCTGGCACTGAGGGATTACTACCAAGCTACAGCAGGTGATGCAACTAGAAAAAGACCTTGAATAAAAGGGGGGGAAATGGTAAAGACAAATGAGTTTATATGGCTACAAGATTTCAAAATGAGTTGGGAGGTCATCAGAGGGGTTGCACTTACACATGTCTCAGCAGGACCCCAGAGACAGCCAAAGTAGATACAACCCCAAGTACTGGTGCTCCTGAGGGCTATGGAGACACCCAAGTCCTACAGTCATGGCAGATGGCTCTGGAGTTCAGTGCCTTGCCAGTGGACCCTACTTTGGGATTTGTGCTCCTGAGTGTGATGGAGCTGGACTCAGATATGACTTCTCTACACATGCCTCTTCTGTCACTTTTACTGAATGTGTGGTTGGTGCTGGGGTTGGTGTATGTTCATGAGACTTGAATTTCTGGCTTCTCCATGTGCCAGCTGGGCCCTGAGCCTCAGCAGAGTTGCAACACCATTCTCCAATTTGTTGGACTTACACAAGACAGCTAACAAGGAGATGACGATGGTCAACCACCACACCAAGGAACTGAGTGAGTCTACAGCTATAAGCAGGAGAATCCCATCCATCAGCCATGTGGGATCTAAGCTAAGCCCTCGCTCAATTTAGAGGTGGAGTGGGCATCACCATCCCAGGGTCCTTAGGATGGAGGAATAAAATATGGATTAGAGTGGACTTACTGGTATTCTATTACAGAATTTTTGTGACTCTAGCAATAGAAGAAACTGTTTCATTGATATGGAGAGAGTGGACACAGGAGTTGCTGAGGGCAAGGAAAGGGAAGAAGAGGGAGCATTTTGGGGACTTGGAATCGTCCTCAATGATATTGAAGGGACAGATACAGGACATTATATATCCTGCCATAACCCACTGAATGGACTGGGGCAGAGTGTAAGCTACAATGTAAACTATAATCCATGCTGTGTAGCAGTGCTCCAAAATGTATTCATCAAATGTGATGAATGTACCACACTAATGAAAGAAGTTGTTGATGAGGGAGTAGTAATGGTTTGGGGAGTGGAGTATATGGGAACCTTTTATATTTTTTAATGTAACATTGTGTGTGATCTATGTATCTTTTTTTTAAAAAAATGGGAACCTCATAGTTTTTAATATAACTTTTTAATAATCTATGTATCTTTTAAAAAATCTTTAAAAAGGTATTTTGTTAAAAGGAAGACCTCATTTCCTAAAAATAAGAGTTCTTCTGGGATTATGTTTTGCTTTCCTCTTCATTCTTCCACGTGCAAGTACATGTTGTAGCTACTGCTCCTCACCTTTAAGCTAAATCACTAACTGGCCTTCTTTCCTTTAAGATGTCAAATTTGTTTCTGTCTGTATTGAAGTCCACTTAAAAAGACTCTTCCTAGGGGCCTCTTCTTGTGCCATCCAGTCGGTTGCCTGCAGTGCTGCACACACAATATTTACAACCTTCAAACACAGCCCAAGGTCAAATTCAGGCTTCATCTAGTGCTGCACCACGCTGCTTTTAGACTCTTGAAAAGTTTGCCTTTGAGGTTCACAGGCAACGGTCCCTACCACTCCAGACTAGCTGGGATCTTTTAAACATTCCAAGTACAACATTCCTAATCTCATTAATTCTGAGAACAAAATAAACTTTCAACACAAAAGTAATCTGGGCTTTTGAAGATATGGGGCTGGTAATGCTAGCACAACAATGCTCCCAAATTTTAGAAAATTCACATATCCAAACAAATCAAACCTGCAGCAGTGAAAAATCAGGGATATACACAGACTTACTTTTTCACATAACAGTAGAGTTACAAGTTATATAAAGGTTTTCAAAGACAACTACATTCTCTAAGTATTTGGCTGAATGCTCCCTCCACACATAGTCTCAATGTCACGCAGGTGGGGGTGGACAGGCTAGAACATTTAAGAGTCCAGAAGTCTGCACTCAAAATGTACTTCTGGAAACTTAGGGTTTCTAAACTTAATGCATTGGTGAACGTTTATCATATAAAACTTCATAGCACAAATATTCAAATGGTGGATATTCCAAAGAAAACCAACGTTTGGGAGGGAAGGAAGACATTTCATATAACCAGGCAAGAGGCTCATTGCCACAGTAGAATTACAAAATGTGAAGGTGCTCTTGGAGAAAAAAGTAAAAGCACAAAGGAAACAAATTTATAACTGGAGAGAAAGTCTGACAAGCAGCAAGAAAGAGCAGGGACTTGAGAGGACCAAGCTTGCCACAGACAGGCGAGTGTTAGATGGAGACACCTTAGCCAAGGCTGAGGCTAGGAGGAGCTATCCAAAAGCTGAGCTCAGAACTAACGTTACAGAGGAAGATAAGAAACTCAAAACCAGGCAGTTAGAAAATACATCCAAGGGAAGAATTCACACCTAAGGACAGAGAATAATACAACAAACACAGAAGGGCTTCAGAATGAGCATGCTCAGAAATCCTGAAAAGACAGAGGGAAAAGCAGTACCTCACAGTGAGAACAGGGAGATAGTAAAAGAAACGGACATATATGAATACGGAGAAATGATACATTTTAGTAAAATACTTCAAAGGTTGAAATAAAAGCTCAATAGCATTAAGGGTTGGACTAAATATGGCTGAAGAGTGGAGAGAACTAGCGGTTTAAAAAGTGGAATTTTTAAAATGAAGTGTTAATACAGAAAGAGAAAGAGAAAAATGAAATAGACAAGAGATAGATTGAAAACTACAACATATGTCTAATAGGAAGCCAGCAGGAAAAAAAAAAAAAGGTTAGAATGTGAGGAATAAATACTTGAAGGCATGACAGCTGAAAATGTCCAGAATTGGAGAAAGATGGGTCTTTGGATTGGAAAAAAAGTTCATGAAGCAACAAAAAGGATAAATAGGAGGCCATCAGGGAGAAAGTAGGAATCGGCATATAATTTAACATGGGGAATTTACAGAACATCAACAACAGAGGAAAAAATCTATCTACAAAGAGAAATGGCAAATTACCTAAAATGGCAAATAATCAAGCGGACAGCAATGGCAGATACCAGAAAACAATGAGGTGAAATAACTGCTAATCATGAAATCAATTCCTACCTAAACTTACTCAAGAGTGAGAGTGAAATAAGTAGAGAATTTATCATAACAGATTCTTGCCAAAAGAATTACTAAGGGATTAACTTTGAGAAGATAAAAAATTGACCCAGAATGAAAGTATGGGATACAATGAGCAATGGTAAAAGAGAAGGTCAATATACCACAGGTAAAATTTTAAAAAGACTTCCTCCAAACATATAATGATAATAATAACTTTGTGCTTTAAAAAGCTATGATAAGGGAAGCAGAGGTGGCTCAAGCCATTGGGTGCCTGCCTCCCACATGGGAGGTCCCAGGTTCAGTTCCTGGTGCCTCTGAAAGAAGACGAGCTGATGTGATGCAATGGTACAGCAGGCTAACGTGATGAGATGATGCAATGAGGAGACACAATGAGAGACACAACAAGCAGGTGGTGGACATGGCTCAAGTGATTGGGTACTATAGCAGTTTGATATGGTTATGAATTCCGAAAATAGATACTGGATTATGTTTGTAATCTGTCTGTACCTGGGCATGATTAAGTTATGATTAGGGCTTTGATTGGGCCACGTCATTCGGGCACTGCATCCCCACCACTTGGTGGGTGGGGACTCACAGATAAAAGGCATGGCAAAGGACAAAGTGGAGGGCTTTTAATGATGGGATTTTTGATATTGGAGTTTGATGCCAAAATCTTAAGCTGGAGCCCCAGGAAGTTAGCATGCAGAGGAAAGAGAAGCAAACCCAGGAAAGGAGGAACCCAGGGAGCCTGATCGCTCACAGCCGTTGGCAGCCATCTTGCTCCAACACATGAAATTAGACTTTGAAGAGGGAAGGCATTTATGCTTTATGGCCTGGTATCTGTAAGCTCCTACCCCAGATAAATGCCCTTTATAAAACCAACCGATTTCTGGTATTTTGCATCCGCACCCCTTTGGCTGGCTAATGTAGGGATCTCCCTCCCCGATGGGAGGTCCCGGGTTAGGGTCCCGGGGCTCCTAAAAAGAAGACGAGAAGACGCAGAGCAGACAGCAAGTGCAAACAAGGGGCGGGGGGCAGCGAGAGGAGGCTAAGAAATAAAGAAATAAATAACTTTTTAAAAAGCTATGATTAAATTCTAAGAGGCAAAAATAAAAGAGAAGGAGGAAGATCAGAGGGAAACCAATGTGCTTGCTTTTCCTTTAGTATAATACTGAATTAACCATATACTTTATAGGAAAGGATTTAAACATAAATACATATGTAAAAAATTTAAGAATATTCCAACAAATGAAAAAGTGAAACTTCCAATTCTACATCAGTTTGGGACCTTACATTTGGAAACGACCCATTGCAGGGTCCGTCACATGTAGAAGGGAAATTGGGAAACCAACATTCCTTTAATTAGAATCAAATCAACCAATATGTCTGGAGAGTAAAATGTTTTAGAAGATTATAATTTCAGTATGAGAAAGGCGACTCACTTGTTTTTAGCTGACATTTAGTGGACACCTGCCCTGTGACAACTGCCAGGTGATGGGGCTGCAAACACATCAACAGATCTCTTGTGCAGGATGCAAGCAGGTGAACAGGTAATTTCGGTATAGCATGCTCTGCAGAGATGGAATGACTCCAGTGCAGAGTGTGAGGGCATGTGGGCAAACCTTTGCAGGAGGCAGCATCTGAGCGGCCGTGGAGGAGAAGTAGAAATGCTGCAGGTGAGGAGTGGGTGGAGGGGAAGGCAGCTCAGTCCCTGGCAGAGAACACGACGCCGGGACCATGACTGCACGTGGGTAGGGGTATGGCAGGCAGGGGGCGGAGCTGGAGACTCCAGGAGGGCTCCCCACCCAGGGCCTTGTTTTCTAGCCAGTGTGGACTCTGCCCACTGCACAGACAGGCACATTCATCCTGCATTCCCCAGTGGGCCCCTGGGTTAAAGCAGGAAGGCTAAAGAAATACAGCCTCAAAATGAGCATAATAAGGACAGTAACTCTGCAAGTTTGTTTTCAGATCATCTCCATCAGATCTGCACTCTTCTAAATAAAAAATCTTGTGTCAAGATATGTCCACTACATCAGCAACACCCCAACAATTTTTGTTTTTTTTTTTAAGATTTTATTTATTTATTTATTTCTCTCCCTTCCCCCTCTCCCCCACCCCGGCTGTCTGTTCTCTGTGTCTACTTGCTGCGTCTTCTTTGTCTGCTACTGTTGTCAGCGGCACAGGAATCTGTGTTTTTTTTTGTTGCATCATCTTGCTGTGTCAGCTCTCTGTGTGTGCAGCACCAATCCTGGGCAGGCTGCACTTTCTTTCGTGCTGGGTGGCTCTCCTTACGGGGCACACTCCTTGCATGTGGGGCTCCCCTATGCGGGGGACACCCCTGCGTGGCACGGCACTCCTTGCGTGCATCAGCACTGCACATAGGCCAGCTCCACGTGGGTCAAGGAGGCCCGGGGTTTGAACCGCAAACCTCCCATGTGGTAGATGGATGCCCTATCCACTGGGCCAAGTCCACTGCCCCCCAACAATTTTTAAAAAGATAATACATGTTGGCAATTGTATCCAATTTGGCTTTTCACTTTTCAGGAACGATCACTACCCATGCCTGCAACATCTTTGTGCTAAGTTCTGGTAAAAGCAGCTTTAAAACCTCTCATCTCAATATTTAGAAACCAAGTTTAAAAGTCAGGACCTAAGCCTGAGGGACACTGCCACCGTCCAAGGTAGAGTGACACGGACTGGATGTACCCTCGTACCTGACACACCCAAAACCTGGCAAAATACATGAAAAGATGGTTTTCAAGACACTGGACATCAGGACATGAAGGGCGGTGATCCTGAGAGGTGGGATTAAGTGAGGTGACCCCCCACCCCAGTTGCCCTGGCTTACAGCCCTGAGGGGGTCCTGGGGACACAGAGCAGGAGAGAGTCAGCCAAGGGCTGCAGGCAGGGGGATGGCAGACTGGGGCACCACATCCTAGAGGGCAGGGGTGAAGCAGGAGCGGCCAGAGACCCTCAGGGCCCCCTGGAGCCCCACAGGAGGCCTATTGGCACCTGTGTGTGCAGAAACTACCGGAGGATTGAGGAGCTCAAGTGGGGCCAGCAAGGGCCCTGCGTCCACCTGCTACACTGTGCATGACAGCCTGAGGCAACTAGTGGACCCCAGGGAAGATCATGCTCTTGGAGCCCATCTGCTCCTGTGGGTTTGGGACCCTCTGATTGGGTCGATTCCATTGGGGGCATGGACTGGAGAGCGCCAGGGAGGTGTGCCCCAGGGGGTCCTGGTCCTCCTGCTGGATCCTTTATAAACAGAGGATTGAGAGCAGAGACGCACAGAGGGAAAGCAGCAGAGAGACCCTGAGGGGCCGGGGGAGAGGCCTGGAGGCCGAGGTGGACTCAGCCAGGTACAGAGCAGGAAAGAGGCCCCGGGAAGCTGAAGGAGAAGAGGGGGGAGAGGAGAGAGGGGAGCCGCGTGCCTGGTCGCCCACGGCCGAGCTCAGGAGACATGAGCCTGGAGGAGACAGAGACAGACCAGAGAGCTCCACATGCCTCGCTGGGCATGGGAGTCCAGGGTCACCAGCAGCCCCTGTGGGGACAGCGTCTCGGATGACGCCTTCGTGTGGACATTTCCACAGACTGGGAACTGTAAGCTTTTAACCAACCATCTCCCATTATAAAAGCCAACCCCTTTCTGGTCCACTGCGCCCAGCAGCTTTCAGCAAACTAAACCACCTCCCGCCAGCCCCGCAGGACTTGGGGACAGCGTTCAGAAGGAGCCTTAGCGGGAGAGCAGGCGATCGGTCCTGGACTAAACACAGCTCTTAACACTTAACGCACCCAAAAGCAACATTGGAAAGGATCAAACTGTTCCCAAAAAACTAAACTGCACCCTAGAACAAAGCTCAGGAATATTTATAGGAATACAAAAGTACCCAACACCCAGAAACGTGAAATTCTCCATGCCTGCCGTACAATCAAAAATTACTGGGCATGGCAAGGAACAAGAAAGTATGACCCCCTTAGAAGAAAAACAGTTACTTGGGTTTTTTAATTTATTACTACTATTAATATTGGAATAATGAAAATACTCTAATGGTGATTGAATTGATGAATGTACAACTATGTAATTATACCACATACCATTGATTGTTCACGTTAGATAGATGGTATGCTTTATTAATATGTATCAATAAAACTGATTAAAATTTTTAAAAAGTTTATGAAACCTCATGTAAAATACGAATATGGGTGATATTGCATAGAAAAGACTGTTTTTGCAAAATATAAATACAAATACACTAGAGAGAAGGAAAAAGTATAGCAACTATGTTCAGCAGGGGAAGCACAGAGAGATTGAGAGTGATGAGTTTTGTTTGTTTTTTGTTTATTATTACTGGAATAATGAAAGTGCTCTAAGAATGACTGAAATGATGAATGCACAAATATGTGATTATACCAAATTCCAGTGATTGTAACTTTGGATGGATTTATGCTTTATTAATATGTACCAATAAAATTGATTTGTTGAAAAAAATTGAAAAATTAAAATAAGGAAAGAAGAAGGAAAACTGTCTTTATATTTACAGATGACATTAGAGCCTATGTAGGAAATTTATCAAAAGCTTCTGGAAATAAATGAGTTTAGCAAGATTGTAAGATATAATGTAATACAGAAAAATTAGCTGTACTTCTATATACTATCTAAAAGAGCAGGAAATTAAAAATTATTAATATTATTTCCAATAGAATATATTATGAAATCCTTAGGATAAGTCTGATTATGATGTTCAAGATCAGTATACTGAAACTACACAACTTTACTGAAAGAAATTAAAGACCTAAATAAATGAAGAGACATACCATGTACATATATGGGAAAAGTCAATATTTTAAGATGTCAGGTCACCCCAGATTGATCTATAGATTCAGTGCAGCCCCAACCGAAATTCCAAATGGCTTTTTAAAATAATTTGACAAGTGGATTTTAAATTTTATTCCTAGAAATAGGCTCAATAACTTGGAAAATGAAAGATCAATTGTAACAAGATTGTACAGCAGTTGCATCAAGATAGACAAACAGATCAAAGAAACAGAAAAGAGTCTAGAAATAGACCCACACAAAAATAGTCCACAACTGCTTTTGAACTAAGTTGCAAAGCAATTCAGTAGAAAAAGAATAATCTTTTCAATAAATGGTACTGGGAAGTAGGATATCAATATGTAAAAATAATTTCCATTCATGCCTGGCATCATATACAAATACTACCTCAAATATGTCTACATGTATAACCAAAATTTATAAACTACAAATACTAGAACTATGAAAATTAAGCTAAAACCATAAAATGTCCTGAAGGAAACATAGAAGAAACTCTTTGTCACCTAAGATAGTGCAAAAATATCTTAGAAATGATATTGAAGACAATCCATAGAAGATAAAAAGATGGACTAATTGAACTTCATCAAAATTTAAAGCTTCTACTCTTCAATGGACATTACTAAGAGAACGAAAAAAGAAAAAGCAAAAAACAAAACAAAACAAACCCAGGCTGAGAGAATAGTTGCCAAGCATGTACCCAACAAAGGAACATATTCAGAATATAAGAAGAACCCTTAAAACTCGATTTTTAAAATGGGCAAGAGATTTGAAGAGATACTTTACCAAAGAAGGTGTATGGATGGGGTGCTACACAGAACCTCTAAATGCCCCCCCAAAGATGATCTACCCTCCTCCCCACAACCTATGCATTTGATCCCACACAGCTGATCTTAAAATAGAGGTGCCTGGGGTGGGCCTGACCTCCCCCATGAGAAAGCAGGTAGCTCTCTCCAGCTGGCAGTAGAAAGCTGTCAGGGGGATGTGGGGTGTGAGAAGAACCCCGTGTGCCCCTGCTCAAGATAGAGGGGCCACGGGAAAAGGAATGCAGTTAGCTTGTCAGACGAGAGAGGGCCCAGGGGCAGTCAGAAGGAAAATGGGGACCTCAGACCTGTAGCTGCAAGGAGATGGATTCCAATACAAACCTGAAGAGGCGTGGAAGTGGATTTTCCCCAAACCTCTGGATAAAAGCCCACATTGACTTCAACTCTGTGAGCTCTTCAGCAGAGAAATAAGCTGAGTGCACCCATGCTTTTGGCTGCAGAACTGTGAGATAATAAGTGGGGTATGATTTTAAGCTTTTAAGTTTGTGATCATTTGTTACACAGCAATGGAAAATGAATCCAGATAGAAATAAGCAAATAAACATGTAAAAATATGCTCAATATCAGTTCACTGGCAAAATACAAAATAAAACCAAGATGAGGGAGAAGACACGGCTCAAGTGGCTGAGTGCCTGCTTCCCACTTGGGAGGTCCCAGGTTCAGTCCCCAGCGCCTCCTCAAAACAAAAAATAAACACCAAGAATCAAATGAAAAAACCAGCTCAGGGGAGCGGTGTGGCTCGGTAGTTGAGCACTGGCTTCCCACATACAAGGTCCCGGGTTCAATCTCCAGCCCTGATACCTCAAAAAAAAAAGAGAGAGAGAAAACCAACGAGAGTTACCAATATTCCCTATTAGGATAATGGCTAAAATTAGCAGGATGAGTTATAGTAAGTGTTGACAAAGATGTGGAGCAACTGGAACTTCCATACATTGCTGATGGGAATGTAAAATATTAAAGTAAGTGTGTAGTTTCTTAAAAGCTAAACACACACCTACCATAGGATCTAATCATTTCACTCCTAGGTATTTTATCTAAGAGAAATGAAACACATGTCTATATAAAAACTGTACATGAATGGGCATAGCAGCTTTGTTTGTAATAGCCAAGCCTGCAAATAACACAAATGCTAACTACCAGGTAAACGGACAAACTTATTGTGGCATAGCCATAAAATGGACTCCTGAAGAGTAATTAAAAAAAAGTGACCTACTGTTACTGGCAACAACACTGATTAATCTCAAAATACTAGGGTGAAAGAGGCCAGACAAAAAGTGTACAAAAAGTGTGCATGATATAAAACTCTGTAAAATGAAAACTAATCTACAGTGAGAGAAAACATAACAGTGGGTGTTTGGAGAATGGGGTGGGTGGGCAGGGACGGGATGGAGGGATTATCGAGAAGCACAAGGAAACGTTTTGGGATGGTATATCTCTTCATTATCTTGATAGTGAGGATGGTTTCATGTGTGGATTTATGTCAAAAGTTATAAAACAAAGTAGGGCCCATTGACAAGGCGCTGAACTCCAGAGCCATCTGCCATGGCTGGAGGACCTGGGTGTCTCCATAGCTGTCAGGAGCACCTCTACCTCGGGTTGTATCTACTTTGGCTGTCTCTGAGATCCTGCTGAGATGTGTGTAAACATGACCCCTCTGATGAACTCCTGACTCATTTTGAAGTCTCTTAGCCATATAAACTCATTTCTCTTTACCATTTCTCCCTTTACTTTGGAACTTCTGCTCCTGAGCGTGATGGAGTTGGACTCGGATGTGACATTTCTACACATGCCTCTTCTGTCACTTTTACTGAAACTGTGGTTGTCACTGGGGTTGGTGTATGCCAGACGTGAATCTCTGGACAGGCCATGTGCCAGCTGAGACCTGAGCCTCAGCAGAGTTGTAACACCTACTCTCTGGTTCATTGGACTTACCCAGGTCAGCTAACAGGGAGGTGAGGATGGTCAACCACTACACCAGGGAACCGAGAGAGTCTACAGCTGCAAGCAGGAGAATCCCATCCATCAGCCATGTGGGATCTAAGCCCCTGCTCCATTTAGAGGTGGAGTGGATATCACCATTCCAGGGTCTTCAGGATGGAGGAATAAAATATGGATTAGAGTGGACTTACTAGTATTCTACTATAGAACGATTAGGACTCTAGCAATAGAAGAAACTGTATCATTGATGTGGAGACAGTGGCCATGGAGTTGCTGAGGGCAGGGAGAGGGAAGAGGAGAGGTGATGTGGGGACATTTTCTGGACTTGGAGCTGTCCTGAATGATACTGCAGGGACAGATGCTGGACAGTATATATCCTGCCATAATGCACTGAATGAACTGGGAGAGAGTGTAAACTACAATATATACTATAACGCATGCTGTGTAGCAGTGTTCCAAAATATATTTATCAAATGAAATGAATGTGCCACACTGATGAAAAAGGTTTTTGATGTGGGAGGAGTAAGAAGGGGTGGGGAGTGGGAGTATAGGGGAACCTCTTATATTTTAATGTAATATTTTGTGTGGTCTATGTATCTTTAAAAAAAAAGTTTTTTAAAAAGTGAAAAAGTTATAAAACATTAACAATTAAATTTAAATATAAATTGTATTATATATTTTATTACCAAATCATATGCAATTAAATATTTTTTGCCTACATATTTTGTCTTTCATATATATATATCTATTCTTAGAAAATTAGATTCCAAAAGTTGTAACTGGGAAAAGCCAAAATTGTCTTTATGTATAATGAAAACAGTCCATGATTGATTAAAATATATTTTATAATCCAATTAATAAAACTCTAATAAGATTTTTTAAAACTTAAAATCACTTGCCAATCACATACTTTGCCAAGACAGCAGAACTATTTCTTTAAAATCCTTGAGTCAATTAATAAGATTGTGTGATATAAGGATGAATGTAGAGAAGTCGAAAACTTGCAAGGGACACTGTAGCTGGCACAAAGCTGTTAAGCTTTTAAGCAGAAAAAGCTACAGCTGGTTTCACACACCACATACATGTCTATGAGTGTTAACTCAATTATTTTAAGAACACATGCTCCCCGCAGGGAGGGATAAACTCAAGGAAAAGGGTGCTCTGGAATTTGGCCATTGTTTTCTTCATGCATGCTGTTTGGTAAGAATGTGACTTCATTGATAGCGGGAGGCAACTTATTTCGGCAATGTGTAGTCAGCTAGGAGTGTCAGCAAAGACCCTAAGGAACCAGGAAATGAACAGAATTACACAAGCAACTCAATTTGGGTTACAGGCTTCCTGAGTCACATGCTTCAGAAACAGCAAATGTTTTAGGAAACAATTACAAATCTTAACAAAATAAGAAATAACTGAAAGTTAAAGCCAGGTTGTCATGCTGACCTCGTACTCACTTGGCTTTATTAAAGTTATTGAATCAGTACTAAAAACTTCACCTGTTATCTATATTTTGCAATACATTTGGCTTGGGTGAATACAAAGATCAACAGGACTGAGTTCCTAAACTTGAATAACTTATAACTAATGAAGATAAATAGGCACAGTGACTAAAATTCAAATGCAAAGTGAAAAGGATTATAACAAAATAAAAACGAAGTGCTTTATGAGCACAGAGCAGGGGAGAGAGCTTCCATCTCGGCAAGTCGGTGACAGATTCATGGAGAAGCGGCCTTTAGTTAAAAAGGTGGCCCTGGAGTCAAAAAGGGCGCAAACTAGAGGCGGGCAGGGATGAAATGAGAGCCGCCATCTGGAGGGAGAATCAGAAGAGCCTGGAAGCCAGGGGACGCACGGCGCCAAGGACGGGCAGAGGCGGGGGTGCCTGGAAGGTGGCAGCGGCGTTCTCCCAAGGATGAACCGGGAAAGCCGCGCATTTGGGAAGGAAAGCCTGCCCTGCTTCTGGGGCGGAGGACGCATCCGAGTCGGTTCGTCCAGGGTGGACTTGAGCTCAACGGCGAAGGGCAAATGCAGCAGTTTTAGATCAGGGCTGATTGTTCTAGATGATCAAAGGGGAGAGTGTCCAAAGAAGAGAGGAGAGCCAAGGGACGTCACCAAAGGATGGCCTCACACGGGGTAGAAGGACAAAACCAAGGCAGGGGCAGGTCAGAGAGCAGGTGTTCCTGGAGCCAAGAGAGGCGAGTGCGCTGGAGCACGTGCTCGCGGGCAGCTGGGGCCCCCGGGAGGGCTGGGCAGTGGTCCCGTCCCAGGCTGGGGCCACCTTCTGGCGGCAAAGACAAGATGCGTAAAGAGCAGGCCCGAAACACGGGGCACAAGTGTGCAACTTAGGATCCACAGTGACAGTCCCCAAAATCCCCGGAGGGAAACCTCTGCAGCCCCAAGGCTCGTGCCCCCAGGCCGGAGTGCTGCCCGCACCTACACTATGGTGGACTTTGCCGTGCTGGGAGCCTGCCCGGGCCCCGGGGGGCACCTGACCCAAGGCGGGGCTCGCACCTGGCTGTCTCCAGCTTCCAACACGTCCACCTGGTGCGCGGAGGGGCCTGCTGCCAGCTCACCCTGACCGTAGTCTGGCTCACACCCGGGCAAGAGCACAAACCGTGCGCATTCTTCCTGTCACCTCATGTGGAGTTTGAGATTGTTTTATGAATCCCAAAGGAGCACAGCGTGTTTCTAAACTCATCTCCCCCTGTGGCTGTGACAGCCTCGATCACACCACGCCTGCTGAGGGGCCTCGGCCAGACGACCTGGTGAGACGGCCCCGGGCTCTGGACTGGACCGGCCAGTGGGCGTCCCTCAGGGCGAGCCTGCCCCTTCCTGGGTCTGATATAAACCCAGAGGCACAGAGAGACACAGCCCCGGCCAGGAAGCTCTGCCCCGCTGGACCCCGCCCCGTGAGAGGACCAGAGGCCCCCCGAGGATCGACCCCTGCGGGAGCAGACAGCGGAGCTCGGGGAGCTGGGCTCTGGGAGACGCTGGAGGGGAGGCAGCGACCCACCGGCTCAGCATCCTCTCCCCACGTGCTCTCCCCAGCGGCAGCCCAAAGGCGAGGCAGCATCCTGCAGGCGTCTTGATCTGGACTTTGCACGGCCTTGGAACTATGAGCTTTTACTCCAAATAAAATGCCTTTGTAAGAGCCAACACGTTCCTGGGACCTTACATAGCAGCCCCACGGCAGACTAAACCCCTGGAAATCCGCACGGTTTGGGTGACGTGCAGGTTCTTCCATTAATTTAAGAACTGCTGCCTCGGATTCAGCGACTGCCCCTCCAGACACTGCGAAACCCGGCCCCTGCACCAGACACGGTGCCGGGTCTGACAATGGAGAGGACCGAGAGGCGCTGTGGGCTCGCCCTGGTCTCGGAGAGAGCCCTGGAGGAGCGCCGACGGAAACCAGCACAGCTGGAACCCAAGACCGGCATCGAGGAAATGGGCAGCAAGGGCCTGCTGAGCCTTGGAGGATTTTTAACAGAAATAATATGGTATCAAATATGTTCATCAGGGCAAAAGGATGGGATAAAAATAATTGCAATATTTGGACTATGGTATTAATCTCGATATCAGCAAATACTTGAAAGTAAAAAAAGGTACTTCAGTTTAAAATGTACCATATCGTATTCAGCCACACAAATCAGCAGGGTTTAACCCCAGAGGCAGGACTCCATCAGCGCGGACCTACGCTGGAAAGTAACGTACAATGAAGTTTCAAAGGCCTACGTGGGTCTTCGTTATGATGGTATCAGCATCGATCTCCTCTAGCAAGAGTGGAAGTGCGAACGATTAGTAGTGCTTATAGCTGATCTTACATATTACACAAAGCTATCAAAGGTGTATTTTCAATGCCTTGGACACAATTTGCAGTAATCTTATCTCATATTGACTGGCATAATCAGTTCATAGATTATTTAAATTAATCCTTGAGTTAAATCTATGACCTAGAAATACCAAAATAATAGTAAAGTGAATTAAAACACTTTAAAAATAGTCACTTAAGATTGAGTCACTATTAGTTTGCTAACCCAGAAGCAATGCTTTGGGCCGAGATTCAACACGTGCAGCAGACACTCCTCAGGGGGCCTCTGCCACATGCAAGCAGGGGCCGCCCCGTGTCCGGAGCACCTGCCCCAGGGAGTGGCCGGCTGGGCCTCCTGCCTGCAGACTCAGGTCTCTCTTGGGGAGCGCCCCCCCACCCCGATCCAGAGTCCACAGCTTTATGGCGGCCACGCCAGTCACAGTCACGGACACCAGGTGCCCGGCCTGGCAGAGAATGCAAAGGCAAGGCTGCGGGGCACCCAGGTCGCCGTCGCCGAACCCCGCCCCTGTCCAGACACGGGGCGCCGTCACCTGCACGTGCTCACACAGGTCACCACTGCACCCAGAGCGCCCAGGCGCGGACCAGGGCGCAGACCCTGCGCAGCCGCCTTCCCGGCTGCGACGCTCCTCCCTGCATCAGAACTGCCCGGTTAGGAGTTAGGGTTCTTCAGAGAAACAGAACTGAACGACAGATATGCAAGGAAACATGGGGTTTACTGTGAGAGGCGGCTCTCGCGGCCAGGGACATGGGCAGGCCGAGCGCCCCAGGGCAGGCTGCCAGCTGGAAACTTGGTTAAAGTTTCGACAAACTCCCCAGGAGGAGCTGGCGGCAGGGGAGCGGGAAACCCTCCTCCCGGCACTGGAATTGGTGCAGCAAAGCCAGGAGTTCTGAACTGTAGAAACTCACCACCGGCTCTCCAGAAAGGGGGCTGGACAGTTTTAGTATGCGCAGGCCCAGAGGAGAGTCAGTCTCCAAATTCTGAGCCGCGTTTTTCAGTTCTCATAGGTTTATGTAGGATTTCAGGTGGGATCAGCCTAACGTTTGTTCATTGGCTAGCGCGTTGCCAGGCGAAATTTTGCAAGCAGGGGGTTTGGAGAGGCAGAATGCAGCTGCAAGGATTTACCAAAGAGGGGAGCATCACTCCTTTGATATCTTCCTGCTAGGCCATGTTTTCACAGCTGATTTACTGAAACAGGGGGCAGGTTATTCACTTGACATTCCCGGCAAGGCCATGCCCTCACAGGCCTGATCCACAGAAGCGGGGGCAGGAGGGACTTGTTAGATATTTTTGCAAGGTTATGCTTTTTATTTCTCAACGGAATCACCGCTTCCTCTTTGAAGTCTGTCTGACTGGAAGAGACATGGCCCCTTGCTGAAGGCCGTCTCCTCGGTGGATAGAGATGTAACCAGCCAAAGACGCTACCAACTTAATGACAATGTGGTCCACAAAACGGCCTCCCAGGAACACTTAGGCCAGGGCTTGCTTGACCAGACAGCTGGGCACCACGACTGGCCGAGCTGACACACGAGCCTAGCCACTGCGGCCAGGGTCAGGGCTGCCCCCGCCCCCCGTCACCTCAGGGCAGAACCCCACTGCCCGCTGTCCTGCCTCCAAGTCCACCGCGGATTCCTGCAGACACTTGCCACCTCACCTTCGTCAGCCACCACTGGGCAGGTGAAGCCTTCCGAGTTTCTCATAGTAACGTCTCTTACTCTGCTCATCTCATTCTGCGCCACGTCCAGCCACCTGGCAAGCTCAGGCATCCCACGTCCAAACACAGATGGTGACGTCACCACCTGGGTGGCCCCTGTGCCCAACACCCTACGGCCCGCACCGGCCTCCTCGCTGGCCTGCGCCTGTCGGAAGGGGAAGGGGCTGCCACGAGCGCAGTGGCCCCCCGGCGCACGTCACGTCTCTAGCGCGGCCCGCTGCAATGCTGGAGCCCTTCTCTCCGCCCCAGCGCAGCGCCGTCTTGCATCCCCGTGGGACTCCTGCGTGCCTCTCTCCTCCCTGGGTTATCAGCCCATCAGTCCCCGTGGTGCTCCCGCATCCACTGTTTCCTGCTTCCCAGCTACTCAAGGAAAGACCGTGAAATGGACGGGGTTAAACAAAGGGGCTTTCTTCGCTCAAGGCTTTAAAGTTAGGAAAAAGTCCAATCTGAGGCAGCCTCATGCGATGCTTTCTCCTGGAAGACTGGCCTTCTGGGGACCCCTGGTCCTTAGCGTGGCACACGAGGCACAAGGTGGCACCTCCTGGGCTCTCCCTTCTCTTCTGGGTCCCTTGATGCTCAACTCTGGCCGCCTCCTCTGGCTTTCCCTCCCTCTGTCTGAATTCATTCCGCTTATAAAGGACTCAAGTAATGGGCCTAAACCCATCCTGAGGGGGCCACACCTTAACTGATGCAACCTCGCCAAAAGGTCCATTTTCCACAGGAGTGGATTAGTTTAAGGACGTCCTTCCCTGGGTTCCTACAGCTTACACCCAGCACAGCCCTCCCCCAGGGCGCCCGATGACTTGGGGACATGAAGAGTGGGCTCCTGTCACCAGATCCCACATTGAACCACAATGAACCACATTGGTTCATTGACCTTAGTTGTTTGTTGCCTCTGGAAACTCCAAAGCTCAGCATCTCCATGTGTTTCCTCGGCGCCCCCTCTCACCTCTGCCCTTGGTGGGAGAGCTGTGAGGACTCCCAAATGCTGTGTCTCACTCTCTTTGGGGGGCTTTTCCCTGACCTCCGGAGAGAGAGGAGCATATTATCTACCAGCCCCCGCTGCCTGAGTGCATGGACAGTTTTCTCTCACCAAGAACCCATTTGATAAAATGCTCAGTAAGATCATGAATACCTCTGTTTTATTACTTTTACATTACTGGTCACAACTTGGCTTATGTGACAGCCCTATTTTGAAATTTCATATAAACAAATACCTATTCATCTTTTTTTGAGACTTCTAGAAATTTAGAAGTGCATTTCAGTCAATAAAGCCAGCTTAACTTGAGCACCAGGAAATAGATTTCATTCTGTGCTTGGAAGAGGTTCAAGGATATTTCATCACCATTAAAAGTCCAGAAGGTTACATGGTTCTTTTCAGTTTTGCAAATTACCTGGTTATTCTGTGTTGGTTTGAATGTGCTGTTGGAGGTGGAATAGAATTTTGTGACAATAAATGCCAAATTGTGCCCCTATTTCAAACTGGCCATCGAAGGTCCAAGTATTTTAGTCTTTTTTTTTTTTTAAAGATTTATTTTTATTTATTTAATTCCCCTCCCCTCCCCCGGTTGTCTGTTTTCTGTGTCTTTTTGCTGCGTCTTGTTTCTTTGTCCGCTTCTGTTGTCGTCAGCAGCAGGGGAAGTGTGGGCGGCGCCCTTCCTCGGCAGGCTGCTCCCTCCTTCGCGCTGGGCGGCTCTCCTTATGGGGTGGACTCCTTGCGCGTGGGGCTCCCCTACGCGAGGGACACCCCTGCGTGGCAGGGCACTCCTTGCGCGAATCAGCACTGCGCATGGGCCAGCTCCACACGAGTCAAGGAGGCCCGGGGCTTGAACCGTGGACCTCCCATGTGGTAGACGGATGCCCTAACCACTGGGCCAAAGTCCGTTTCCCTATTTTAGTCTTTACAGCATATGCATTAATGGTTCCAATGACTTAATACGTAGAACTGCAACTCTTTTTGTCATTTGTGTTTTGTATGATATTCACAAAACTATTTTGTACTTTGAGAAGATGAAAATTATGCCTTGACATCACTATAAATCTTCCAGTGGCATGTAAATGAAAGAATCTTCAGAATGCCAATTAATTTTCAAATTGATTAAGTTAAACCAGTTTATAACTTCTAATTATATTAGGTAGCAATGAAAGTTATCATTTTTAACAGTTGTAATGTCAATAAAACAAATATTATTCCCAAAGATTAAATTTTAAAAAGCAGATAACTTAATTTAGAAAAATGAATTAAATCACAATTTTAAACACTTTACTGCACCAAAATTTCCTCACTTATTATGGACCAAGAGGAGCTAAACGTATCTGATAAAAATCAAGGCTGTTTAGAGCTGGAGGGAAAACAAAGAAGGGAAGGATGGGAGTGCTGGTTGGGAACGGTTTTAATTAGATAGTCCCTATGTGAAGAAGAGAAACCAAGGGTGAGAATAGAAAACTGACTCGTCCAAGGCCACAGAGCAGTGGGTAGGAACGGGTGGCAGCATGAACCCTGGGGTGGAGATTTCACCCTGGCTGAGACACAGAACTGGGGAATAGATGGCACAAAAGGGTGTAACTCACGTAAAAGCCAACGGCTCAGTTACGGGCATAATATTTCTTGGTGATTCGAAAAATTATACACTGGTGAACTCAGCCAACAGCAGATCAGATTGGACGAAAGCAAGACCAGGTCACCAAGCTGGGAGCACATTTACACCAACGTGGTGGCCCGAGCCTGGCCTGCAGGTGTAGGACCCTGGAAGAGGACACTCTAGGGCGCCACTTCCGCTTTCTCCCTTAGTTCCACCCCATGATGATGTTAGAATTGTTTGCATGCATTGGTGTGAAGCCTCAGGCATGGTAAAAGGACACAGAGAAGCCTATCTAAATCTCCCCAGCCCACACGAGTGATGCCATGTTTATCCTCTAGCTAGGAAAAGTTTGCCTCTCCTTTTCAAAAATACATACACATCTTATGGAGACATGTGTATTATAATGCAACTCAGAACTCTTCTGTGAAAAAAAGGAATATGGCAGAAATGGCATTATTTTGTCAAAAAGTAAAGAGAAGCCCTGGCAAGGGGATGTGCCTTATGGAATCTGGTCAGATCAGTTTCTTTAGGGGATTTAAAAATCTTTCCTCTTTCAGGATATAAACTTCTTCAAGGCAACGATTCTCTCAGGTTCCTGAGAGCTGTGAGCCTTCTTTGTGCATTAGTTATAACCATCATTGACAAAAGGATTTTTGTGTTGTATTCAAAAATTACTTTGCAACTGTTAAAATTATTGTCATTCATTAATTCGCTCATTCATTCATCCATTCAGTAAATAATGTTGAGTGCTTGCTATGAGCCAAGAAGCATTCTAGGTGCTAAGGACAGAAGAGCGTATAAAATAGAGGAAAAAAAAATCCCTGGCCACATGGAACTTACATTCTATCAAAGAAAAAAGTAAACACGATTTTATGCTGATCTTAGCCAAAAGTCCGAGCAGTGAAAAAACATTTTTAAACAGTAAAATTAACATTATGTTAGGTGAGCAGACATACCAGTGAAAAAAGCAAATTAGCAAAGGAAAACAGAGTATTTGTTTCTTTGGGTTGTTTTTTGTGTTTCTGGCAGGAAGAGGGGGTGGTGTGCAGTTTCAAGTCAGGTGCCTGAAGAAGCTGCACGTGACCTGCAGGCGAGTCTGAAGGAGGTGAGGCAGCCCCCCTTCCCAGCACCTGCGGAGGCCTCGGGGCCGAGGGGGGGAGGCCGGGGGCCCGCAGCTGGGGGAGGGGGGCGACTGGCGAAGCACAACGCAGGGGAACTTTAGGACCCCGCCCCAACCGCCCCCGCCCCCCGCCCGAGAAGAATCCTAAAATTACCGTGAGCCAGAGAGCCGGAGGTGGGACACTTCCTTGGAGGGAAAATTAGTAACAGGAGCCCCGCGTTTCTGTGTCCCGCGGGTCTGCTTGGACCGGGAGAGCCGCGCTCCCGCCGGGGAGGGGTCGTTGCCCCGCCCGGGCCGGGGGCTGGGGCCGGGGGCGGGCGCCCTTACTCCTTGGACTTGTCGGAGCTGTGCGCCGAGTTGATGCGGTGCACCTCCTTCTTCTTGGCCTGCTTGGTCGCCATCGCCGCGCTGCCGCCCCCGCGCCCGCGTCCTGTTGCCTGGAGACGGGGCGGGCCCTGCGGGGGCGGGGGCGGGGGCGGGGGCGGGGGCGGGGAGCTCCTGGGGGGCGGGCGGGGGCGGGGGCGGGGAGCTCCTGGGGGGGCGGGCCCTGCGGCGGGCGGGGCGGGGGCGGGGAGCTCCTGGGGGGGCGGGCCCTGCGGCGGGCGGGGCGGGGGCGGGGAGCTCCTGGGGGGGCGGGGAGCTCCTGGGGGGGCGGGCCTGCGGCGGGCGGGGGCGGGGAGCTCCTGGGGGGGCGGGCCCTGCGGCAGCGGGGGCGGGGGCGGGGAGCTCCTGGGGGGCCGGGCTCTGCGGCGGGGGCGGGGAGCTCCTGGGGGGCGGGCCCTGCGGCGGGCGGGGGCGGGGGCGGGGAGCTCCTGGGGGGGCGGGCGGGGGCGGGGAGCTCCTGGGGGGGCGGGCGGGGGCGGGGAGCTCCTGGGGGGCGGGCCCTGCGGCGGGCGGGGGCGGGGAGCTCCTGGGGGGGCGGGGCCCGGGGAGCTCCTGGGGGGGCGGGCCCTGCGGCGGGCGGGGGCGGGGAGCTCTTGGGGGGGCGGGCCCTGCGGCGGGCGGGGGCGGGGCCCGGGGAGCTCCTGGGGGGACGGGCCCTGGCGGAGGGGGGGGGGGGGGAACGACGACACAACCCTGGCGGGGAGACACCTGGGGAGGGAGGCGAGCCCTTGGGCGGGAGACGAGCCGGGAGGTTCCTGAGGGAGGGGCGAGTTTCAGAGGGGGGTCCGTGCCCAAGGGGGCCGGGTTGCTGAGGAGGGAGGCTGGGGGCGGGCTCTGGGGAGGGGGCGAGCTGCGGGATGCGGAGCGCGGGGGGTTCGGAGTCCCGGGCTGGGCAGGCAAGGCTTTGGGTGAGTAGGGGGGCTGAGTGGGGTCCCTCGGGGGTCGACGGCGCGCGGCCGGGCGGGGGGACGCTGTCGGAGCCTCCTGGGAGCCCGAGCTGTCCAAGGCGGGGTATCTGCAGGCCACCTCAGGCCTGCGGCGGCCGAGCCTCACGTGCTCCTGCAGGGATTCCTCAGACGGCCTTTGGGGACCCCGAAGCTGGGGCGGTCTGGAAACGTGGTCTGTAAGCTGGGTGGCGGGGTCTCCGCAGGGAAGGCTGGGTGGGGGTTCCCCGCAGGGAAGGCGTGTCCTGACCGTCTGCTCAGCTTAGGCAGCCACTGCCCTGGGTGGAGGGTCCCAGCCCAGCACCCCAGGCCCAGGCCCCGGCCCTTCCCGCGGGCGGCAGACGGCGGTCTGCGGTCTGTGGGGGCGCGCCGGCCCCTCAGCACAGCGCCCCGAGTGCGCGCAAGGGGCGAAACCACAGCGGGAGACGCGGGTCCCCCCCTCCAGGACAGACTGGAGATGGACCTGGCCGGGGGTCCCTCTTGTGCTTAGACCCAGAAATGCTTCAGGAAGGGAGCAGCAGAGAGCATGGCGGGGCCAGGCTCACCCACCCCAGGCAGCTCTGAGGCCCCTGGGGACGGGGACCCCAGCACTAGCCAGCCTCGGGTGGGCCGAGGAGCAGGAGGCTCGCTCAGAGCCCACCTGCCCAGGTGAGGCGCACCGGCAGCCTGTGCTGGCAGCCCGGGCCATCCGGCTCGTAAGATGAGGCCGTGCGAGATGGCGCAGGACCTGGGTCCCCTATGGCAAGAGAAGGGAAGTGGGACAGAGAGGAGGAGGCGGCGTGGGAATGGAGGCGAAGGGCGCCAAGATTGCCTGCCACGGGTTTCCCAGGGCACAGGCCCTGCGCGGCCTCCAGGGCCCTGAGAATCTGCGTCTGTTGCGTGAAGCCACCGTTTGTGGAACCTGCCAGCAGCCCCAGGACACTGGCCCGGGCTGCAGAGACTGTGAGGAAAAGCCTCAGCCCGGGACTTCAGTGAGGGCCCAGCAAGGGCCAGCCGGGGTGCACGGCAGGGGCGCAGTGTCTCCTGGGGCCTAGGGCGAGCCTGGGCATGGCCAGGACACTGAGGCCCGACAGCCGTGAAATGAGGGTGAAAGTAAAGGGTGGTCGCCAGGCAGAGGCGGGTGAGGGTATCTGAGCCACAGGTCCCTCTCCCAGCCCGACTTCCTGGGAGCTGTCTCTGAGCACGGCTGAGCGGGGACCCCAGCTCCAGGCCTCCAGGCCCCTGGAAGGCTGGTGCTTCCTCTGTTGGAGCCGTGTGGCCTCTGCCAGGACACTTGCGTTTTGGGGAAGAGATGCTTGGCTGCAGGCAGCGAGGCAGCTCCTTGGGGACGTGCTGAAGTGGGGAAGTGAGCTCTGGAAAACCCTTCCCCAGCCACACAGCGTCCCAGGGGAAGTCCAGGGCTGGGCACAGGACATGTGTCTCTTAGAGCCGCAGGGGGCCACGGGCCAGCAGGGCAGGGGGCAGCCAGGCAGGGGGCAGCAGGGCAGAGGGCAGCAAGCAGGGGGCAGGGGCAGCAGGGCAGGGGGCAGCAGGCAGGGAGCAGTGGGGCAGGAGGCGGGGGCTAGCAGACGAGGGGCAGCAGGGCGGGAAGCAGGGGCAGCGGGACGGGGGCAGCTGGGCAGGGGGCAGCGGGGCAGGGGGCAGGGGCAGGGGGCAGCGGGCGGGGGGCAGTGGGGCCACAGCCTCAGCGGGGGCGGGGCGGGGCCAGCGGGCCCCGGTGAGCCTGGTCCTGCTTGCCCAGCTGTGCCCATGCTCCTCCTGGCCGCGCTCTCTGTGGCCCTTCCCCTGCCCGGGCGGCTGTCTCTGCCAAGTGCCCTGGCAGCGCTGCATCCGCTCCAGCGCCTGCTTGCCCACCCAGGAGCCCTGGCCCACTCAGCTTACAGGCTGCACGGGCGGGCGCGGGCTGGGCAGGTCGGCAGCGGGCAGCGGAGGCTGCAGGGTCAGCGGGCGCCGCGGGCCGGCCTGCAGGGGCCCGCTCTTCCCGCCCTGCGCCTGCCTCTGGCCCTGAGGCCCACCCTGCTTTCCACTTTCGGGGAAGGGGCCAGAACTGCGGGGGGTGAAGCGCTTGCCTGTTCAGGGCCTGCAGGCACCTCCTACTGCCTCCTTCAGACCGGGTGGGGGGGTAGCGGGAGCAGCCTCAGCTCCACGCGCAGCCGCCGTCACGCCGCAGCTCCGGCTCGGATTGCCTGGGACCCTCCACGCGGGAAACAGGCCGCCCCGCCACGGAAGCCTCGGTGTTCCAGGGAACCTTAATTACAGTCTTAATTATCTTTGAAGGGAAATTCCAAATAGTCTTAAAAATGGGGGAATAAGGAAACAGGACTTTTAAAATATTTCCCTTTTGACAAGCTGTTGGATAAGAGGCCCCTGTTTTCCTAAGACTCACCTGCCTTTCTGAGAGGCTGCAATCACCTGTACCCTGGGGGTCTTCCCGGCGGGGCGCGCTCCCCCTGCATGGGACTCAGCCTCACCCCTCCACCTCCCATGGGGGCTTTGCAGGTGGAACTGGGGGAGCTCGGAAGGCGGTCCACTCGTGAGCTCCTGCCACACCAGCACGAGCATGGCTGCACCTGCGCTGAGGCTGACGCTCCCCTGCCCAGCCTCTCCCTCCCCCCAGATCCCGTGGACGAGCTCACGCCCCAGTAGACACCTGCAGGAGCCTCTGTGCCAGGCCCAGTTTCCTGGGAACCTGTGCTGGGACAGTGGGTATCAGATGTGCTCCTGGAAGCAGACGCTAAAATGGGCCCTGGGAAGACTTCTGCTGTGGAGCAAGACTAATGACAGGACCTGGCCTTCCCCTCCCGCCTGAAACAACAGGTAGACTGGATAAACTACATGGAGATGGCGGCTGTTGGCAGTGGGGTCAAAAGATCAGCCTTATGCTCTCCCAGCTCCCCGCAAGGCCAAGGCCCAGCCAAGGGCCCAGGGAGGCTGGCCAGGAGTGTCCACTGAGAACCGACCCTCCCACGCCCACAGGAGACTCCCCGAGGCCTGGACGCAAACCCTCTTCATTCCCAGCTTTGGGCCAGAAAGTTCAGACAGTGGGGGAGGCCCACCAGGCGACATGCTTCTCCAGTCCCACTGAACTAACCTTCAAAGCAGGAACCGAAGTGTTCAAACCATTTCCCAGTAACTTACAGCATCCCCAAACAAATCTTAAGAATTCTTATGGAGATACGAGAATATCCAGCACCCAACAAGGTAAATTTCACAGTGTCTGGCATTGAAGAAAATAATTATCAGGCATGTGAGAAAGCAGGAAAATACATCCCATTAAAAAGAGAAAAAATCAATGAATTGAAACATATAAATGACATAGATGATAGAATTAGTAGATAAGGACATTAAAATAGTTAATATGCTTGCCTTATATATGTTGAAGAAGCTAGAAGAATGATTGAACATGTCCAGAAATGGAAGATATATAAAACAGCCAAACAGAAATTTCTGAAAAAGAAAAATGCCATGTCTGTGTTGAAATCTAGATGGGATGAGAAGAAGGGCAGATGGGACATTAAAGAGGAAAGATTAGTGAAAAAGACAGATCACAGACGCTAACCAAAATAAAACACAGAGGGGGAAAATGCTGGGGAAAATTTTAAGAAGGAACAGAGCTGGAGAGGAAGAAGAGAATTGGATAATAAAATTCTATCAAATCAACAGATTCATCCATTCTTCGAGTTAGCAAACGTTGACTGAGGGCCTGCGTGTCCCCAGCCCCATTGCAGGCCCACATCAGACCACGCCCTGGCCCCCGGAGCTTCCCGTGCCGTAAGGGTGTGCGGATAGTAGCCTATGGAGGTGCGTCCTCTTGTTGCAGAAGGTCAGATGCAGACAACTGCTACGCAGGAAGAAGGAAGTAGGGCGAGGGAAACAGGGATGGCAACCACCACTTTGACCTCCTGAGAGAAAGCAGAAGTCCTAGGAGTGGAGCCCGGTGGCCTCTGGGGAAGTGAGCTCCCAGGCGAGGCCCAGGGCCAGGGCAGCTGTGGCGGTTTGAGATTGTTTATGAAGTCCAGAAAGAGAGTTTATGTTTGTAGACTCGTCTGTTCCTCTGGCCGTTATAACCCTTCGATTGTATTAGATTCAGCTGAGATATCTGATTAAATTATGTTAAGATTAGGACTTCGGTTCAACCATTCATTGTACTGTGACTCAGCGTAGGGTCCCAGCCCCTTGATGGGCTGATAAAACAGACTCTCACACCAAAGTAGACACACAGAGAAGAACATGGAGGAAGAGAGACAGCTCATTAGACACGGCAAAGGCCCGGGGAAGAGAGATGAGCCGATAGCTTACAGCTAACCTTGTGAAAAGAACAGAGCTGCTGAGCCTGGAAAGAAACAAGCCCCAGGGAGAGAGATGAGCCTTGTGCCAGCCTAAGCTGAGATCAGAAGAAGCTGGGACCATGGAGCCTTAAGAGGAAGGAGGAAGGCTGAACCTCACAGACATCACCCACCATCTTGCTTCACACATGGTCAGTGATTTTGGGTGAGAAAGTATCTCTTACGGTACCTTGAGTTGGACTCTTTAGGACCTTGTGACTGTAAGCTTCTATCCCAAATAAATGTCCTTTATAAAAGCCAACAGTTCTGGTACTTTGAGGGTGGTGGGTGCTGGGTGAGGGCCACCCTGCTGCCAGTAGGAGGATGGCAGGCCCAGGTTGGGGAGGCAGCATTGTTTGGGACACGGAAATGTCGTGACCTGACCTGGGCATTCACGTGCTTTCTCTGGCTTTGTTGGAAATGGACATGGCGGTGTTGCGGTGTGAGGTGGGCGAGGCTGGGGAAGTGAGTTAAAATGCCATGGCAGTGATGCAGAGCGATGCAGAGCATGGGGTGGGAGGGCAAGTAGTTCTGACCCTGGACAGAGCCCGGGGATTTCCTGGTGGATGTGGGTCCTGAGGTACAAGAGACCTCAGGGCGATGGAAGGGTCTGCCTGACCAGCTCAAGGAATGGGGTCACCGTCTGCTGAGATGACGAGGTTCGGGGAGAATGTCAGGAGTTCATTGGGCAACCAGAGCAGAGATCTCCTGGAGACAGTCGGGCAGATGTGTGCAGATTTGGAGTGAGGTCTGGTTGGAGATAGAAATTTGGAAGTCATCATCACAAGATGAATTTCCTAAATAACATTATGCACCCCATAAAATAGTTTTAATATTGCAAGAATATGTGAAGACAGCTCAATTAGGTCAGAAAACCATTAGTTCTTGCTGCAAGGAAAGTCATCCTGGTTGCTATTTCAGAACCAGTCCACGGTGCTGAGAGGGCGCTCCACTCTGGAGCCTTGCATACCGCTTAGTAAACACACCACTCTGATGTTTCCCATCTGCAAGGAACAATCGTGGACTTAAATGAAATGTGGTCTTGAAAGGAGGGATATTTCACAGCATCCCCTGGATTTCAGACCTGGAAGGATGTATGAACTCATTTAGTCCAAGCCCTCACAAAAGGGAAGACAACCTCCTCCCCGCTCCCCACCCCCCAAAAAACAAAAGAAGCTCAAAGGGTAAAGAGACTTTCTCAAAGTCATACAACCAGTTTGCTCATTAATTACTTAAGACAACAAATGTTTGCTGAGTAGCATGTGCTGGATGATGTTCTAGGGACTGGAGACAAAACAATAAAAACAGTGACCTGGCCACAGCACCGAAAATTAGAAAAACCCTATTGTACAAACATAAATATGACAGATTGTTGATTGGTGCCATAAGGAAAAATGAATCAGGCTGAGGGTGGGTAGCAGGCAACTTATTGTCCAAAATGGGGCACTTCTTTTAGAATAAAAGGGCATAAGCTGGGGTGTCGAGGCCCCCACCTGAGCTGGGTAGGGGTGTGTGGGGTGGGCCAGGTTGACTTTACGTAATGGGGCCAGGAGCCACACGGTGGCAGCTGAGGAGACACCTCAAGAAAGTAAAGGCAGGTGAGGTGTGTGCTCGAGCTGGGCACGCCCAGGCACAGGAACAACCACGAAGCCTCCGCGCAGGCAGGTGGGCCGCGTGGAGAAGCAGGAGCCATCACGCTCCAGAGGCCCCGTGGGAGGAGGGTGGGAGATGGGGGGGGACACGCAATTGATTCGGGTTTGTTGTGGGTCACAGTGATTATGAGCCGAGAGCAACGTGATCTAACCTTCCTTTACAACGACGGTGGGATTGCCACCTGACAATGGACCGCCAGAGGGATAGAAAGAATACCACTCTAACCCAGCATCAAACAAAATGTTAGAATACATTTAACAGGTGTGTGTGTGATAGTTAATTTTTTGGGTCAACTTGGTTTAGGTTACTGTGCCCTGTTGTTTGATCAAACACTAGCTGAGATGTTGCTGTGGAGTTATTTTGTAGATGGGAGCAGCACCTACAATCAGCCGAGTTTAAGTCAGGAATCTTCCCTGGATAATGGGGAGGCCATAAGAGCAAAGAATGAGGGTTCCAGAGAGAGAAGAAATTCTACCTCCAGGCTAGCTACAATGTCAACTCCTCTCCCAGTTTCTAGCCTGCCAACCTTCGCTACAGCTTTTGGACTCAAGAATGCAGCATCAACTCTTGCTGGAATTTCCAGTCTACTCTACAGATCTTGGGCTTGCCAGCCCCACAGTCACATGAGCTGACTCCTTAAACTAAATCATGTAGGTGTATAAGTATGTGTGTATGTATACACATGCGTACATCTATCCCATTGGTTTTGTTTCTCTAAAGACTTAGAGAGATTGGAATGTTAGAGTGGACTTATCATGTAAGACCACCCACCTGCCCCAGAAATGACAAGAGGACAACCTTTCGCCAGCACTGTGAGGAATAAATTTGTGATACTAACTCCATCTTCCCTGAAGAGCTCTGTGGTTGCTCTTCTCTGCAGGTCAGATATTACCTTGGGAACTGCTGTCACTGAACTGGGATCCTGAACACTATAAGGATGATCAGATCCAAGTAACAGCACTTACTTTCCAAAGACAAGATGGGTACGACTACCATAATGAAATACTAAAACATCAATCAAAACAATCTGAGTTGCATCGACCTATGATGTTGGCTAATTAATAGATCATGGGTACCTAGAAGTCAAATGGATGGGAAGTCTACTAAATTTCTACTTGATCTTATAAGCTAAAGAGTTCTAGGTCAAATGAACAAAATCCTAATTAAATTAGAGAAACAGAGAGACAAAGCCCCTTAATCAATTCCCAGACTTGAGATACTTTACAAACTTAGAGCCCCTTGAATAAGGAGAAGGCCAGATCCCCTTGGGGAAGGATCCCTATTAAACTGCCAAAAATATGTACTGTTAATTTTTCTCCCACCTTTCCCCAAGGAGACTTATAGCCTTTTACCAAAGTAACTGTGCACTGGGGAAAAGGAAATTACCAGGCATTTTGGAGATTATTAGGCACTAGCTCAGAAGTGACATTAATTCCAGGAGGAATTAATGGTCTACCAGTCAGAGTAGGGGCTCATGGAAGCCAGGTGATTGATGGAGTTTTAGCTCAGGTCCATCTCACAGTGGGTCAGGTAGGTCCCTGTACCCATTCTGTGGTTATTTTCTAGTTCCAGAATGCATAATTGGAATAGACATACTCAGCAATTGGCAGAATTCCCACACTGGTTCCCTCATCTAAGGAGTGAGGGCTGTCACTGTTTGTTCAATTGGTTAGCTGAAACAGATCAAAAGGTGACCTACTGTAAATGAAGTTGAAATGCAAGAGCTGGGAAGTGGATGTGACTCAAGCAATCGGGCTCCCATCTACTATATAGGAGGCCCAGGGTTCAGTGCCAGGGCCTACTGGTGGAAGCAAGCAGGCCTGTGTGGCGAGCTGGCCCACACAGAGTGCTGGCCTGTGCAAAATGCTGGCCTGTGCAGAGTACTGCCCCATGCAGGAGTGTTGCCCCGTGCAGAAGTGCTGACCCACATGGAGAGTTGGTGCAGCAAGATGATGCAACAAAAAGAGACAGAGGAGAGATAACAAGAGGTGCAGCAGACCAGGGAGCTGAGGTGGCACAAGAGAATGATCACTTCTCTCCCACTCCAGAGGGGGAGAAATAAACAAATAAATAAATCTTAAAAAAAACATACAAGAGCTGCCTTGTTATACTGTAAAATAAGAAATTCTGCCTCAACTTCACTATTGGGTGCTGGAATTCCCCTGGGGAATTCTTTCTAAGGACTTGAGCATCCTTTATTGGCATCTCCAGTCCATGGCCTGCCCTGTGGAGTACAGACTCAGCAGACCCCATGGTTGGGGGTACCTATTCTTTATAATAAATCTCTGAATATGTATATTACACACACATATATTCTCTTAGTTCTGTTTCTCTGGAGAACCCTGACTAACGTAGATTTTGACTGATACAATGTGTAAGGCCTCTGCATGAAAATGTCATTGCTGAAATTAAAGAGGACCAAAGTAAATGGAGAAATATATTCACAGTCTAGAATACTCAGCATTGTAACTATGTTAATTTGCCCCAAATTGATCCATAGATTGAATGCAATTCCAATCAAAATCCAAGCAGGACTTTTTGGTAGAAATTTACAATCTGGTGCTAAAATTTATACAAAAATGTCAGTGACCTAGGCTAATTTTTAAAAAATTAAGACTAGAATGAACTTGGAATATTTATATTGCTTTAAGAATTACTATGAAGTAAAAATAATTACTGTTATAAGAATAGGCAAATAGATCAATTAATCAAAATAGGAAGCCCAGAAATAGATATATGCATAGATGATCAGTTTATTTTTTTCAAAATCACCAATGACATTTAATGTGGACAGAGAAGGTTATATGTTTTCAACATATAGTACTGGCAGAACTGGATATTTGTATGGAAAAATGTAAGTTATCCAATATCTCACTCCATATACAAAAATTAACTCAATATGAATTGTAGATCTAAATATAAAAAGTCCATCTAAAAGACACATAGCAGAAAATATGGAAGAAATCCTTGTAACATTGGGAGTATGCAAAGTTTTCTTAGAACACAAAAGTTACTAACCATTATAGAAAATGTTATCAACTGAATATTTAAATTAAAAACTTCTGCTCACCAGAGCAGTCAAGGCAAGCCACAATGGAATTAAATCATTGCATATATTTACCCAGCAAAGGATTTATAATTAGAATGTTTAAAGACATATACATATAAAGAAATCATATTGAATATAGAGAATTCAATCATAAAAAGAAAAACAATCTAATAAAAATTGGCACATAACTTTGACATTCACAAAATTAGATACATGCATCATGAACAGTACATTGAAAGATGCTCCAGAACCCAATCAAGATGGCGGATTGAGATATTTCTGTCCCCCACAGAAGCTTTGAGCAACTAGCAAGAACTGGCGGGAACATCTTCCCCAAAGCTCCAGAAAATGACTGCAGAAACAAGGCAGTGAAGAGTGAAGGAAAAGGCTATTTAAAAGCAGTAGGATCTCTTGGAGCCCTGGCTGGACCTCCTCCACCCCTCCCCAGCTCAGTACAGACCCAGCCCATGCTCCCAGTGTGGATCTCTGCATTGGGTTCTGAGGAAGCAGAGCAGTCTCTGGGCACATACCAGGAGCATGTGTGTCTTCACAATCTGGTGATGGCCCGAGGGACTCATCATCCCACAACTTGCCTTGCATGTAGAAGATGACTCACCATGCTCCCCATAGAATGCTGTGGGAGAGCAGGCAAGTCATGCTGTCTGGGGCAGGGGATTGCTAGCCAAAGGCCCTACAGCACACTGCCCCAAACTATAAGGAAACTGTTTGCTAGGGAAAAGTGGGCATTTGGAACCATGTGTTCAGGGGAATTCCTCGGCCAATACACTCATGCCCAAGAGAAGGTGTATGCACAGTATGATCAGGGAGGCTGTGTCACTTTGGCTTGGAGCCAGTCTCCAAGCTTATCACATGATAAGCTCTGAAAGAGAGCACTTGCACAGGCCAATCTGCAAAGACTTGGAAAAGTATTAAAGGTGCTTTATTTTTACTTTCCTTCTACTTCTTTTCCTCCTCCTTCTTCTACCTCTTATTTGTTTTGTTGTTGTTGTTTTATTTGTTTGTTAGTACCTGGCATTCAAGGAAAACTCTATCATAACACTAGCTGGATATAAGCTTAAGGAAGAGAAGCCTCAGAATCTAAATTCTAGTAATAACATATTGAAATATCCAAATATTCAGGTTTCAACAAATGGTTACAAAACATACAGAGGAAATAGGAAGCAAGGAAGCAATGGCCCAGGCAAAGGAAAAGATTAAATAAAGAATTAGAAACCATCAAAAAGGAGGATGAGATCAGGGACATTAATAGTATTGACAGCAAATACTGTTCAAAATGCTCCTAAATATGCTTAAAGAGCTAAAGAAAAAAAAAACATGGACAAAGAACTAAAGGAAATCAGGAAAATGATAGATGAACACAAAAAGACTATCAGTAGAGAGAAATCATGCAAAGGAACCAGAATGGAAGACCACTGTGGCAGAATTAAAAATCCCCTGAGGCCTTTACAGTAAATTGGAGCTGGTGGAATAAAGAAGCAGAGAACATGAAGATAAGACAAGTGAAATCATCCAGTCTGAGGAGCAGAAAGAAGAATAAATGAAGACAAGTGAACAGATCCTGAGGAACCTGTGAGAAGTATTCCCATTGTAGGAATCCCAGAAGAAGAAAGAAAGGGACAGAGAGACTATTGAAAGAAATAAAGGTTGAAAATTCCCCCAATTTAATGAAATATGTGAATACACACACTCAGCATGCTTAGAATGCTCAAAACAGGATAAACCCAAATAGACTTAATCAAAGTGTTGAATACCAAAAAGAAAGAATTCTGAAAGTTTCAGGAGGGAAGCAGCATGTCAGGTACAAGAGATCCTCAGTAAGATTAAGCACTGATTTCTCATCAGAAACCATGGAGGCAAGAAGGCAGTGAGAAGATATATTAAAAGAGCTGACAGCAAAAAACTGACGATAAGAATTCTACATCCAGCAAAACTGTCTTTCAAAAATGAGGGAGAGATGAACACATTCCCAGATAAATAAAAGCTGGCAGAGTTCATTGCCACTAGACTGGCCCTATTAGAGATGGATAAAGAGAGTTCCTCAGATTGAAAGGAAAGGACAATAGATGGAGATTGAAGCTATATAAAGAAATAAAGATCTCCAGTGAGAGTAATGATATGAATAAATATAAATGCCAATAGTTCTGTATTTTGGGTTTATAACTCCACTGTTTACATCCTAAAGGATCTAAAATGACTCACTAATGATAAATCAGTGGATTTGGACTCATAACGTATAAACATGTAATTTATGGAAAGAACTACCTGAAGGGGAAGAGAGAGGGGTGTAGGGATATAGTTTGTGTATACCATCAGCTTCATAAGAAAATAAGTTTCCAGAATTGACAGAAAAAATAAAATTAGAAGAAAACAATAAAACAAAAACAATAAAATTATTTTAGCTTTGAGAAGGAAAACCTTCCACTCCTTACTTACGCTCACACACCAGCGACTGCTCGATTCTGAAGAATGATCCTTCCTCCTGAGTGACCCCACGACCCTGATACTGAGGGCAGGGAGCACTGGCGACTGGTCGGACCCATAGAGCTGCCTCTAGAAGATGGCGTCACCGGCTGCCAACCACCGGGCCACTGCGGTGCATGGGACCTTAGCTGAGGGAGCCCGTCCCACCACCCAGCCCTGCCCCCTCCTGGCGGGCAGCACCTGAGCCAGGACGGCCCTCAGCCCTTACCTGTATCCGTGGGCTCACGCCCTTCTGCCTCTAAGGACTCCTCATCTGTTTTCTTCCTTCTCATCCAGTCTTACTCAGAGTCTTCACTGCTTCATTCACTGTGTACTTTATCATCTCCTGTGGTGAGGTAGAAAGAATGAGCTAAAATTTAAAAAGGATGAAAAGCGGATCCCCTAATAGGAGTTAAGGGAAAAACAAATGGACAACAGGAAGTGTTGTGGGAAACTGACTTACCTGTTTTTTATTGTAAATGTTACACCCGTTCTATTGTAGATGTTGCAGTTGTTCCCTGTTATTGTAAATGATGTTGCAGTTCAGATAGCAAACAGCTGCTTTGTAGTTTCCCAGTAAATGCGACGGGAACACTAGGGTTGAGGCTCTCAGTTCCAGAAGCTGCGCGTCCCCTGGTCCCAGGTTTGCCTCCCCTCTTGTGTCTCTACCTTTATTTCTGCATTGCCTTCCCTTTGAGTCAACCTACTGTGAGCTGAATGCAACAAGGAAGAAGAGTAAATACAAAGTAGTGAGTAAAATCAATATGATCAGAATAATGAAAGATGGATGAGAGAAATCAAAATAGTATATACACACACATTGTGAGATAAATACAGAGAAATTCTAAAATCTTCCAGAGGGGATGAAAAGGCAATGGAGTAATATCTTTAAGGCTCTGAGGGAAAATTATTTTGGATTCAGAATTCTATGTCCTGTTAAGTGTAAAGCCAAAAATATCTTTAGACATTCAAAAATGTATCAAAAGGAGGCCTATCTTAATATAGGGCTATATTTAATAATATATTTATATATTATATATATATTATAAATAATATATTAAATATAGACTTAATATGATCTCTGAAAGTTGGAAAGTGAATCTAAGTAGAAAATGTTGGGACAGAGGTGCTGTAATCAGCAGAGAAATCAGTGACATTTGTTGCCATTTAAAAGAGCATTGACTGTGAATAAATTATCAAAAATGTTGGATCATTGCTGATTGTTGCATGTTAACTCCAGATGATATCAACATGAGATCTGGTAAGAACAGAGGGGATTAAAAAAAAAGGTCGATGTTCTCATCTTCCTAGGAGAGACTACGAAACTAATTAAATCATAAAGATTTTTAAAAATATGTAAATATGAATATTAAATAGATATTATGGGTCAGATGGATGGAATTGTTTGCTTGTAGTTGAAGATGCTCCTTGCTTTCGGGATGGAGCTGGTGTCTCCTCCTCATTTGTTAGTTGTCCAGGGCAGATGCAAAGAACTGGAGAGTAACATTGCCTGCAGCTCTGCTGGGTTTCCGGGCTCCACCAGCTTAGGGACAACCTGAAGATTTAGGTCTCTAAGAAATATACTTAACAGGTAAATTGAAAATTAGAGGTGCAGATAAAAGGAGTAGAAGAATCATGTTTAGAGGGTTTAGAAATGAGTATAACTGTTATACCAGGAAAACAGTTTTCCATACATTCCTGGACGGGCCTGCCGAGGGGCTGCTGATTCCGCAAGTTTATTAAGAAAATGCAAAGATGGTTCAACACCAAAAAAGTCTGTTCATGTAATTAACTACAAAGTAATTTGTAGGAAATTCTTTATTCTTTATTAAGAAATAAGACAGGAACAAAGAAATATGATGGATTGACTATGAAAAAGCAGATAAAATGGCCATGATTTATAAACAATCTACTGACATGCCTTAAAAAATTCAGACACTATTAAAACCCAAAGAAAAGTATAGAATAGATCCAAATCAAATGACATTCACAGATAGTTTTCTTAGAGATCAGTATTAATCAGACAGAAATTTTAATAGAAAATAACCCACTTATCATAACAACAAAGATTTAAAATATTTTGAAGAAATCTAAGAAATAATATGTAGAACTTTCATAAAAATCTGTAAATCTACTGAAGTCCATAAGATAAAAGTGAACAAAAATAGACAAATTTACAATTTTATAAATCATAAATTTTCTCCAAATAAGTTTTACATTTAATTTAAAAATCCCAAGAGAAATTTTAAGGAATTTGACAAGTTTGTTCTAAAATGTTTGGGAAGAGAACATATGTAAGAATAGCCAAGATAACCTTGAAAAGAAGAAGAAAGAGGAGGCCCTTATCCTATGAGATATTAGAACATATTAAAAATTTATAAGACCTATAGCTGTGTAGATTGGTCCAAGAAGCAGAATGAGATTCACCCAAATACACCATGAGTATAGGCATTTACTCTACACTTAAGAAACACATTTCAGATTGCTAGGGGGTAGATAATTGAAGGTATAGGTACTATTGTGGCAAAAATTAGAAAATATGGACTGTATTCTCTACCCCACATTACATATACATACCCAAATATTACAGGTGGACTTAACACTTTAGTAAAATTTTCAGTGTGCTTAGAATATAGATATACTACACATATATAACATTTGGATTTAGAGGACATTCATAAATAAGATAAAAATTTAAAAGGAGATGAATTAAATTTTGGCATCATTGCCTACATCAAAATTTAAAACTTGTATATAACAAATCAGCCTCAAAAGTTAGACTTGTAAGATCCTGGGAGAAAACTATTTGCTTTATTTTGAAAAGTATAACATCCAAAAATACATTTAAAAGATACAATTCAATAGAAAGTAAATGCCATGAAAAATCAATTTGCAGAAAACAAAAGAAATCCAAATGACCAGTAAGGAAATAACTTTAACAGTAAAAGGAAAAAAAAAAAAAAAAACAACACGATAAATATCTTTTTGATCACCAGAATGGAGACATTTAAGATGATTATTTCAAGTACTGGCAAGAATGTAAAGAATATACAAACTGATAATATTTCTAAAGGAAAAAATGGCTAATATAAGAAAAAGTCTGTACCTTGGTGAAATACTCTCACATATGCACCATTGTGTGTAGAGAGGTTTATTGCAGCATTTTGGGGTGAAGGAAAGGGAAATGAAAAGAATTTAATGACATACTGATGAGTGACAATGATAAGTTGCAGAACATATATAGCAAGACATTCATTTGAAAATAAAGGTAACCAAAATCTCACCTATCCCAAGTGTTTAAAAAAGAGAAAGTTGATGGGGGATGCATGGGTGGGAGGGAGTTCACCAGGGCATGCATATAGGGTATAAAAATATACCCTATATATATATATGTTTGGATGTTCATTGGTTATTGACATAGGGAGCAGAGTGTCACACTATTGGAAACTGAGGCATGATGGTCTCACAAAGGGAGACGTGCTGTTTCCATGGCTATGCTTTTAACATAGGAATGCAGCAATTAAGCCTTTCCCGTCAGCAGGACAGAGCTGTCCGGGGCAGGGAGAAATACGAGCAAACACACTTTGTAGTTTGAAAGGAATACTAAATCTTTGTGCTTTGAGATAAGTTCTTTAATTTACGAGTCTGGTTAATGGGTAGTTACACTGCTTGTTATCGTGATAGTTTGAGTATACATAATGCCACATGTAGAAAATAAAGTTGTCTGAGGAGTGACTACTCGCAGACCCCCTGATCCCAGCTCTCTCTTTCTTTCTCTCTTTGTTTCACTCTCTCCTTTTCCTCTTTCTTTCATTCCCGATACCCTTCGGGTCCACATCTCCAACATCACACGACAACTAAGGGAGTGCTGAATTCCCATTCTGGGAAACTGTGTCATACTCCTCAGTGGAGCAGAAATAATCCCCCAAGTATAAGGGCAAAGACCAGTAAAGAAGGATGATCCAATCATGGGCCTTTGATACTGATGACTATGATTATGAACCTGTGTGCTTGAAATTTCAACTAGGCCTAGAACTTCAGGGTGCCTAAGAGTTACCTCCATGTTGCTCAAATGTGGCCACTCTAAGCCAAACTCAACATGTAAATACATTACCTTCCCCCTAGTGTGGGACATGATTCCCAGGGATGAGCCTCCCTGGTGCCAAGGGATTACTACTAAGCACCAGCTGGTGATGCAACTAGAAAAAGGCCTTGAATAGAATGGTAAAGACAAATGAATTTATATGGCTATGAGACTTCAAAATGAGTCAGGAGGTCATCAGAGGGGTCACGCTTATGCACATCTCAGCAGTACCTCAGAGACAACCAAAGTAGATACAACCCCAGGTACCAGTGCTTCAGAGGGCTACTGAGACACACAGGTCCTATGGTCATGACAGATGGCTCTAGAGTTCAGTGCCTTGCCAGTGGGCCCTTCTCTGGAATTTGTGTTTCTGAGTGTGATGGAGTTGGACTCAGATGTGACCTCTCTATGCATGCCTCTTCTGTCACTTTTACTGAACCTGTGGTTGGTGCTGGGGTTGGTGTATGCCCAGGAGACTTGTATCTCTGGACTGTCCATTTGTTAGCTGGGCCCTGAGCCTCAGCAGAGTTGCAACACTTACTCTCCAGTTCGTTGGACTTACCAAGGTCAGCTAACGGGGAGGTGAGTATGGTCAACCACCATACTAGGGAACCAAGAGAGTCTAAAGCTGCATTCAGGAGAATTCTATCCATCAGCCATGTGGGATCTAAGCCCCTCCTCAATTTAGAGGTGGAGTGGGCATTGCCATTCCAGGGTCCTCAGGATGGAGGAGTAAAATATGGATTAGAGTGGACTTCTTTGATATTCTACTATAAAATTATTGTGACTCTAGCAATGGAAGAAATTATATCATCAATGTGGAGACAGTGGCCAAGGGAGTTGCTGAGGGCAGGGAGAGGGTAAAAGAGATGTGATCTTGGGGTATTTTTGGGACTTGGAGTTGTCCTCAATGATATTGCAGGGACAGATGCAGGACATTATATATCCCACCATAACCCACCGAATGGATTGAGAGAGAGTGTAAACTACAACATAAACTACAGTCCATGTTGTGTAGCAATGCTCTAAAATGTACTCATCAAATGCAATGAATATACCATATTAATGAAAGAAGTTGATGTGGGAGGAGTGGGGGTTTGGGGAATGGGGTATATGGGAACCTCTTATAATTTTTAATGTAACATTTTGTGTGATTTATGTGTCTTTTAAAAAAGATAATAAAAAATATTTAATGGAAAAAATAAATAATAAATAAAAGGATGCACATAACAATGATGATTCTTTTGCCTTTGGAGAGAAGTCTGGGATTCTTACCAGCACTCTCGAATGGGAACTGATAAAAGTAAGACTCAGCTTTCATTCAGCTTGACTTTTTAACAAGAATGTTTTTTATTTTTATGTAAATAAATAAAAATAAGTAAAAGAGAAAAATTAAACATAAGATAAATGCATTATAACTTTGGTTACTACTGAATTAACATGCATTGTGAGCTAGGCAGGGGAATCCAAAAATTTGACAATTTTTGAAAAGTGGAGATTGTGTCCTGAATTCGTATCCTATACCTCTTAATTAGGTGTGTAATCTCAAGATACGGCTCCGTCCATGTCCATGTCTCAGATCACAGTATTTAGACCATTTGTTCCATTTTCTCTATATAAACAACAATAAAGAAATAGGCCAAGCCCATCAGTGGCCTTAGGAGCCAGGACAGTGGTGACATTGGGGTGGACATGGGCTGGTGGCTGGGAGTGGTCGGAGGAAAGTCGTAGGACATGCTGGGGCCAGAATCATACCTCCCACAAAGGCTACGTGAAGCCTTGCCCCACGTTCCGGTGGTCTGATCCCATTTGGGAACAGGGCTTTCGAAGGTCATATTTAGAAGAGGCCAAAGTGCATCAGGAGGGGCCTTGAAAGTCATGCCTGGAATCTTGCCAAGCAGAGGAACTCGGGCTCCACGAGCCAGCAGAAACCAGGGGTCAGTAGGCAAGTGAGACGTGGCTGTGATGGACAGCTACCTCCAGAGCGCCACCCCCTGGAGGAAGCAGGGCCTTGCCGACACCTGGAGTTGGACTTCTCCCCACCACAACCGCCAGCCAATCTGCTCCTGTTGTCTAAGCCACCGTGTGTGGAGCTGGCAACGCAGCCCTGGCCCACCGAGGCAGGTGGCTGGACTGTCGTCCTTGATCTGGTGCGAGTTCACCAGCAGGACCACGCACGGCCTTGCAAAGTTAATTCTAAACACAGGGGAAAGGCCAAGGTCCTCCACGGATAGCGGGTTCTTAGTGGCAATCTGTATCACACTGGAAACCTTGTCAATCCACAGAAGAGCACGTGTACATTTAACTCAAATCCGGAATATGAGATAAAATTCAACAATCTAAAAGGGACAAGTCAGTGCAGTTTTATACCACTGATTCATTCTCACCAAATATAGCACTCAGACACCAAATTCAAAATTCACTCAGCACGTGGGGATTTCTCGTCATATTTCTCTGCATCTGAAGGTTTTATTGTAGGGTGACCGGGTTTATTGGCTGTGGGGGGTTGTTCGTTTGTTTTGTTTTCTTTTCAACAATTTTTAAAACATCGATTCCAACATGAAAGTGCAAAGTGAACACTGTCTTCCTGGCCGTCTTCTGTTAGCATATTCTTACAAAAGCAGGAATAAACCAACTCCATTTTATTGAGGTCAAGTTCTAGCATTTAAGTGCTTTATTTCCATGCTTGCAGTTTAGAGGGGAGAAAGCATTTTCAATGTGTCAAGTTGGAGGTACTTGTGGATTTCATGTGCTTTTTGTCCAGGACCCAGGAGAACATAAGTTTGGTTTTGGGAGAACACCAGGTCCGAAGGAAGTCATTTGAACTGCCAAAACTCCCGTGATCCCTTGACGTTCTGGGGTGCTATTAGATTGCAAACCCAATTGTTAATATAGGTCAGATTTACTAATTTTCTACTCACTCTACCACCTGTAATAAGTTCAACACAACCTAGTAAGGGTCTTTATGCAAGACCCTTGTTTTGATTTTCTGCACTTAGAACTTAACCTCATAAAGCAAGCCCTTTACGGCTCCTTACTTTTCTGTGTCTCACCTGGGCTCACCTGGGCTCACCTGGGCAGTCGGAGCCCTGTGATGTCACGTGGGGGCGCTGAAGGCTGGGCCTGTGGCCAGGCTTGCCTCAGCAGGGCAGCTGGGTTCCGGAGGGAGAGTCCTAGGCGCGGGTGTTTCCAGAAGGAGGACGCGAGAGAAGTCTGTCATTGCCGCGGTCGCAGGCCACAGCAGTCACACGCCAGAGAGGGTTCCGACTGAGGGAAGCAAACCCGCTGCTCCATGGAGTCCCAGAGAAGTGGAGGCCTCTCAGCCACCCAGTGCTTACGAGTAAGTACGGTTTTGGGTTGCACGTAAAGTTGTTTGGGGGAAAAGCATTTCCAAAGTCCTTCATTTCTTCAGTTTTTAATCATCTCAATAAGACGCCAGTCATAAGGCCAGTGATAGTGCCACACACATTCTCAAACTGCAGCACATCCGTGTCTGTGCTTTTCCTGATTGGGAGTTGTCTTGCTCCTTCTGAAGGGCACAGACAGCTTTAGTGAAGCCGTCCTCATTCCTGCATGAGAGCCTTTTTCCCTTTGGCTTATGTGAAAGCAGAGTCTTTCGGACCACGAGGCGAGCTCTCCCAGCACGGGGTCAGGCTCCCCTACAGTCATCAGCTACCTCCCACCAAGGGCACTGAACGTGAACCTGAATGGGCTTTCATTATTTATTCCCAATTTCCCGCCCCTGCGAGGTAAAATCACAACTGAGTGAGAAGCAATTTCTGTTCAGTTCAAGAATCTGTTCAAGTCTTTCATTTAACTCGTCCTTGGCAAGAAGCCGCTGTTTAATATCGAGCTCTGACAATGGCACTAATTGGACTTTTTTCTGTTTCTTGAAGAGTGGTTCTTGCAGATATGGTCCTTTGCAAGCAAACCCAGTGTGCAAAGTCATGAATGGCCCACCTAAATGTGCTGCTTAAGGCTTGTGAATGCACGTTGAGATGGAAGGTACGGGCTCCGCCGTTTTCTTTCTTGCAGTGTCGTCAGGGTTTGGCTTCAGGCAAAGGAACTTGGGGCTTTCCTTTCTCTGCATTCTGAAAACGTTTCATTTCTTCCGTAATGGTCTGGTGGAACTTGGCAGCACCCGCCACTTTCAATCACATTCCTGTCTGTGCGCCAAGAATACCTGAAAGCAGTGGCCCAGGGGAGCGCCAGGGTCGGCTCCTGAGGCAGCACTGCAATTCCCACAGAGCTCACGTTAGGTCGACGCGCGGGTCGGGTCTCTTCTGGGTGAGGAGCCCGTCCCGGCGATGTCCAGAAGGCAGGACACGCTGCACCGTGGATCTGTCAGGCCCAGCAGGTCTCGTAACCCCCTGCAGCCCACGCCCCACCACCAGGGCAGCGCTCGAGAAGGGGCGGCGAGAACATACCCCCGCCGAGGCGGCCTCAGCCCCTTCTCCCTTCTGCTCCTGTAATCCCCACTGCGCTCTAAATTAAATACCAACGCACTATAAAATGATAAGGTAAAAGCAAAGGAAAAGGAAAGGCGTGTCTGTGTAGGGTGGGTGGGTCGGGCAGGGTTCTCCAGGCAACCAGAGCCGGTGCGGGGTGGGCATAGAAGGGCGGGGAAGAGAAAGATGGCATTTAAGGAATTCACTCACAAGGTGGTGGGGCTGGAAACCCCGACTTCTCTGTCTTGAGGCAGGATTTCTTCTTCTCCAGGAAATAGGTTTGCTCTGAAGGCCTACTGATGGGATGAGCCCACCCTCCCCTCCACAGTTACCCAGGGTCATTCCTTTTTAAAGTCAGCTGGCCCCACCCATGAATTCTCCACAGGGTGACCTGCCCCGTCGGCAGTGTTAACCCCTCGGGGCAGGGGCGGGGAGGACACGTAGATGAGATAATGATGTGATCCTACTGAAAAAGCAGAGGTAGACGTAGTGGCTGCTTAGCAGAAGTGGAATCTGGTCCCTGGAGAACTGGACCCGTGCTGTACCAATAAACCAACCCCTGAAGCGTTATCCCAGAACAAAGAGCAGGACGCCCAGAAGATGCTACACTCCCTACACCGCAGAGAGTGCTCGACGTGCAAAAGCTTCCAAGGCTTTCCTTAAGCGGGCAGCAGCTGAGAAAACAGAAGGAATTAGAACTTTTGTATCGCCGTTACAGGCCAAGCACTGCTGGAGATAATCTACAAATGACTTCATGTAAGCTTCACAGTTACCGATAAAACCGGTATTGACCCCATTTTACAGGTTAAAGGAAGAAAAGCCAGAGAGATGACAGATCTAATCGAGGTCACCCAGCTATTACACACAGAGCAGGGATCTAACGGAATTTCAACTTCTGTTCTTTCCATTCTACAAGTTGGGTTTGGGATTTACTTTAAGACTAAAACTCACCAGCGCGCTAGACGCATCATAGATTCTTTCTGCTCATCCACATTAATAATGCCATTGGGTATTTGTGCTTTTTTATTGAGATATATTTCCCATAATGGAAAATCCACCAATTTGTTCAGCTTTAATTCCATACTGTGAGGACAGGAATAATGAATTCTGAGCTCCTCACAAGTCAGAGAAGTGTGTGGTTTTGATTTGCATTTCCCCAATGATTAAAGTTGAAAATTCATTCACCTGGCCACCAGTATACCTTTTTTGGAGAAATGGCTATTCATCCTTTATCCATTTATTAATTGGGATGTTTGTTGTATTATTATTGAGTTGTAAGAGCTCTTTATATATTCTGGATATAGACCTTTATCTGCAAAATATTTGCCAATATTTCCTCTCATTCTGTGGATTGTCTTTTCACTTTCTTGATAATGTCTTTTGGTATACAAAATGATTTTTAAGTTTGATGCAATCCAATTAATCCAATTTTCTTTCATTTCTTATGCTTTGGGTATTACAGCTAAGAAACCTTGCTTAATCCAAGGTCACAAAAATTCACTCGTATGTTTTTTCTAAGAATTGTATAGTTTTAGCTCTTATAGTTAGGTATATGATCCATTTTGAGTTGGTTTTGTATGGAGCATGTGGTAAGGGTTCAGATTCTTTCTTTTTCTGTGGTTATTCAGCTGTCCTAGCATCATTTTTACATTTCACTTTTTCCTTTCCATACTGCATGCCTTTTACTCTGGTCTTGCCTAATTGTCTTGGCCAGAACCACCATATAACGTTGAAGAGGTGGGAGTGAGCATCCTGCCGGCAGCTGTTTCTGATCTTAGCAGGAAGATGTCACCGTGGTGTCAGCGAGGGTTTTCACAGATCCCTTTATTTGTAACATAAGAGACGAGTTGGCTAAACAACAAAACTTGACTCTCTCACATTTCTGGAGGCCACAAGTCAGAATCAAGGTGGCAGCAGGGCTGAGCTCCCTTGTAAGGGGAGAATCTGCCCCAGCCTTCCCCTGGTTCCCGGTGGGTGACTGGAAGTCACAGTGTCCCTGGCTGCTGGTAGGTGACTGGAAATCATGGCGTCCCGTGGCTCCCGGGGGGTAACTGAAAATCGTGGCATCCTATGGCTCCCAGGGGGTGACTGGAAATCACAGTGACCCCTGGCTGCTCGTGGCATAACTCAGTGTCTGCCTCCACCAATGGCCGCCTCTCACTCTGTGTCCAAATTGGATTATGGTATTGGATTAGGACCCACTCTGACCCAGTTCAGCCTAACCTAACTAATATAATCTTCAAATATCCTATTTACAAAGAAATTTATATTTCCAGCACCAGAGTTTAGGACTTAAACATGTCATTTTGGAGGACACAATTCAATCCATAATACCTTTTATTCCCAGTTGGTTGAGGTTCGTTTTTTGTTTGTTTTTATCATGAAGGGTATTGGATTTATCAAAAGCATTTCCTTCATTTATTGAGATGATCATGTGTTTCCCCCTTTATTCTGTTGACATGGTGTGCTACGTAGATTAATTTTTTGCATGTTGAACCAATTTTGATAAACTCACTTGATTATGGTGTAACTTTTTTTTATATGCTTCTGGATTTAGTTTGCTGGCATTTTGTTTAGGATTATTTCATCTACATTTATGAAGGATATTGGTCTATTTCTTTTCCTATGATTTTGTTTTTCTGCCTTTAATATTGGGGTAATACTGACATCATAAAATGTGTTATGTAGTGTTCTTTCCTCTTCTGTTTTTTGGAAGAGTTGAGAAGAATTAGTTTTAATTCTTTAAATGTTTGGTAGGTAAAGACTTCTGGCCCTGTGTGTCCCTTTATTGGAAGATTGTTTTATTTTTAGTTACTAACTCAATCTTTTTATTTGTTATATGTCTATTAGGTTTTTCTATTTTTTCTCAAATCAATTTTGGAAGTTTGTGTATTCTCGAAATAAGTCCATTACATCTAGGTTACCAAGTTTGTTGGCATATAGTTGATCAAAGTATTCCCTTATAACCCTTTTTATTTCTGTAAATTTGTTAATACTGTCCTCTCTTTCATTCCCGATTTCAGTAACTTCAGTTTTCTCTCTTTTTGTACCTTGTCAGTCTATCTAAACATTTACCAATGTTGTTAATCTTTTCAAATAACAACTTCTGGTTTCATTGATTTTTCTCTGTTTTTCCTTTCTTTATATTTTTATTTCTCCTATATATCCATTATTCCCTTCCTTCTGCTTACTTTATTTTCTCTTCTTTTCTAATATGATAGAAGTCTAGGTTATTTTTTAGATATTTTGTCTTTTTAATATATGCTTTTAGAATAATAAATTTCCCTTTGAACAGTGCTTTCTCTGCATCCGATAAGGTTTGATGTCCTGTGTTTGTGTGTGTGTTTTCATTCAAAGTGCTTCTAATTCTCCTTGTTATTTATTCTTTGACCCTTTGGTTATTTACGAGTGTGTTGTCAAGTTTCCATATATTTGTGCATTTTAAAATCTCCTTTTGCAACTACTGTGGCTACTTTCTCCACATCAGTGATACAATTTCTTCCATTACTGGTCACAATAGTTCTATAGTAGAATACCAGTAACTGAGGTCAGGGTGAGGGAAGAAGAGATGTGATGTGGGGGCATTTTTGGGACTTGGAGTTGTCCTTAATGATATTGCAGGGACAGATGCTGGACATTATATATTCTGCCATAACCCACTGAATGGACTGGGGGAGAGTGTAAACTACAATATAAACTATAATCCTTGCAGTGCAGCAATGCTCCAAAATGTATTCACCAAATGCAATGAATGTGCCTCAGTGATGAAGGAGGTTGTTGATATGGGAGGAGTGGGGGGATGGGGTATGGGGTATATAGGAACTTCTTATATTTTTTAATGTAACCTTTTTTGTGATCTATATATCTTCAAAAAATAGAATTAAGATAAATAAATAATAAAATAAAAATAAATGAAATTTCCTTTTGCTATGAATTTCTAACTTCACTCTACTGGGATCAGAAAACATACTTTGTATGATTTCAATCATTTAAAATGTATTGAGACTTGTTTTATGACCTAATAAATAGTTTATCCTGGAGAATGTTCCACATACATTTGAGAAGAATGTGTATTCTGTGAGGTGGGATATTCTATGCGTTAGGTCTAGTTGGCATACAGTGCTATTCATGTCTTCTATTTCATTGATATTCTGTCTCGTTGTTCTATTCATTATTGAAAGTAGGGTATTGAAGCTTCCAATTATTGTTTAATTATCTATTACCCCTTTCATTTATGTTAGGTTTGCTTTACGGATGTGGTTGGGCGCATATATGTTTATGATTTTTATAAAATGTCCTCATTTATCTCTAATAGGAATTGTTGTTTTAAATTCTGGTTTATTTGATATTAGTAGAGCCATTCTCACTCTCTTTTTGGTTACTGTGAATGGGATATCTTTTTCCATTCTTCATTTTCAACTTCCTGTGTCTTTGAGTCTCTTGTGGACAGCAAATAGTTGAACAATTTTTAATCCAGTCTTCCAATCTTTGCATTTTGGTTGAAGAGTTCAACCCATTTAAATTCGATTATAATCACTAATAAGAAAGTGTATAATTTTGCTGTTTTGCTTTTTGATTTCTATGTCTTAGGCTTTTCTACCTTCATTCCTCCATTCCTTCCTTCTTTTGTGTTAAATAGATATTTTCTAGTGCATAATTTTAATTCCCCGTATATTCTTCTATTGTATATTCTTTAAGTCATTTTCTTAATGTTTGCCCTGGGAATTAAAAATCAGCATTTTAATTTATAAAAATCTAGTTTGGATTAATGTCAACTTAATTTTAATTGTATACAAAATCTTTATGTTGTTATTGTCACAATTTAAATCTTTATACATTGTGTGTCCATCAACAGATTTATCATTGTTGATTTTTGCAGTTGTCTTTTAAATCAGATAGGAAAAAATGAGTTAAAAATAAAAACTATTTATACCATTTTTTATATTTACCTATGTAGCTCACTTTACTGGTGTTCTTTATGTCTTCATCTGCATTTGTGTTACTGTTTAGTGTCCTCTTATTTTATCCTGAAGGACTCCTTTCAGTGTTGGTTGAGGGGAAGGTCTCCTAGTGACAAACTTTCTCAATTTATCTTTTTTTCATCTGGGAAGTTTTGGTTATCTCAGAATGTCTTAATTTCTTCTTCATTTTTTAGAGAATAGTTTTGCTAGATATAGAATTTTTGATTGACAGTTTTATTCTTTCAGCACTTTGAACATGTAGTCCAAGTGCCTTCTGTGTTTCATGGTTTCTGATGAGAAATCAGGTGTTTATATTATTGAGAATCCCATGTATGTCATGAGTTGCTTCTTTCTTGTCGCTTTCAAGATTCTCTCTTTGTCTTCGAAATTTGGTAGTTTTATCATGATACAGCTAGTTGTGGATCTTTTTAAATTCTTGGAGTTCAATCTTTTTTTATCTTCTTGGAGTTTGTTGAGCTTCTGGGATGTGTAGATTCATTACATTTTGGAAGTTTTGGGCCATTATTTCTTCAACTATTACTTCTACCCCTTTATTTACTTCCTCCGCTTCTGGAATCCATTACGCTTATGTTTCTGTGCTTTATGCTGTCCCACAGATCTCTGGAGTTTGTTTCATTTTTTTCATTCTTTTCTCTTTCTGTTTCTCAGACTGGATAATATCAACACACTGATCTTCAAGTTTGCTGATTTTTTATCCTGCCAGCTCAACTCTGCTGTTGGTATTTTCTGGGTCATTTTTCATTTCTCTGATTGCATTTTTCAACTCCAGAATTTCTATTTGGTTCCTTTTTATAATTTTTATCTCTTGATATTCTCTAAATGGTGATCCATCATTTTCATGCTTTCCTTTAGTTCTTTGTACATGAATTCCTTTAGCTCTTTGAACATATTTAAACTAGCTGATTTAAAGTCTTTGTCCAGATAGTCTAATATCTATACTCCCTCAGAGACAGTTTCTATTGATTGCTTTTTTCCTGTGCATGGGCTATACTTTCTTATTTCTTTGCAGGTCTCATAATGTTTTGTTGAAAACTGGATATTTTGAATATTATGTTCTGGCAACTCTGAAAGTAAGATTCTCTCCCCTCCCAATCTAATAGAAGAAAAATGGCATTTCAGTGTAGTTTTGAATTTGCGTTTTTGTGAGTGATTTTGAACATCTTTTCATATGTTTATAGCCCTTCTGTGAACTGTTTCTTTGTACATTTTTCTGTTAGGTTGCTGGACTTGACTTATAGGAATTATTAAACATTTGAGCAAATTGGCAGTTTTCCTATGAAATTGAATATTTTCCAGGATTATCTCTTGAGTTTGTGGTGATTTTTGGCAAAGTATTTATTTCTGTGTAATTGAATGTATCAGTTTTATGGTCTTTCTGCCATACTTAGGAAGGCCTTCTTAACTTTAAGATTATTTTTAGCTCTCATATTTTATTTTAGTAAACTTATTTTTCATTTTTCTCATTTGAGTTACTAATATATCTGATATTAACTTGTATATATCAGGGGAGGTGGGGATCCAGCATTTTTCCTCAGATGGCTTCCCAGTTGTCCCAACACATTTACTGTATTACGAACTTTTCTTCACTGGTTTGAAGTGACACTCTTTCACACTCCAAATCTGCAAATGCATTCAGATATCTTCTGGATTTTCTAACCTTTTGATGTGCCTGGCTATTCTTGTGTAAAATCTTTAGAAGTACACAGACTACTCATTTTAGCAGAATGTTGATAGGCTCGATCCTATATCATCAGTGGAGGAACTTTTAGTATACAAATATAAGGATATGATTGCATCAAAAATTTGATGGTCATGATTTTATTGTTAAAAGATACATTTTAGTATTCAAATTTTAGTAGTTTAACATTTTATGGCAGAGAAATCATTTCTCAGCAATATCAGCAGCTCAAGTACTTTTATTGTATTTTTTTGAAGATACATAGATGACAAAAAATGTTACATTAAAAAATATAAAAGGTTCCCACATACCCCACACCCCACCCACCCCCACTCCTCCCACATCAACAACTCCTTCATCATTGTGGCACATACATTGCATTTGGTGAATACATGTTGGAGCACTGCTTCACCGCATGGATTATAGTTAACATTGTAGTTTACACTCTCCCCCAGTCCATTCAGTGGGTTACGGCAGGATATATAATGTCCAGCATCTGTCCCTGCAATATCATTTAGGACAGCTCCAAGTCCCATAAATGCGCCCACATCACATCTCTTCTTGCCTCTCCCTGCCCTCAGCAACTACCGTGGCCACTTTCTCCACAACAATGCTACAGTTTCTTCCATTACTAGTCACAATAGTTCTATAGTAGAATACCAGTAAGTCCACTCTAATCCATATTTTATTCTTCCATCCTGTGGACCCTGGGATGGTGATGTCCACTCCACCTCTATATCAAGAGGGGGCTTAGAGCACACGTGGTTGATGGATGTGATTTTCCTGCTTGGAGTTGTAGGCACTCTTGACTCCCTGTTGTGGTGGTTGACTATCTTCACCCCCTGTTAGCTGATCTGGGTAAGAATAATGAACCAGGACTTCCGGCAAGATGGTGGCTGAGTGAGCTTGCCTTGCCGTCTCTCCTGGGAAGAGGCAGCTGGGCACCGCTGGAGGTTCTCTGGGACAGGCTTTTTCAGGATTTTTTCAGGGCAGGAAGTGTCTGGACATCGATTTGGTGGGAAGGTAACGGAAAGGACTGGTCTATAAGATATAATTTGGGACTTTTCAGGAGGGGGAGGCAAGATGGCGGCTGAGTGAACTTCCCGGTTACTAGCTCCTGGGGGGAATCGGCTGGGAGGCGTCGGAGACTCTTTGGGACCGGCTGTTTCGGGATTTTTCCTGGTCCGGAGGTGTCTGGACATCGATTTGGAGGGAAGGTAACAGAGAGGATCCATCTGTGAAATATACACGGAGATCCCAGCTACGTGTGGAGGACTCCCTCCTTGGGTAGGCGGAGCTGAGGCAACTAGCACCGCGGCGGGCGGCGGGCGGAAGAGCCGAGCCGCGCTGCGCCGTGGCGGCAGGCGGTGGGCGGGGAAGCCGAGCCCAGCTGAGCCGCGGCGGGCGGCAGGCGGAGGACCCGAGCCCAGCCAAGCCCAGCCGAGCCACGGCGGGCGGCGGGCGGGGGACCGGAGCCCAGCTGAGCCCAGCCGAGCCTGGCGGCGGGGTTTCTGTTCTTTGGGGTTTTTTTTTGTTTTGTTTTGTTTTGTTTTGTTTTTTGTTGTTGTTGTTGTTCTTGTTGTTCTTTTTTTTTTTTTTTCAATCCTCTCTTTCTTGTCCCCAATATTCTTCTTATACTATTTTACCTTAACAATACAATAGGTCCTACAGGAAATACCTCACATTTGCTGGGTTTCCTCACCCTCCACTGCCTCATTTCTCTGTGAATAGATTTAGCCTATCTACACTATCCCCTTTCCCCTACAACTTGATATCCTCCACCATTTGCTATCTCTCCTATATTCCATCTCCCTTTCTTTGATCCACAAAGTGTCTAACTCTTAATTTCTAATACCTTTGTTTAGTTTTCCATCTGGTATTCGTCCCTGAAACTATTACCTTTCTTTTCTCTTTCCCTCTCTCACGAAAACAATAGCCTCTTAGTACGTACCACATTCCTCCCATATTCAGTCGTCTACCTCATTATAGGTACTTTCCTACTACTATAACTCTACACAATTTACATGATCTAACCTCCATCCTCCCAGAACTCATATTGTTGCTTTGAAAACATATATCACCAATACTACTTCACACTTTTTCCTTCCTTACACAATTGACTTTCCCCAACACTAATACTTTCCTTTAAAGTGAGCTTAACTAGCAATAAGAAATTGGAATAGGAAGAACAAAGTGACAAAGAGAAGATATAACACTTACGCAAAAACAACAGCTAATTAATCTCCAAGACTAGACAAAGAAGCTAAGGAACTGATTAAACCCGTCAAGAAAAAATGTTGACAAGACAGCAACAAAAATCTACAAACCAAACCAGTAATCAGGAAAACATGGCTGAATCCAATCAACAAACTGAAAATCAGGAAGGGGGGCAGGACTTCGCACAAGCAATGAAAGATCTCAGAACATTTATCACCGACAAATTTGATGAAGTAATGAAAGAGGTTAACAGCGTGAAGACAACACTCGGAGGGGAAATTGCAGACATGCGCAAAAAAATAACAGATATGATGGAAATGAACACCACAATTCAAGAAATCAAAAATACACTTGCAGCAAATATCAGCAGACTAGAAGAGGCAGAGCAGAGAATTAGTGATGTGGAAGACAGTGCATTGGAAATCAAACAGATAGTAGAAGTGGTCAATAAAAAGGTAGAAAAAATCCAGATAGGACTTAGGGACCTGAATGATAACGCAAAACGCTCAAACATATGTATTATAGGCATTCCAGAAGGAGAAGAGAAGGGAAAGGGGTCAGAAGGAGTGTTGCAGGAAATAATGAATGAAAACTTCCCAAATCTACTGAAAGAGACATATGTACATATCCAAGAAGCACAGCGCACTCCACTGGTCGTAAACCCCAACAGGCCCACCCCAAGACATATACTTGTCAAATTATCCAATGCTCAAGACAAAGAAAAAATTCTAAAAGCAGCAAGAGAAAAGAAAACCATCACATACAAGGGAAACTCCATAAGATTAAGTGCTGATTTCTCATCTGAAACGATGGAGGCAAGAAGACAGTGGTATGATATAGTCAAGGTACTAAAGGAAAAAAATCTCCAACCAAGAATACTCTATCCAGCTAAACTAGCATTCAAAAATGATGGAGAGTTCAAAATATTCACAGATAAACAGAAACTGAAAGAGTATATCAACAAGAAACCTCCCCTTCAAGAAATTCTTAAGGGAATTCTGCAGGAAGAAAGGAAAAAACAGGACAGTCAGAGATGGAGGAGAGTGTAAAAGCAACAAGAAAGACAAAAATAGAAGGGGAAAATAAAATAATACAAACAAAATATAACAAACACAAATCCAACCAAAATATGGCTACCATAAATAACTCTCTAAACGTAATAACACTGAATGTCAACGGATTAAACTCACCTATCAAAAGATTCAGACTGGGACACTGGATAAGGAAATACGACCCATCTATATGCTGCCTACAAGAGACACATCTTAGACCCAGAGACTCATGGAGGTTGAAAGTGAATGGCTGGAAAACAATCATACAAGCAAACAACAACCAAAAAAAGGCAGGAGTAGCTATATTAATATCAGACAAAATAGACTTTAAATGCGAAACAATTGTGAGAGACAAAGAAGGACACTATATTTTAGTGAAAGGGACAATTTGTCAAGAAGATCGAACAATCATAAATATTTATGCTCCTAACAAGGGCGCCTCTAAATATGTGAGGCAAACGCTGGAAAAACTAAGTGAAAGAATAGATGCATCTACAATTATAATGGGGGATTTTAATACACCACTATCAACTCTGGACAGAACATCTCAAAAGAGAATCACTAAAGAAACAAAACATTTGAACAGTATATTAGAAGAGCTGGATCTAATAGACATATATAGATCATTACACCCAAACACAGCAGGATATACATTTTTCTCAAGCGCACATGGAACATTCTCCAAGATTGACCATATGCTAGGCCACAAAGAAAGGCTTAATGAATTCAGAAAGATCGAAATCATACAAAACAATATCTCTGACCACAGTGGAGTCAAGCTGGAAATTTGCAAGGGACAGAGACCCAGACTTCACACGACAATTTGGAAATTAAACAGCACACTCTTAGAAAAACAGTGGGTCAAAGAGGAAATCTCAAAAGAAATCAATGACTACCTTGAAACAAATGATAATGATAACACAACATACCAAAATTTATGGGATGCAGCAAAAGCGGTACTGAGAGGGAAGTTTATAGCCATAAATTCATATATCAAAAAAGAAGAAAGAGCAGAAATTGAAGAATTAACTGCACATTTGAAGGAATTAGAAAAACAACAACAAAGTAACCCAACAGGAAGAAGAAGGAAGGAAATAACAAAGATAAGAGCAGAACTAAATGAAATAGAAAATAAGAAAGCACTTGAAAAAATAAACAAGACCAAGAGCTGGTTTTTTGAGAAGATCAACAAAATTGACAAACCTTTAGCGAGACTAACAAAGAAAAAAAGAGAAAAGATGCAAATACACAAAATAAGAAATGAGAAAGGTGATATCACCACTGACCCCACAGAAATAAAGACTATCATAAGAGGATACTTTGAAAAACTATATTCCAACAAAAATGACAATTTAGAGGAAATGGACAAATTCCTAGAAATACATAAGCAGCCCATACTGATGAAAGAAGAAATTGATGATCTTAACAAACCAATCACAAGCAAAGAGATAGAATCAGTCATTAAAAAATCTCCCAACTAAGAAGAGCCCAGGGCCAGACAGCTTCACAGGTGAATTCTACAAAACCTTCCGGAAAGAACTAACACCAATCCTGTTGAAACTATTCCAAAAAATCGAAACAGAAGGAACACTGCCTAATTCTTTCTATGATGCCAACATTACCCTAGTACCAAAGCCAAACAAAGACACCACAAGAAAGGAAAATTACAGACCAATTTCTCTAATGAACCTAGACGCAAAAATACTTAACAAAATACTTGCTAATCGTATTCAACAACACATTAAACGAATTATACAACATGACCAAGTGGGATTTATCCCAGGTATGCAAGGATGGTTCAACATAAGAAAATCAATCAATGTAATACACCATATAAACAGATTGAGAGAAAAAAACCACATGATTATATCTATAGATGCAGAAAAGGCATTTGACAAAATACAGCACCCCTTCCTGATAAAAACACTCCAAAAGATCGGAATACAAGGAAACTTTTTGAACATGATAAAGAGTATATATGAAAAACCTAAAGCCAACATTGTTTACAATGGCGAAATCCTGAAATCCTTCCCTCTAAAATCAGGAACAAGACAAGGATGCCCATTGTCTCCGCTCCTATTTAACATTGTCTTGGAAGTACTGGCTTGAGCACTGAGACAAGAACCAGATATAAAAGGCATTCAAATTGGAAGGGAAGAAGTCAAAATTTCATTATTTGCAGATGACATGATCCTATATATAGAAAACCCTGGGAGATCTTCAACAAAGCTCCTAGAACTCATAAATGAGTTTAGCAAAGTCGCAGGTTATAAGATCAATGCGCAAAAATCAGTAGCATTTCTATACACCAATAATGAGCAAGATCAGGAGGAAATCAAGAAACAAATACCATTCACAATAGTAAATAAAAAAATCAAATACTTAGGAATAAATTTAACTAAAGAGGTAAAAAACTTATACATCGAGAACTATACAAGATTGTTCAAGGAAATCAAAGAAGACCTAAATAAATGGAAGAATATTCCCTGTTCATGGATAGGAAGACTGAATATTATTAAGATGTCTATCCTACCAAAACTGATCTTCACATTCAATGCAATCCCAATAAAAATCAACACAGCCTTCTTTAAGGAACTAGAAAAACTAACTATGAAATTTATTTGGAATAAAAAGAGGCCCCGAATAGCCAAAGACATATTGAAAAAGAAAAACGAAATAGGAGGAATCACACTTCCTGACTTCAAAACATACTACAAAGCTACAGTAGTGAAAACAGCATGGTACTGGCATAAGGAGAGACACACAGACCAATGGAATCGAATTGAAAGTTCAGATATAGAACCTCATGTATATAGCCATATAATATTCGATAAAGCCACCAAACCCTCTCAACTGGGAGAGAATGGCCTATTCAACAAATGGTGCCTGGAGAACTGGATAGCCATATGTAGAAGAATGAAAGAGGATTACCATCTCACACCTTATACAAAGATCAACTCAAGATGGATCAAAGACCTAAATATAGGAGCCAAGACCATAAAGACCTTAGAAAGCAATGTAGGGAAACATCTACAGGACCTTGTAATAGGAAATGGCTTCATGAATATCACACCAAAAGCACGAGCAGCAAAAGAACAAATAGATAAATGGGACTACCTCAAAATTAAAGCCTTCTGCACCTCAAAGGAGTTTGTCAAGAAAGTAAAAAGGGAACCCACACAATGGGAGAAAATATTTGGCAACCATATATCTGATAAGAGACTTATAACTTGCATATATAAAGAACTCATATATCTCGAAAACAAAAAGATAAACAACCCATTTAAAAAATGGGAAAAAGATTTAAACAGACACTTCTCCAAAGAAGAAATACAAATGGCTAAAAAGCACATGAAAAAATGCTCCAAATCCCTAGCTATCAGGGAAATGCAAATCAAAACTACAATGAGATACCATCTTACTCCCATAAGATTGGCAGCCATGAAAAAAACAGTAGAATACAAATGCTGGAGAGGATGTGAAGAAAGGGGAACACTCATCCATTGCTGGTGGGAATGCAGAAGGATCCAACCATTCTGGAGGACAGTTTGGCAGTTTCTCAAAAAATTATCCATAGATTTGCCATATGACCCAGCAATACCACTGCTGGGTATATACCCATCAGATCTGAAAACAAGGACACAAACCAATATATGTACACCAATGTTCATAGCAGCATTGTTCACCATCGCCAAAAGTTGGAATCAATCCAAAAGTCCATCAACAGATGAGTGGATCAATAAAATGTGGTATATACACACAATGGAATACTACTCAGCTGTAAGAACCAATACACTACAATCGCACGTGATAACATGGATGAACCTTGAGAATCTTATGTTAAGTGAAGCAACCCAGGCATTGAAGGACAAATACTATATGACCTCAATGATATGAAATAAGTTAACTGCCTCAGAGAGCTAGAGTCTGGAAAAGTGGCTTACTGGAAATCGGGGGGTGGAGGAAGGATGTGAGTTAATGTCTGTAGGGGTGGAATCTGTGATGAGCTGGGGGTAAGTATGAGCACAAACAAGGGACAAAATGGGGGCAAGGGGTTACCTTCGGGTGGGGTTTTCTGGGTTTGAGGGGGGCTGGGGATGGGAAGAGGGGTAATATGGTCCAAGAAATAGGTGGGAGGGAGGGGCAACATACAAACATGGGAGAGTGCCAGAAGTTCGTTGAGAACTAAATGTTGAGTAAAACGTATCAAAGTATAAGTAGGAGGGTCACCTGGTTAGGACCCTCAGGGGGTATGGTCTGATGCGGGACGGACTCCGGAGGGAATAGCTGAAGGCTCATTTTGCCAAGGTGGGTTCTACCATTGGGTGGGGTGGACCCGTATCCTGGGGAAGACTAATGCCGTCGAATAGAGAGAACTGTATCTCTCGTGAGAAAGAACGGCTCCCAGGGCATTAGATTGGCAGGCGTTGTGGGCCCTAAGGGGAGGGGAAAATGGACATGCAATGGATAGAACAAAGGTAAATAAGGGGGCAAAAGAGGAGTTATGTGAGAGTACACGAGGATGAATATAAAACAGCTAATATTACACCAAAAACATATAGGGGACGACAGACTAATTATGAAAACCATAAGACAAAACATAGGATAACTAAAAAATTTAGAAAACTGTACAACCTAAAGTATGGACCACATAGTAAGCACAAATGTTACCTTGTTTGAAAACTATAGTTTCGGAATCTGTACATCAGTTTCAGGAAATATGATATGAATAAGTTAAAAGATTATTGCTGTGGAAGGGAAAAGGTTTTATGGTGGATCTGGGGAAATACTGTATATTGTATATATGAATTTTGGTGATCTAAGACTCTTCTGAAGTTGACATTATGTTGGGATTCACTTTACGGGAAGTTTTGGATCACAGAGTGGTTCAACAATGGCAGCGGAGGAATACTGATATGGGATGTTATTGACAGGATATATATGGTTGACAGGGAGTTATACAGGGCATATGCCCAGGGTATATGGTAATGTCTATATATACTCATAGTGGAAACAATTAAAAACAACAGCTGGGGGGGTACTGGGCCCCTGGCCGGGGGGTCACTGTTGTGGGCCCTGGGAGAGCAGCGACAATCCTCCAGGTGCAACGGCAAGAACCAGGAAGGAAGGAGGGCCCAACAGTGGGCTCTTGATACTAATGGCTACACTTTTGAGCCTATGCACCTGCAATAAGAACAAGGCCTAGAGTAGCATTGTGCCTGGGGGTTTCCTCCTGACAGCCTTCATGTTACTCAAATGTGGCCACTCTCACAGCCAAACTCAGCGTGTAGATGTGATGCATTCCCCCCAGCGTGGGACACGACACCCGGGGATGAGCCTCCCTGGCACCGAGGGATCACTACCACATACCAGCTGAAGAAGCAACTAGAAAATGACCTTGAATTAAAGATTCAATGCGGAACAGCAGAATATACCTGTCTACATATAATAACATGACTTCGGGAAGCGGTTTGACCTAATGTAAGGGGGAAATGGAAAGGAGAAATGAGATTATAAGGCTGTGAGTCTCTAAAAAAGAGTCTGGAGGTTGTCAGAAGGAATAGCCCTATGTACAACTGAACAGAGTCTAAGAGACAGATAAGGTAGATACAACCCCAGGTATTGGTTCTTTTGAGGGATAAAGAGACCCACGGGTTCTATGGTCATGGCAGAAGGGGTTCACTGCCATGACAGATGGCCCTTCTTTGGAGCTGGTGTTTCTGCGTGATGGAAATGGACTCAGAGGGGATCTCTTTTCACAAGACTTGCATGCTACTTTATTGGAATTGTAGTTGGTGCTGAGTTTAAGATATATGTAGGGGATTTGAATCTCTGGACTGATAATATGACACCCAGGCCCAGAAACTCAACAGACTTCAGCTCCTACACTTTGACTTATTAGACTTACTCCACTCAGCTAACATGGAGTTGAAGAAGGTCAACCACCACAACATGGAGCCTAGAGTGTCTACAACTAGAAGCGGGAAGAGTGCATCCAGTACCCATGTGGAATCTAAGCCCTCACTTGACATAGGTGTGCAATGGACACAACCAATCCAATGTCCACAGAGAAAATGTGGAATGGGTGTGGGAACGGTAGCCATGGGGGCTGCTGGGTGTGGGGAACGGGAGGAAGAGATGAGAGGTGGAGGCGTTTTCGGGACGTGGAGTTGTCCTGGATAGTGCTTCACGGACAATTACGGGACACTGTAGATCCCCCCAGGGCCCACTGGATGGAACGTGAGAGAGTCTGGGCTATGATGTGGACCATTGACTATGGGGTGCAGTAATGCTCAGAGATGAACTTACCAGGTGCAATGGATGTATCACGATGATGGGAGAGAGTGTTGCTGTGGGGGGAGTGGGGGGCGGGGGCGGTGGGGTTGAATGGGACCTCATATATTTTTTTTAAAGTAATTAAAATAAATAAATAAATTAAAAAAAAAAAAAAAAAGAATAATGAACCAGAGAGTAGGTGTTGCAACTCTGCTAAGGCTCAGGGCCCAGCTGGCACATGGACAGTCCAGAGATTCAAGTCTCCTGGGTATACACCAACCACAGGTTCAGTAAAAGTGACAGAAGAGGTATGTGTAGAAATGTCACATCTGATCAATCACTCTTGACCACTGCTGTAATCTGTGATGTGAGGATGACATTCACTTCAACTGGGGCTGGTGGAAAAATGAGGTTTATTATTCTTACTAGCTAGTTCTGTCACTGTAAGTTACCTATGATGGTGGTGTTGCCACCAAGTTGCCACCAAGTTCTCCTTCCTTTCCAGCAATAACTAAGATAAGAATTTATTTCCCCTTCAACTTCTGGATTTAAAGCTTGTGGTGGTGATGCTATTTCACTGAAATGATGCTTCAGGTATTGCTTGATAAGAAGGTTTTCCAATATTTTCAGAATTGGACATAGATAGTGGCCCTTAATTTTTAACATTTATTTTCTGTACTTGCATTGTCATTTCATTTTATTACTTGAGAAAAAAATATCATCCTTAAACTGAATCTGGGAATGGAAAAGAGCTATTCAAGGAAACAAAATTTTCTCAGTTGGTATCTGAAGCTCAGGTACATTGGACCCTCATCAATGTCAGATTCCCCTGGAGATGTTAGGTAAGTTATCATGCACAAAATATATGCTACTCACAGGCATGTTGGTCCATTTGCATTCTCTGCAAGCAGCCATTAGTTACTAACAGCACTCATAGTATTCAATATTTAAGGATTTTCTGTGGTTTTCTTTCAGCTTCCCTTTTTAGCATGTAATAAGTTTCTACCACATTTAAATATTTCATAACTAATGACTGAAAACAATTTTATGTACAAAATTACTTCTTAATAGATGTCCTTTAGTTAAATAAATAGATGGGTAGTTACTACTAAAATTAATAAGGTTTATTTAGATATTCTTTTCTCAGGTAACACACGTTTAGCAGACTTTAGTAAAAGAATCAATTATTAGCCCCTGGTTCTTGGCATTTTGTCCAGCCTTGGCGACACCTGAGGATCTCACCCTTGGTCAGACCTTGCTGGCACCATTAACTCGAGGAACGGGTAAGAGTTTGCTGCACCCAGACTTAAGGCAGATCAGAGTAGACTGACGGTAGCGCACCAGCCCCAGGACCTGGGCTTCACGCCAAGCTTCTGCCCAGTCACGCCCGAGCAGCGCCGGTGGAGCAGCTGCGCGGATGGAGCAGCTGCGCGGATGGAGCAGCGGCACCGAGGCACCTGCAACGTTCTCAGAAGGCCTCCAAGCTGGAGACTCCCTGGACTGAGATGCTTCGTGCCCACCCAGTCCACCCAGTCTTCTGACTCTGGGACACAAAAGCTGTGCCTGGGACCAGGGCCACTGCTGTGCCTTTGTAGACATTGATTACTGCCTGTCCTGTACCCTTCCAAAGCAAAATACACTTCCTGCTGAATTTGTCTACCTGAACCCAAGAATATTGCTGCTACTCCTAGAAGGCTGTCACAATTATAGACTTCTACTCATGAACAAGTCTTTGTTACAGTGAACAATGATCCTTCCAGAACTGCATTTAATTTTTTATTGTTTGATTCCATTTAGAACAAAGGTCCTTCAGGAAAGTCTCCTTGGGAAATCTTCAAATTGTGTGGAGATGAAACAAATGGAAAATATTAACTTATGGAATTGAGATGACATGACTCAAAATCATGTACAACATCTGTGATAATGACATTTAAGCCAGGCCTGAGAAAAAAATAAGAATAATAGTAAGAAAAAAAAAAGCAAAGAGAAAAATGAGGTATTCACAGCACATTTTTTAATCAATAATCAGACTTCAAAACAGACTTTGCTAGAATGTTCTAATAAGAAAATTGTCTAGCTTTGAGTCAAAGGACACTAAGAATTTAAAGGAAAAGATTTTCTCATTGAAAAGATTGCTATGAGCATTCAATCATTTTTAGTTGAAGAAGAGAACTTTTTAGATTTGTCCAAGTTATGAATTCTAGTAAAGTTGCTTTTATAAGGCACTACTGAGAAAAAGATTTTCTTTTCCTGGTAATATTCTGCTATGAAAACAAATGCTAATAATAAGTGCACTACTTCTGATCCTTGTATTTCATGCATTTGGACATGCAGAAATAGTTTGGTTGATTAATAGTAAGTTCAACAATTCCTCTACTTTACTTGCAGAGAGATTTCTGGGTCTCACAGAGTCATCTACACAGTGAAAGGGGAATTGTTAAAAGTGACATTGCATTGTTACTGATAACAGAACAAGTGGAGGCTATGAGAGTGGTAGCATTTTGGGAACACTCTTCATTTTTAAGTTTTAGAATGTAATTATAGCATTTAGAATGTAATATAGGAATATTATCAACAAGAAGCAGAAAAATAGCGAGCTGCTTTAAACATTTCTCATTAGCTAAAGACAAACCGTAAGACATTTAAGAGGTTTTGCAGCTGCCTGTTCTGTACATATATGAGGCATTTAAACAAGACAGAATAGAAGCTATTGCATGCTAAAAAGGGAAGCTGAAAGTAAACCATAAAAAAACCTTAAATATTAAGTAGTAGTAAGTTTCTGTTAGTATCCTGTGGTTGCTTGCAGAGAATGTAATTCGTTTGCTGGAACGTGCTAAAGAGTAACTGAGCCATATGCCCGTGAGCACACACGTTTCTTACATGATACTTGCTGAACAACCATTAGTCATTCTACTCCAGGAAAAAGATGTTTTTCAACATAACAAATAGTCTCTTAATTTTCATCTGCATCTCAGTTACAGTGGATCCTCATCAATGTCATTATTTTCCCCAGATGGTCAGTGTAATAGATAAAACTTTTTTTATCATAGCTGGAGAAACTCCCATCTAAAACGTGTATTTTGCAAGTTTCAATAAAGCTTTGTAAACTTTTTCAGCATTTATGGACATATTCATGTTGTACTCTTTTGATTCGCTTTCGCAGTGAATTTCATTACTAGCTTTCACACTAATCTTAATAGTGTGCAACTTTGTAAACCCCTCGAAGCATCTTCACTTCGCGGCCATCGCGCTGTTGGTTTCATTGATTACTTCTTTAGGGTGTTTACCTTGCCATAGGATTGCCCTAGATTTTTCTACATTTCTGCATCCTCATCAGGTTTCAGGATAAATTATCATGCTAACTTTCTTTGGGAGGGAAGCTTTCTTTTTCTCTATACTGTGACATAGTTTAAATGGCATTGAGTTCTTAAATATTTCAGAGTTTCCTGTGACAACCTCTAGAATTTGTGGGAGCTTTGTTTTGTATTTGTGTTGGTGATTATGAATAGATTATTTTTCTCCCTGGGGCAGCTTAAGAAATTTATGGTTTCCTACCAATTTACTTGCAGAGTATTGCGGAACGTTTTCAGTTAGGACTCTTTTTACTTTCTCATGTAAATAAGTTATTTCTTTCTTAGTACAATTTTGAGGTTTATTTCATCTGCTCTCTCCCCCGGAAGTCTTTAAGAATTATAATATGAATTCTAATAAACTTCCACTTCTAGCATCAATTTCTGGAGGTTTCTTTCATTCACTTTTGTTCTTTATTTAGAAGCAAGTGTTTTCCTCCTGGCATCGTGCCTACTGCTCTGAGGTTCCTGTGGATGAAGTTTGGATCCCAGCACTTTTCCAAATATTCTGCCCCTGGGGTTTGGCTTTCTTCTGGGGCCCAGGATGCTTGCGTGGGGGTCAGTGTCTGCAGCCCGCTGGCCCTGCGCGTCCGGCTCTCCTGCCTGTGACGACTGCTGGCTGCTCCGGTTCTGCGTTTAGGGGCTTGGGCGCCTTACTGGCTGCACCACTGGCCCGTCTGTGATTGTTCCATGGTAACTGGAACCAAACAAGTCCCTTGTGTGTGTTTGTTTGCAGGGCCTCTACCTTAAGGCATTCCACACTTGAGTGAGGGAAGGTCATCTGAAGTCTTCTACAGCCAATGTGTTGTCTTCCTCGTAGACCCCAGGATTTGCTTTGTGAATGTGCAGTCCCATCCGTAGCCACGAGAGCCTCCCTTCAGTAGCGGCCTCTGCGTCTCGCCGAGCGCTGTCTGCCCTGCTCCTGCCTCGCCCCACTTGTGCGTCTTCGCTGCATGGCCGACCTCGCGGGGCCCTTGCCTGTCCCGTCCTCTCCGTCCTCTCCGATCGGAGCCACTTTATTTCAGCGTGTTCCGAGGGTGGCAGTTGTCAGATCTCCCCTTCCCGCCTGCTCTTCCTCTGACTTTTGCTAATGCTCTCCATGTCCGCTGCCGTCGGCACCCTGGCATTCCACGGGCCGCGTTGTCAGCCGTTCACTCTTTCACTGCTTCCAAGCCCACCTTCAGCGCTGTGACATCCCCCTGTCCGCTTCTCTCCCTGACCTGGGAAAGAGGAGGCTGGGGCCTCCGCACCTGAAGCTCCCGTCCTGACTCACTGCTGGGCTTCGGGGCGGTTTTTTGATAATTATTTCAGTTAAAAAAAAAATCACAGTCCATGGCTGATTACGTGGCTGCTCCTGGGTGACATTTTCCTGGTCAGTATTGATCCTTCCCTCTTGGCTCCTGCTCCTTCTCTTTTCTGATACCTTCCATAGCTTCTGATCTGGTTACAACTGAGACTCAGCTAACAGTGTGATTTCTCTCAAAACTGCAAAATGCACCAAATGCTTTTTAAAAAGCAAGAGACCAGGGAGTGGGTTATATGGGAACCTCTTATGGTTTTTGTTTTTTTATGTTTTTTAACGTAACATTTCTTGTGATCTAGTAATTTTTAAAAAATTCTTTTAAAAAAGTGATCTTGCAATGATTTTGGGATGTTGCTAAATAACACCTCACCTTTATTTCAAACATTTTTTTTAAGAGTTAACATTAATTTTCCAATCTTTAAGTTGTCCCTGATCATGCTTTAGAACTCAAAAACTTTTAAGGTGACTTTTTTTAAAAAAAATATTTATTTATTATTATTTTTTTAAATTACATTAAAAAAGAAATATGAGATCCCATTCAACCCCACCGCCCCCGCCCCCCACTCCCCCCACAGCAACACTCTCTCCCATCATCGTGATACATCCATTGCACCTGGTAAGTTCATCTCTGAGCATCACTGCACCCCATAGTCAATGGTCCACATCATAGCCCACACTCTCCCACGTTCCATCCAGTGGGCCCTGGGGGGATCTATAATGTCCCGTAATTGTCCGTGAAGCACCACCCAGGACAACTTCACGTCCCGAAAACGCCTCCACATCTCATCTCTTCCTCCCGTTCCCCACACCCAGCAGCCCCCATGGCTACCGTTCCCACACCCATTCCACATTTTCTCTGTGGACATAAGGTGACTTCTAAAACAATGTAGGAAGAGGCCTCGCCAGCGTGGCGCCGTGGCTGATTTATTCACCACGTGGGCCTGGGCAGAGGACAAACTGTACCTTCCGGAACACCCTGAGCTGGTGACCACTTCTTTCCGCAATCAGATGGAGGAGGCAGAGACGTTCACAGGGGATTCCATTTCAAAGACCAGCTTCTTTTTCTCATCAAGTTCACCATTAGCCTTGGCTTGAAAAGAACCAAGGTTTCAAAAATGTACTTACAAATATGCCATCAGTAAAGGTTAGAAGGCAGATTAAACTCTCGTAATAGGCAGTTCCTAAAATATTCCTACTCAAGTAGTTATTTGGAAGCTTGTAGGCATTTAGAGAAGAACCTATAAATGCTCTTCTTCGTAGGCTAATTTAAAATATCGCATGGGGAGCTAACGGGAGGAGGAAACACTTGGTTGTCTCCCTGCACGGCGAGCACAAGGGTTGGGAGCTGACATCTCAGTGATGGCTCTCGCCCGTGCACCGCGTTGAGCGAACGGCGTGGCCACGCCAGCCCTGACTGCCACCTGCAGTTCAGGATGGCCTTAAAAACAGCACGTCTAGGGAAACGGACTTGGCCCAGTGGTTAGGGCGTCCATCTACCACATGGGAGGTCCGCGGTTCAAACCCCGGGCCTCCTTGACCCGTGTGGAGCTGGCCCATGCGCAGTGCTGATGTGCGCAAGGAGTGCCCTGCCATGCAAGGGTGTCCCCCGCGTAAGGGAGCCCCACGCGCAAGGAGTGCGCCCCGTAAGGAGAGCCGCCCAGCGCAAAAGAAAGTGCAGCCTGCCCAGGAATGGCACCGCCCACACTTCCCATGCCGCTGACGACAACAGAAGCGGACAAAGAAACAAGATGCAGCAAATAGACACAGAGAACAGACAACCTGGGGAGGGGGGGAGTTAAATAAATAAATAAATCTTTGAAAAAAAAAACAAAAAAACAGTGCGTCTAGGGCATGGGATACAGAGGGACCAGACGCTCTGGATTCAGCAGATTTGATTCATCCTAGAGCTGTCTTGAAATTTACATGGCATGATATCCATTCTTCTCCCCAGACCTTCATCAAGCTGTGAAATGGCTACAGAGTTAAGTAGTGCAAGTTCCTTTTATAGCTCAATAAAAATGTGTGGTGAAAAAAACAGTGAAATGGGTATTTTCGTACTTAAATACATAAAAATATCAAAACATAGCAATTTAAATTTAGCGATCAGCCTTCATCTTATACTCAGTGGGGCCTTTACTTTTTTTAAATTCTTTAAATTTTTGTCTTTCTTTTTTAAAAGATACATAGATCACAAAACTTGTTACATTAAAAAATAGGTTCCCATATACCCCACCCCCCACTCCTCCTACATCAACAACCTCTTTCATCGTTGTGGCACATTCATTGTATTTGGTGAATACATTTGGAGCATTGCTGCACTGCATGAATTATAGTTTATGTTGTATTTTACGCTCTCCCCCAGTCCATTCAGTGGGTTATGGCAGGATATATAATGTCCAGCGTCTGTCCCTGCAATATCATTCAGGGCAACTCCAAGTCCCAAAAATGCCCCCACATCTCATCTCTTCTTCCCTATCCCTGCCCTCTGCAACTACCATGGCCACTTTCTCCACATCAGTGCTACAGTTTCTTTCATTACTAGTCACAATAGTTCCATAGTAGAATACCAGTAAGTCTACTCTAATCCATATTTTATTCCTCCATCCTGTGGACCCTAGTCTGGTGATGTTCACTCCACCTCTGTATTGAGAAGGGGCTTAGATCCCACATGGTTGATGGATGCAATTCTCCTGCTTGGAGTTGTAGGCACTCTCAGTTCCCTGGTGTGGTGGTTGACCATCTTCACTGCCCTGTTAGCTGACCTGTGCAAGTCCAACAAACTGGAGAGTAGGAGCTACAACTCTGCTGAGGCTCAGGGCCCAGCTGGCACATGGCCAGTCCAGAGACTGAGGTCTCCTGGGTATACACTAACCTCAGTGTCAACCACAGGTTCAGTAAAAGTGAAGAAAAGAGGCCTGTGTAGAAAGTTCACATCTGAGTCCAGCTCCATCACATTTAGGAGCACAAATTCCAAAGTAGGGCCCACTGACATGGTACTGAACTCCAGAGCCAACTGCCATGACCATAGAACCAGTGTGTCTCCATAGCCCTCTGAAACGTGTAGGCATGACTCCTTTGATGACTTCCTGACTCATTTTGAAGTCTCTTAGCCATAAAAACTCATTTGCCTCCACCATTTCCCCCTTTTATTCAAGGTCTTTTTCTAGTTGCATCACCAGCTGGTGATTGTTAGCAATCCCTCACCTTTAAATGTTTGAAGATCAGCTGATTCCTGAGTTGGCAGCAACCAGGTGGGATGAGCTTGGTGCTCTGTGCACCTGAGGTACAGCTAGGGTGCCTGTGCTTGGTTCTGTGTGCACCTGGGGGGAGCAGATAAGATACCATGACAGGTGCTGTGTGCACCTGCAGGTCAGCTAAGTCACTTGTGCTTGGTGCTGTGTGCACCTGGAGGCCAGAATAGGGTGCCTGTGCTTGGTGCTGTGTGCATATGGGGGCAGCTAAGGCACCTGTGCTTGGCATTGGGTGCATGTTGGGGGCAGGATAGGGCACCTGTGCTTGGTGCTGTGTGCACCTGGGGGTGGGCTAAGGTACGATGCTTGATGCTGCGTGCACCTGGGGTACAGCTAGGGCGCCCATGCTTGGTGCTGTGTGCACCTGGGGACAGCTAAGGCACCTGTGCCTGGTGCTATGTGCACATGGGGGACAGCTAAGACACCTGTGCTTGGCATTGGGTGCACATGGGGGACAGAATAGGGCACCTGTGCTTGGTGCTATGTGCACCTGAGGGGCAGAATAGGGCACCTGAACTTGGTGCTGTATGCACCTGGGGGCAGCTAAGGCACCTGTCCTGTCACTGTCCTACCTTAGCCAGGATTCTTCTCTGGGGGGGAGTCAACTATTGCACATATTCCATATCATTAGCAACATACATTGGATTTATCATGAAGTCACCCTCCCGTTAAATAGGATTGAATATGAATGTACTCAGGCAGTACTGCAAAAGCAGTCTAGGGTGTGTATTCAATTTTTAAAGGCATTGTGCCATGTAAAAAATAGATATTCCCAGCTATTTAGAATCGTTCAGAATCAAGCGAGCACAAAAGCACCACACACTGAATTTCCATCAGAGGAAAGTTTTTGGAGAGCCTTTGGAAGTTTGTAATCAATAAAATAAAAATGACACAGAAACCACATCTAGACAGTGAAGCAGGATTTTGAACTGAGTTGAAATTCAAGTCAGATTCAACAAGCATTGAAGACAGTGGCACTGCAGTAGGGGCAATCACTGCAGTCTTCCAACATCCTGTGTGCTCTCAAAGCAGAATTTAACAGCGTCACCAGAGCCAAAGGCTCAAAAGCAAAATGTTTATAAAGGGAGGAAAAAGGCAGCTATAAATTCAGTGTGATTAAAAAAACTCAGCAAAATACTTACACCATGAGACAGCTTTATACGTTAAGTCTCATGAAACAGAGCCAGATTTTATCTAAGTTGTACAGCTCCAGAGCAGGTCTGGCATAGGAAAACGTAGAGGTAAAATTGGCCTGGTTTGGGAAATGCCGATGGCTCATAGGAGGATGCCAGGGCATCCCAGGGGCTCTGGTGGTGGGAGCTGGCACGAGGAGTGCGCAGAAGGGGCGAGCCGGACTGCTACTGGCAGAACCTCACTGCAGCTCCCCCTCCTCGCACAGGGACGAGCCAAACCTAACTGCAGCTCTCACCCCAGCTGCACACGCCCTGCCCCTCCTCTTCCTGCCACACGCAGGCAACTTGAAGAACCTGGAGGAGGCAGAAAAGCGGCTTCCTAGAACCATCCTGGGACCAGCAGGTCCGCAGGCTCTACACGCACGTGAAGCTGCCCTTTCCTCTGCAGCTCTCCACTCTAGAGCACTGGCTCGGGTGAGCCGCCACCAAGAATTCACCCCCTGCAGATCGAGATGCCTATTTTTAACTCTGAGCTGTGGAATTCCAGCTACTCATCAGAGTTGGTGGACTTAACTAGTAAAGTAATAGATGCGAGAGGCAAGGAGTGCAAAATCACAGGTGACATTATTAAATTTGAAAGAAAAGTCAAGCTAATTCAAATCCATTTTTATTTTTCAAGCATTACGCTCCAAGTGGAAATGTTCTTCTGCATTCAGATGGCAGTACAGCAAGCACACGGATCAGGGTAACACAAACTGCTTTAATAGCACCATAACACATTCTCACACAAACGTAAATATTTTCTAAAAAGCTGAAGTCGGCCTGGTCCAATATGCCTAATTACGGGGTCTTCCCTGCAGCAGCTGCTATCAGGAATTTGGTACTTATCCTGCTGGGTGACTCACAAGGCCTTCAGATGATCAATACGTACTTTAACATAGATGTTACTGGACTGCTGCACAGCGTCCCCTAGGTGGGTCTACGACTGTTTTGTTATCCCTTATAGCTGAGCACACAGGTTACTTCTAATTCTTTTCATGCCGGATCTCAAGCAATGGCTGCAGTGTGCAAGCCTGCCTGCTTCCTTGTGCACGTAGCATATTTTTTCTAGAGCTGACAGCTGCTCCACTTCCTGAAAGACAGGGAATAGGAGTAAAAGCTGAACAGCAAGTTTGGAGAGAAACTATTAAATGTATTCTACCATCAGATTATTATACCTGTTTTCCTGTATTATCAGGCATATAATCAAACTGACACAATTTTTGTGAAATCTGATACTTTTTATTTTTCTGATTTAGTAAGTTTTGGCATGTAAATTTCCTCTCTTGCAAAATGCTATTTACATCTTTTGCCTATTTCACTCATTGTCTTACATTTTATTATTCTGCATACTAATCTTTTCTCAATTAAAAGAACTGCAAATATCTTATTTTGTCCATTGCATGTCATAACTCAGTGTATGATGCCTTGCTGTACAGCATATTTTGATATAATTAAATGCTTTTACATTTTCCTCTTTGGCTTTCAGCATTTGAAAGTTAAAAAGGATTTTCTTAGCCTATGATAAAAATTTTTCCATACCTGCAAAATTTGTGTAGTTTTATTTCTCATTTTAAAACTTAGGTCATTATAATTTACAGATTAGGTATCGGGGAACAGTGAATAGAAAGTTAGTTTCCACATGATTGACCAGTTGTAGCAATACTGACCTGCCTGTCAGAATCGTCGTATTCCCACTTCCTTCAGTGGGTGGAAAGCAAATACTGTGCTGTCTGTCCATTGTTTAAGGGGCTTAGACTTTATAATCAATGATTTATAAACTGGAAATGAACATGTTATCTATATTTTAAGAGCTCATGTTTTGAGTAATGCCATATATTTTGAACTGAATTAGCATTCTATCATGCTACCTACCCTAGTTTTCAGATTTAAAAAAAACAGATTTCTGAGTCCCATCCCCAGAAAATCAATTCAGTAAGTCCGAAGTGAGGTTCAAGAATTTTCACTGTTAGGGAACTGAAGCGCTTCGTATACCAATTTCAGGAAACCAAACCAAACCATGCCTTATGATGAAAAGTCACTGTTCATGATCAGGATGCCTTTTAGAAGCATTATCAGGCCGCCTGTGTACAGAGCTGATTAGAAAACTGGTGATATCATAATGCTTGAGACCTTTACAAAGAGGATTTACATATTCTTTTTATTCATGAGGTACTCCACACTTCTTCCAAGTGTCTCAGCTAGTATTCATGCATACATAAATAAAAACAAAGGCACTTGATTTGTCAGTGAATAAGGAAGCCACAGGGTTCTTTTTTTCTTTTAAACATTTATGTAGCTTGCCCAAATTCAAATTTTATGTTACAGTTACAAAACCAAACCTGGTAAGAATGTAGGGAGTAAAGCAAGCAGTTCCTCAGTTACAATTGCTTCTAAATGTAGGAAATGGTAAATCTAGTAAGTGATCCCACATTCTGACACGCAGAATCCTAATGTCTTGACACCTGCTATTTTTTCACGGAGCGTATCCGTCTGAGCAGGGGCAAGTCCATGCTAGCTGTCTCTTCTTTTGCTCCATGAATCCATGGCTCTTTCCAATCCAAGCTCACATATAATGTCTAAGAAAAATTTGGTCACTGTCTTATTTTGCACTGGTTTTGTATTATCTCACAAACGGCCTTTAAAATTCCATTGACCCAGACAATTTGGACCTTTCCACATATCAAGTCCCTTAAAGTAAGGGGTAAAGTGGCAGGTGCAAAGTTTTCTAAAGAAGAAAAAAGTAGACTGCATTAACTCAAAAGGAAGGTGCATTTCCAAAACTGGGCTAATGAAAATACAGATATCATGAGTCTGCCTTAAGCTTCTCACTGTAAATGTATTTTAAATGCCCAAACCTTATGGGAAACTATGCGCGAGTTAGCTACCTTCACCATTCATGCCACAGAATCTTGGATTTGACTGCTTATGCTCTGAGATCAATCCTCTCCTGACACTGCTGTTAAGATTTGAGTGGCAGTGACAGTGGCATCTGTCAGGCGCCCAGGCAGAAACAAGACACCTGCGACGAGCCAGGTGTGGGGAGAAGAAACGAGGGTGCCTGCTGTTTCCAGCCAGGGCCAGAAGGTGCTGCCCACCGAATCTGCTCGTCGGGCCTGTCAACAGTGGCAGCGGCACTGCTTCGGCTAATCATACTTAAGGGTAACAATTTTACCTGGACATCCAAAGTCTTAAGCAGGAAAAACAAAGTACTAAGCAGGACTAGCAAGCCTTTTGAGGCTAACAGTATCTAAACAAAGCCCACGTCACTGCAGTGGAAGAGGTGGACAAACACAAAACAAAATAAAAGAACATTCTGGAGACCGCAGGGAAGGTTTTATTATCATTCCCAGGGTTGATGCTAAAAACCCCAACTTAGAATCCTGAGGGACCGACCCTGCAAACGGCATCTAAAAGGATGTAAACACTGTCCTCCTTGCAAAGGCAACCACGAACCCTGGGAGTTCATCCCTTACATCGCGGTGTCACGACAAGGAATGTTTCCAGAAGGTTCCCCCTTCAACTGAGCTGGCTCCCCAGTGTGTGGAGATTCCCAGTGCAAGCATTGTGTGCAAGTGGGTCTCGGGATCCACTGGGAACTGAGCCAGGCCACTGGGCCACAGAAGCAGAGGCCACGCTAGCAACACTGGGATTTGCTCCCGGCTGCCAGGGGCTCCTGATGCAGCTTAATCTTGCCCTCGTCGTTCTCTTCAGCAGCAAAGCTTTGTTGGTTTGCAAGAATGGTCTCCACCAGGAAGCGGGCTGCCTCGTCTATGTTTATGTTATCCTGCAAGGCAGAAACGAAGGACTGGGTGAGTGCTAGTTCTTCGACGGGCACCGAGAGCACATCAAAGGGAGTGAGGAACACCCAGCTCCACGCTCGCCTCCAACACCCGCGCCCCCTGCGAGCGCTGAGCCATCGAGCCTGCTTCTGGCAAAGGCTCACCCTGTTCTCTCAACTCGGGGCACTGAGCTGGGGAAGGTAAGGGATGCACTCAGGCTGAAAAGCCCTGCTCTTGGGCTTCTCATTTAAGGATTCGGAACACACAGTAAGAAGTTAGAAGCTCCGGGGCCAAAGGCACATTAAAGCATCAGGAACGGACCCTGCCTGCCCCCACCTCTGAGCCTGGGGTACTTATAGTCGTCATGTCTAAATGAGCGAGAGTGTGGGTGAGGCACAGAAGGGTTCCTCGGCTCCCACGACACCTGCGTGGGGGGGCGTAAGCCGCCACCAAGCACACGCCAGCAACACGCAGCAAGAACTGAGCTCACTTCAAACATTAATACACCTTTTCATCTGTGAACAGCTTCAGGTTTACAAACACGTTGCAAAATAGTAAGCATTTGTGAACACCTTTCACCCATATTCCCAAAGGGTAGTACAGGGTTAATCACCTTCATAATCCCATTTCTGACCATGGACAGCTGCATTCCATCCTCTCCACCCTGGACCACTCAGCAGCTGTTTTCCATCTTCTCTGTACTCTGGGTCACTCGGCAGCTGCTTCCTGTCCCCCCTGGGATCCGGATCCTCTGCAGTCTCTTCGTCTTTCATAACCTGGATGCTCCTGAAGAGTCCTTGCCAGCAAACAGCCCTCAGGTGAGTCTTTTGGGTTTCCTTGTCATTGAGGTCAGGTAAGCCTTCGGGGCAAGGACGAGGCGTCCCTGTAGTCTCTTAGGCCATCGGGAGGCCCACGTCGGTCTGACCCTTGCTGGTGACGTCAGCTCATCCCGGCTCAAGTCCCATCTGCAGGCGTCTTTCCCTCTTTCTCAGGAAGTACAGACTTGCAGACTCCCTGCTTCCCATTTGCCTGTCAATTTCAGCATCAACTGATGCTTCTTCCTGAACAATCGTTACTGTGGCTTTTGCCAAGTGGTGATTTTCTATTTCCATCATTCCTTCCACCTGCATAGGTTGGAATTCTCCTGCAAGGAAGACTCTCCCTTCTTTCCATTTGTTTACTCACGTGTTCATTCATAGGATGGATTATTATTTTAGTTGATGATTTAAATCCATTGTACTAGTGATTCGTTTTGGTCTCACACTGTCCTAGACTTTGGGAGCTCCATTAAGGAAGTGCCTGTGACCATGATGTGTGGGGGTCACCTCCTGCGATGTGACGTTACGGGGTACCTCCTGTGGCGTGATGTGATGGGGCACCTCCTGTGATGCGACATGATAGGGACACCTCCTGTAACATGTTGAGGGCACCTCTTGTGACATGATGTGATGGGGCACCTCCTGTGACGTGTTGGGGCACCCCCTGACTCTGGCATCATGGGATGCCAGGCCCCCCTTTACCTCTCCATCCTGACCCTGGAATCAGCCATTTCTCCGGGGAACCCCTTTCTGCTGCCAGAGTCTGAGGATGAGGTTTGTTCCCTGGCCTGTCACTGCCTCCAAGCCCTTTCAGCAGAGCTAGTAAAAGTGTGACGGCGTGTGTGAGTGTGCAAGAGTAACTGTACAAGGACGAGGGTGTGAAAATGTATGTGTGTAGGTGAGGATGTGTACAAGTGAGTGCGCGAGTGTGTGTAAGGGTGTATGAGGGAGGGTGTGGGTAGTAGTGTGTGCATGAGTGACTGTGTGTGCAAGCTTATGAGTGTGAGTACATGAATGTGCACAAGTGTGCATGTGTCAATGTGTATGAGTGTGTGCGTATGAGTGTATGCATGAGTGTGTGTGAGTGGGCACCCATGTGCACGTGTCAGTGTATGAGTGTGAATGTATGAGTGTGTATGAATGTGTATGAGTGTACAATGGTGTGACTGCGTGCAAGACTGTATGAGTGAGTGTGTACAAGTGTACATGTGTCCATGTGTATGAGTATGTGTGAGAATTTATGAGTATGGGTGTATGTGTGCATGAGTATGCAAATATGAGTAAGCGTATGTGTATGTATCAGTGTGTGTGAGTTAGTGCGTACACACCTTTAGCTCCTATCTATATCACACGTGTGCATCTACTTCTGTATCCACCTATGCACATATACATGTGCTTACGTGTGTGTGTAAAGCCTTCCATCCACTCGGCTCCCACCTGGCTCCAGGGTCCACCGGCTTCCGGCTCCTTCCCTGCCATGCCTTTTGCAGACAGCGCACCTGGACTGTTACTCAGGTATGTCGCAGCCTCCGCAGCGCTTTCAGCTCCTCTCCTGATGTAGTTACTTTCATTCAGGTATCGGCCTTTGAAAGCCCAAGTGTCATTTAGTTCTACCCCCCACCCCATTATATCAAATAGTTATAAAGCTCTCAACTGCATTCAGTAGCAACAGACCAGTACAGGAAGTTCCCATACTGAAGCCTCACCTTTGAGATCCATCATTCCATAAAGGTGAAAAGAGGGGCTTCATGAAATCACAATTGTCTTTTGTCTATGATCCTACTAGAATTCAGACCACTGGAATTCGAGCAAAACTCAGGTTCGAGGTCAGCTGGGGGACCGCCCAGAAATAAATTCCGAGTGATGCTGGGACAGCTCTTCAAGCCTTGGGAGCGTGTGACACCCTGGGGGCCACCGAGGAAGTTCTGCAGGGCGCACGACCCCCTGGTGCGTTAAATGCCGTGCGGGGTTGCTCAGAAGCCCCTGACCTTCCTCTCCTCACCACTGCTTTGTCCTGTCCCCTGGAGCCCTCTCTGTAAGCGTCTCGGGGCTGCTGCCGCTCGGCCTTGAGCGACAAGTCACACGACACCGTTGTTTTTAGCTCACACCTCGATTCTGGGGACAGATGGGGGTTCACTGCCTGAAAGGTCACTCTGACTACAACCTAAAGGGGAGGACCCCTGTGTCACATGAACATGCCACGCTGTGATAAGCACGGCGGGCTCCACGCGCTTTGCTCTCCAGCTCGGCCAGGAGAGAAGCAAACCCGCGCCAGGTGCCCAGTGGACAGCGCACGGTGGCCTGGACAGGCTCCAAAGCAGCGTGCCATCACGACTCCTTCCTCCGGCCTGGCTAAGCGCCACGCGTGGCCCCTGGGCTACCGCTCTCCTCTGCACTTTTTATTTATGACTTGTTTCTAAGCTACCAGCACACAGCTCTTTCCCCAGTCCTCCTCAGCTCGGAGCAGGGTGTTCGGCTGGCCACACCCTTACTCCAGCCTCCCCGTCGCTGCCCGACGTTTCGTGCCATCGCGTTTATCATTATCATCGGTGGCACCAAATAATCTTTCCACCTTGAGGGTGGGTTTCTAGCAAAAGTAAAGGAAACCTGGAAACCAGGCGGTGGTACAAGGCAGGTGGTTTTTGCACACGTGTGGAAGAGAAATCCAGCGAGAAGCTGCCTCTTCCGCGGCTGTTAAGATCGCCGTCCACCTGTCCTTCGCGCGGCTTTCTCAAACACTGCGTCGTTCTTACACAAGTCTGGCTGTTAGGTGGCCCTGACACGGAACCTCGTGCATGTAAACAACCTCTTAACCACTAGCCTGTACTTGTGAGCCTCACCCCTGCTTCCTTGCACGTCTACGGCCAATTTCAGTGTTTTGATTTCAGGTTGCACCGGAAAACAGTTTTGCTTCCCCTCAAAACATATTCTATCTCACCTCTCTTAAAAGTTTAACGACCATATCCTCCCTCCACTGCTCATCAAGCAGCGTGCAGCAGGCGTCACACATCCGTGTGTTCAAATTCTTTCATACACAACTCACCCACGGCGCCTGGACAGACCTCCCCGCGCCCCCCGGTGCCCACGCCAGCTCTGCGTGGCCCCCCGGTGCCTACGCCTTCCGCGTCACTGCCAGCCTGCTGCAGAAGGGCGTGCCACCTGGGAGATCTGAACTCGCAGGACGAGCCAGCTCGTTCGTATCGTGTTAGGAAAGCTGCCCCCTCGGGCTGAGACCCCCCACGGCTGTTTTCACAGGCAGGACCCCTGCCAGCCACACCCCCGCCCCTGGGCTTTCCGAAGCCGGCGGCTCAGTCCGCCTCGAGGCCTGCCGACACGGCGCAGACGCACGCGCGGGACGGCGCGACCGGGCCCCGAGCAGAGCGGCTCACCTTGGCGGAGGTCTCGAACCAGCTGGCAAAGCCGTGCTCCTGGCAGAAGCGGTCCATCTGGGCGGGGCTGTGGTCGCCGTCCCTCTTCTGGTCGCATTTGTTAGCGAGGAGGACAGCAGGGATGGGGCAGCTGTTCGGAAGGTGGACCTTACTGTCCAGGTCCCGTTTCCACTTGAGGACGGCCTCGAAGGTGGAGCCTCTCGAGATGTCGAAGACCACGAAGGCGCCGACGGCTTCTTTGTAGTACACCCGGGTCATGTTGCCGAAGCGCTCCTGCCCTGCGGAGCAGACGGGGGCGTCACGGCCGCAGCCCGGCCAGGGCCCTGCCCTGCGCGCAGCGCTGCACTTGGCTCCCGCTCCACAGCACAGGAGCCGGGGTCGCCGCCACCCTCACACCCACGGCCACGAAGCGGAAGGGCCTGTCCACGGGGTTTGGGTCTCGTGCTCTGAGGGTACGTGCTGAAGTCTGATTTGGTTGTGAATTCCAAAACTAGATATTGGATTAGGTTTGTCATCTGGTCTGCACCTGGGTGTGACTGAGCTGGGATTAGGGCTTTGTTTGGGCCCTGTCCTTAGGGCGTTGAGCCCCCACCCGCCAAGGGTGGCTAAACCTTGGCTAAAATGTCTACTGTGTACTACAGCATATGTTTGCAGAGCCTTCTCTTACCACCTCAGATCATACTGGTCTTTAAAGCAAGGAGGAAGCTTCTCTTCATTTGGCAGATTAAAAACCAGCACAGAGCTGCGTGGCCAGGACCACTGGGACAAGGCGGCCGATCTCCTAAATCCCGCATACCCGTGACACCACGGGGTGGGGACTCACAGATGAAAGGCTTGGCAAAGGGCAGAGTTGGGGGCTTTTGATGTTGGAGTTTGATGTTGGAGTTTGATGCTGAAGCCTTAAGCTGGAGCCCCAGGAAGTCAGCTCACAGGGGAAAGAGAAGTAAACCCAGGAAGAGAAGAACCCTAAGCCCAGGAAGAAGCAAGCCCTGGGAAGAGAGGAACCTTGAACCCAGAGAGAAGCAAGACCCTGGAAGGGAGGAGCCCAGGAAGCCTGAGCCCTGGCAGACGTCGGCAGCCATCTTGCTCCAACACGTGCAAATAGACGTTGGTGAGAGAAGCAACTTATGCTTTATGGCCTGGTATCTGTAAGCTCCTATCCCAGATAAATACCCTTTATAAAAACTGGCCAGTTTCTGGTGTTTTGCATCAGCACCTCTTTGGCTGGCTAACGCAGTACGACAGTCTCCACAAACAGGAACGCGGCGGCACCCACTGCACAGACTCATCCCCTGGTGTTCCAAGGCAGACAGGCTGGGAGCCGGGTGGGGGGCCCAGGACGGACGAGCAGGGAGTGTGCAGGCCAAAGATAAGCCTGGCCGCCGGGGGGCCACTCACGAGGCTGGCCGTGCGTGAGATAAAGCAGCTTGTGGCCTCAGCGCGTCTTCCTGTGCATCTCCAGCCCAAACCGCTTTTGATGCAATAAGCACATTCACCCTCCTCCGAGAAAGAAAGACGATGCCAACCTAGACTTAGACAACCTACGACTTAGAACAAAAAGCTGCACAGCTGGTTGTGTGGCCACAGAAGGATCAGTTAACAACCTGCCTTACAAAAAATACTTTGGCTAAAATGTCTACCGCATTAAACTATAGCATATGTTTGCAGAGCCTTCTCTTACTACCTCAGGTCATACTGGTCTGTAATGCAAGGAGGGACCTTCTCTTCATTTGGCAGATTAAAAACCGGCACAGAGGTGCGTGACCAGGACCGCCGGGACAAGGCGGCCGATCTGAATCCTGCGCACCCGTGACGCACAGCCCGGGCCGTTGCGGTCACTTCGGAAGCTCACCTGCGGGCTGTCACATCACTGCCGGGAAGGCCAGGGGAAGACGGCTGGCGAGCGATGCAACGCTCAGATGTGTAACTGTTTGATCCATGGTAAAGATGCTACGAGATGATGCTTTTTATTAAAGCACAGGGTGAAAAGCAAGTTTTATCTAGACTTTAGAAGCAAATGCAGAGCTACCAGAAAACATTACCCTGTGCTTGAAGGAATGATGGAAGAACACAGCAAGAAGCACACGGGTGGACAACCTTAAACTTAATGGATTTGTGGGGACTCCTCATCAGGGCTGATCTACGGTGAGAGTCCAAATGTCTGAATTTAATTACAAAAATGCTCATCCACGACACCCCCCCGGGATGTCCACGTTCTGTGGTACTATGGACCTGATCAGTCAACTCTAGTTCATTTCTCCACAGGGCTGACATCTCTGAACAGTGTTCCCATGGCCACGGAGGGCATAATCCCCGCCCAGGGGCGACCCCGACGCAAAGCGCAGCTCCTGCTCTCCTGCTCCAGTTCCAGCCAGAGAGCACAGACTCCTAACCCCATCCGCTCTTATTTATTTTAATTATTAATTTTAATTACTGAATATGAAACACCCAAGAGTCATTAGGATAGTCCAGATTCAAGACAATCATATGGCGAGAAGAAAGCACTCCCCTGGGGCATCTCTTTCCTTCAGAAGAGAGGGTGGGACACCAAACCTGTAAAAGAGAAGCACAGCATTCCAGGGCGAGTAAGGGATCCCACTCAGCTTTTAGTCACATAAACAGTCTGGTAAAGCAAAAAAAGAGCCAGAAATGTTGACATCAAAGCATTTTGGGGAGGCCCCTTGTCTGGTCGCACAGCCAGGCTCACGTCTCCCCAGAGTCCTGGCATCAGCGTGTTTTTAACAACCACACCGCAAGGCAGACCCAGACCACGCCAAGTTCACTGCCAAGCAAATGGAAAGGCACAGGCTGTGGCACGATGCTGCAAACCACGTACGTGATAAAGGATGCGTGCCCAGAACCTCTAAAGGACCCTCAAAACCCCACAGTACGAGAGAGTGGTAAGGCGGGAGACCACCATAAGAGTACATTTCCATCAAATTTTATAATATGGAAACTAGCATGACGGGGTAACGGAAAGCGGATCAGTGGTTGTCTCAGGAAAGGGAGGGGGTGGGCCACAAGGAGGCGAGAAGAACGTCTTTGGTAATCTTGATTATAGTGATGTTTCATAAGTATATACATATGATGAAATTTATCAAATAGTACAGTTTACAGGTGTCAATTATACCTCCATAAAGCTATTTTAAAATGCCTCCTAGGACCCCTGGAAGGTTAAAAGTAAAATGCCCACCTGGATATTCTAGGGCAGTTTGTCTAAATCGGGTAAAGAAAGTTTTCCTGGAATCTCTACCTACTCTCGCTTATGCACCGTCTGTGAGCTTTCCCACGGCAGGCGCAGTGTTGAGGAGTTGTGACAGAGACTGTCCAGCCCACATAGCCTAAAATACCTGTTCTCAGGCCCTGGAGGACCAGGACTCTGCATTCCTTGATCTGGCAGTGGTGCGAACACTGGCGAAGGCCAACCCGTAGGGTCTGGGCATGTTTAAGTCAGACTTTACCTTGGAACAAGTGGAGAAGGCAGGCCCTGGCACTGCAGAGGTGCTAGCTAGTGTTGTCATTACACGCTGAACAGAGCAACTACAGAGCAGCCTGAGGCTCCTTTCGATGCAGTGCCAATTAACATGTGCCACAGAGAGGCAGGCTTGGGAGGTGCCAAGGAGCCAGTGGGCAGCTCCTCATGGCCAAGAGTCAACGGGCAGCTCCTTGAGGCCATGGAAAAAATGGGCAGGTCCTTGAGGCCTAGAGTCAACGGGCAGCTCCTCAAGGCGATGAGTCAAAGGACAGCTCCTCATGGCCAAGAGTCAACGGGCAGCTCCTTGAGGCCATGGAAAAAATGGGCAGGTCCTTGAGGCCTAGAGTCAATGGGCAGCTCCTCAAGGCCAAGAGTCAGTGGACAGCTCCTCAAGGCGATGAGTCAAAGGACAGCTCCTCATGGCCAAGGAGTCAACGGGCAGCTCCTCAAGGCCAAGAGTCAGTGGACAGCTCCTCAAGGCCACAAGTCAGTGGACAGCTCCTCAAGGCGATGAGTCAAAGGACAGCTCCTCATGGCCAAGGAGTCAACGGGCAGCTCCTCAAGGCCAAGAGTCAGTGGACAGCTCCTCAAGGCCACAAGTCAGTGGACAGCTCCTAGCAACAAGGAAGCCCGGGGGGCATCAATGGAGGCTGCAGCCCTCCCAGCTCTGAGGCCTCAGCTTCCTTGTCTGACCTCAGTGTTAACGCTGATTTTCTAAAGAATTCTGCAACCCCTGAATCTACACGATGAGGGTGGAAGTGGCCCATCATCAAAGGCCAGGCCCGAAAATTGAAGAAATAGCTTAGTTTCCAAAAGAATAGTTAGATATACTTCCTCTTTTCCTCTGAGTTGTAATCTCCATTTAAAATGGTCGAAAGTAACCTACTAATTTCATACATCCTCAAACTACCTTCCTTTCTCCATGTAAACAAGCAAAAATTGAACACTTCTAAAACAGATGCTGCTTAATGAAGAAGTGGGAAAATATGAGATGAATTCATTTAAAATAATAATTTTAACATACAAATAAGGGCCGCTGTCACACACCTAGGCAGGGGCAGCCCGGCTTGAACCGTCATTCACAGGTCTGCGCATGTTTCGCTCTGCTCCGCGGCCAGGCGCTGCTTCTCGGGTAGGAGCAGGGTCCCTTCCTTCCTACCAAGGGAATTCTCCTGGGGTAATTTAGCTGTCCCCTTCTTACTGCCCGCCGCGAGTGCTCAGGTGGACAGACCACTAGCCCTCCTCTGCTTCTGAACCTTGGAGGGGACACTCTCCTGCCCCTCCACAGCAGGGGCTCCCACAGCACGCGTCTTGGCCCCTCAGCTGCCACGGCCTGGCCTGCTGCACAAGCTCGGACCCTCGGGTAGAGACCACTGTGGGGTGTCTGGCGGCCTGGGTCTCTGGCACACCCCGGTGAGAAAGCACTGCCCTCCTTGCCAACCTCCTCTGGAGGCAGGCAAGAGTGAGAACTCTGCTTGGCCTTGCTTGGCTCCCAGCACAAGCTGGCCGTCCTGTCCTTGCTGACGTCCAAAGTGGCATGAGGTGCCTTCCCTCTGCCAACCTGAAACAGGATGGTTTCCTTTCCTCAGGCGCTCAGGCTAGTGGAGGACAAGGCGCTCGCCACGATGGCAGGTGTGTGGTGCTTGTTACGGCTGCAAGCAGGAATGCTACTCTGAGGCTGCACACTCATCTTCCTGGTCTTTTTTAAGGTCTACTGTCAAGGAATGCCCTTCAAGTGCCTGCTCACTGTGAAGGCGCAGCATCACACACGTCATTCCTTGTGACGTCCCGGCTGGCTGTGGCACGGAGCCTGGGCCGCTCAGCCGGGCTCACCACACTCTCTGCCGACGGAGGGACTGTGTCGCCCAGATCCCAGGCACTGCCCCCCCCGTCCTCCGGGTCGTCTCTGCTAGAATTCTCTCCACGCCTCCCCCTTCCCAAGGTGAGCCAGCCTCGCCTCACTTTATGAAGGGCTAAGGGTCAAATGTTGGGAAAGACTCTGGCATTCAAACAATTGCATTGGAATCCTGTTGGGTATCTCAGGACTCCTAGCACTTTAGACAAGAAGTAGCTGGGGATGGAATTACGGTCCCCACAAAGGCACGTTCAAGGCTTCAGTCCCATTTCCGGGCTAAGGAGTGCCCACGCTGACTGAGGGGTCTTCATCCAGGAAGGATGCCGTCCTCGAGCAGAGGAAATGCCAGAAGAGGAGGAGCCAGGGCGGTGAGCGAGAAGGAGGGAGGGAGAGTGAACGAGGGAGGGCAGCGGCGTGAGCTGGGACCTCCGAGCCCTGGAGGCTCGGCAGCCAGCCCTGCCCACGCCCTGGCCTAGCAGCATGGCCCGAACGCCCTGGCCACGGGACAGCCCGTTGCTATGTTCCTGTCGGGGGGGGGTATCCGTCAGGGCACAAAGACCACCCTCTGGGATTGGCCAGGCGACCGTTTCCAGGGCAGCCCACGAACGCACTGTTACTCTGGATTCCACAAACTACATGAATACATTCCAGGAAATTCCCCTTGGCTGGCCGTCCCTGGGCCGTGACTCAGGACGGAGAAAGGCTCGGGCTGAAGCACGATGACTAGCAGCGTAAGCTCCATGTGAGCACGTGCGAGGGTGTGAGCGTGTGCGTGAGCATGTGTGAGTATATGAGCATGTGTGTGAGCGTGTGCATGTGAGTGGGTGTGTACGCATGTGTGAGCGTGTGCACGAGTGTGTGTGAACGTTTGTGAGTGCATGCACATGTGAGTGGGTGTGTGTGAATGTGGGTGTTTGAGTGTGTGTGAGCGCCTGCATGAGTGTATGTGAACATTTGTGTGCAAGTGTGAGTGTGAATGTGTGTGGGTGGGTGTGAGCGTGTGTGAGCATGTGCATGAGCGTATGTGAACATTTGTGAGTGTGTGTGCACATGAGTGGGTGTGTGTGAATGTGTGTGGGTGTGTGTGAAGGTGTGAGCGTGTGCACGAGCATATGTGAACATTTGTGTGTATGCACGTGAGTGGGTGTGTGAATGTGGGTGTGTGAGCGTGTGAGCATGTGCATGAGCGTATGTGAAGATTTGTGTGTGTGCACGTGTGTGTGAGCATGTGCACGAGCATATGTGAACATTCGTGTGTGCACGTGAGTGGGTGTGAGTGTGAATGTGGGTGTGGGTGTGTGTGAGTGTGTGCACGTGCAGTGCTGAGGCTGCCCCTCCAGGCGCCCTGCGGCCCGTGTTGCCTCCCTCTGCAGGCGCTGGGAGGGCAGGCGCTGCAGGAGCCGCCTGCTGAGGCCGGGTGCCGCCGTTCCGGCTGTGAGACCTTGGCTCTCCCGCTCGGCGGTTCTCCTGGGGACAGACTTCCATGGGCGGCACTGCAGCGGCACCCCTGGGGTCATCGAGTCCAAGATCCCTTATTTCACGGAGGAGTCGGTGACGGCCTGGGGAGACGAGCACCGCGGTTTCCTGGTTTGGTTTATCTCGTGCACTGTGAGGTCTGTCAGCCAAGAGCTTCTGGAGCACCCACTGCTCCCGATGTCCCCGGTTTCCAGAGGCCCAGGCAGCTTCAAGAGTGACAGCGGCTCCCACGCGGACCACGCCCCGGCCCCAAAGCCGCCCCCCCCACCTCCCCTCTCCAGGGGAGCCCCCTTCTGCCGCGTGTCGAGGCAGCCGTCCCACCCGCCACGTGGCTGCGGCGAGCGGCCAGCACATCCCATGGCCTTAGAGAGCTTTGTTTTTTTTTTTAGAGAAGTTGTAGGTTTACAGCAAAATCCTGCAGAAAATAACAGAGTTCCCATATACCCCCATTACTAACATCTTGCTTTAGTGTGGTACCTTTGTGTAGTTGAGGAAAAAATACTATCATTGTACTTACTATTAACTACAGTCCATGGTTTACAATAGGGTACCCTGTTTGTGTTGGACAGTCCAGTGATTTTCTTTTTTAATTTGTATTCCATCCTTCAAACAATGTGTTACTTCTTTCTCCAGAAGGGGGAAGCTTTATAATAACTTAGCACCTTCCTGGCAATGACGAGGGAGTAAAGGAGCAGAGCGCTAGTGATATAGGCTCAAAAAATATTTAAAGAGGCATCTGACTTCTACATCCCCAGTGCAGTGAATTTTCAGGTATGGAATTTGGCAAAGGTTTAATAAGTTTATCTTAAAATGTATAAGTATTTGCATTAATATTTGTACATGTACCTCACCTGGAATAAAACACTATTGACTTTGAAACAACAAAAGAGATTTCTAAGACTATGTATTCCCACTAAGGAAAAGAAAATCACAAAATAGTTCACTGTATTTCTTCATATCTAATGCAAATTTCTGTTTCTCAGGTTTCAAAAGGAAAGTACTGAATTCCCAACTGTAATCCGAAGCACAAGTCAGAGATCCTGTCTCGTCATTTTGTGACTGGCTTTGTTTCATATCTTAATGTTTGTCTCCATATTTTTTATTCATGCTACACTTAACAAATTATATAAATATATTTTAAATGTTCACTGAAACTCAGAAGAATAATTTTCATGACTAAGAACAAATCAAAGCAATAGGACAAAACGGTGGTTCGTTTCTAAGTACAAGCACCTTCCCACCATTGAAAACCACTCCAGGTAAGCTGGAAAGAATGTCAGCTTTCTCATTAGTGTGTGAGAAGTCCTTTACAAAATGCCTGCATCTCAGCACCATTCCAGAGACGAAGCTCTTCTGACAGGCTTGTGCCCGGATGGCTTAGGAGCCCTGCTTGATCAAGATGGAATAGAAGTGCAGCGTTGGTTCTAACAGCGTAATTACATTAGCCATCAGGGTGTTTAAAAACACTTGCTACAAGTAACAATGTGAAGTCAAGACCCAGCCCAAGTTCTATATTTAAGAAGGACAACCTCACAGGTGTCGCTATTTTTAGGACACCAAGGTAATGAATCACTGTATTACAGAAACTGGCCCCGGGGTTACAGTTTAATGTTTAACATGATACGTGGCAGGCATTGCTAGAAGTAAATAATATCTTACATAAAGAACTACTGTAATGCTAGCCAATAAATGAAGGTACTAAAATCAGATTATCCCGCTAGTGGCCCATTCCCCCTGCCCCAGTAGCTTGCACAATTTTCCACCAAAAAAAGAGTACCTCTATTTTCCCCAGATAAAACCAGTTTAAAAGCTATGGCATCGCACATCTGAGTTTGGATTTGATTCACATTGTATTTCATAGCTCAGTGCTGTTCTTCTGAGAGAAGACTTTGTGAAAGGAGTCACGCCTTTACTAATTCCACCCAATTGTCCAGTATTTCGCTTTTACCATGTATAAAGTGAGAGGAAGAGGATAAAAAGTAACAGTTAAGAGGAGCAGCTGTAGCTCAGTGGTTGAGCACCTGCTCCCCCCCACATGGTCCCAGGTTCAACCCCCAAAACCTCCTTAAAAAAAGAAAAATCACAGTTACGCCTCCGGGGTCAGCAATCTGGACCTACGGGCTAACTGCACACCCCGCCACTGTTCTGAGCCTTGGTTTCCTCACCTGTAAACTGGAAGAATTCCTATTTTTCCAGATTACTGTAAGTATGAGAATGAAAGTGACTGAGGGACAGTGTCTAGAATACAGCCTTTTTTTTTTTTAAGGGGGGTACCGGGGATTGAACCCGGGACCTCGCACTGCAAAGCAGGCGCGGAGCACTGAGCTCCACCTGCTGCACTAGCACAGCTGGTAATAAACGCCCCCCACCATTCAGTCAAAGGGTCTATGACCCAAAGTTCCCAGCTAGAGGAGTCATGCTTTTCTTGCAGATGTCCTCCAATCTGGAAAAACAAGTACTGGGGGGAAAGGGAGATGCCTAGCCGCGACTTACCCACGGACCCAGCAGCCTTGCAGCCCTCTCACCACCTCTGGAGGTCAGGGTTAAGAAAATGTGCTTGACAAGCAAGAGTCAAACCGAATTTTTAAAAAATAGGAAAACACCTAAATAAAAGGGAAACCAGTAAACTGATCTTGAGAGGGTGGCGGCAGTCCTCAAGGCCACAGCGGCCAGTGCGAGGGGCTGCTCTCCAGAGGCCGGCGCCTCCGGCCTGTCCTGCCGACCACTGGCTCTGCGGTCACTGGGAAGAGCTGCCTCCACTCAGCCCGCACGGGCAGAACCCCATGGCCTTCCTGATCCACGTCCACGGCTGCAGCAGCTTTAAGAGCTTAAGATGATGGGGTTTCCCAAACCAACCTGCTCCAGGAGACGAGGGGCGGCGAGCGCCCCACGGTTTGTGCTACCACAAGGGGGCCCGAGACGGCGCGGGGACGGGGAGGGGGCCGTGCCCCTCCTGGGAAGGGCTGTGAAAGCTGGGCCTCAGCCACGGAGGCGGCCCTGAGGAGTCCTGGGTGTAGGGCAGGGGTCTGCAGAAGGGGTGCACCAGGTCATGCAGCGGACTGCTGGGCTGGGGTCCCAGGAGCTCTGGGTTGGAAGGTACAGCAGGGTCCTACCCCAGCCCCCCCCCGCAGTGTCCTACCCCAGCCCCTGCCCCACAGGGTCCTACCCCAGGCCCCCCCGCAGGGTCTGACCAGGGCAGGCCCCATGTCTGACCAGTAGCTGCCTTCGCTGGACGGCACGTCTGTTTACAGGGCAGGGCTACGGGCCGGGGTGTCACCCCCCAAGACCTCCGAGTGCCAACCCCAGGTACGGGACAGTGGCCTTCCCTGGAAACAGGAAGCTTGAAGAAGTCATTGGCGAAGAGGCCACCCTGGAGAAGGGCAGGCCCTGAGCCCAAGGGGCTGCTGCCCTCAGAAGGAGGGAATTGGGGCCTGGGGACAGAGGCAGAAAGACAGAAGCAGAGCAGGTGCCATTACCACAAGCCCCGGAGCCGGCCACACAGCCCTGCAGGCTCAGCCACAGCGCGGCCTCTGACCCCCCATGGGGAGGGCGCACGGCCGTCGGAGCCGGTGAGCTGCAAACTTCGACAACAGCCCTGGCCAACGAAGCCAGAGGACATGGCCCGGGAAGAGGTGCGGGTCAGTGGCCTGAGCCCAGAGCCACGCGCTGCCCGGCACAGACTCCGCCGAGACATGGGGGCGCTGGGCAGGTAGAAGCCAGGGAACGAGTCTGATGGAGGCGGCTCCGTGCAATCCCACGGAAAAGTGGACAGACGGAGCTCAATTTCAAGAAGCAATAGCAGAAAACCACTGCAGAAGATGCTTAAGGAAAATTTCAGGACGGAGATGAGTGGAAAGTACAAGGAGGCAGAAAAGTAAGGTCATCTGTCATTGGAAAGGCCAGCGGATGCTCGAGCTCTAACCCCGCTGGCAGTCTGTGACTGTGCTCCCGCTCTCAAAAGAAGGGCAAAGAATCTACAGCCGCCAACTCATCTGTGAAAAGCACAGAAAGCTATGCTGCAAACCTAAGTGTGCAGAACTCCAAAGCACCTTTTTCCTGACTTTTTTTCAGCTCAGAAATCTCCCCACTTTCATCTGCATGTGCTCTTTTCACCTTTCAAGAGAGTTCTATATCACTAACAACTCTCCTTCAACTTGTCAGCTGGCCCTTCTCTGTTACCTAAGTGTCAATTAAGTGGGAAATCCTCGCTATTTTAAGGATAGGTGGTTCCTGGGTTACGAATCTAAGAGCTTCGATTTTTTCCTTTGGAGAAGCAGTGTTTGCATGCCAGCCCACTCCACACTTTCTCTAATCTCTCAATCTATTGTAATAAGTGCTTAGGAATACGAATCATGGAAAATTCCATCTCCAAGGCTTAAGGATACTGGAAGGCCAGAATAGCATATACATGATGGACACGATTTAAGGTAGCCCTGGAAAGGCCCTGCACAGCTGGACTACCGCAGGTGCACACGTTTAAGCAGGAGCAGGGGGAGGCAGGCATTCTCCCACCCTCCCTTCCACAGCCCCATACCAAGAGCACCGGGGCTGGCAGCAAAGTCCATGGTTTGGGAGAACAGACAAAAGACAGAACCAACTGAAACTTGCCTAACTTGGAAGTATTATGCTTCAAAGAGAAGAATAACGGGAAATCCAAACTGATAACACAAAGAGATGTTAGTTTTCAAAATGAGTACAAAATATGAGTTAAAGATTCTTATGTAGGGATAATGGAGCATATGAAGACTTAGGAAACAATCTGTGCTTCTTTCTGTACCAGGCAGCCAACACTCTGCTCCACCCTAAAGCTGCAATCCCATCGCTTTCCCACCCTGGAATCAGGGCACCTGTCCCCAGGCAGTGCTAAGGCTCACCTGCATGGTCCCAGCCGAGCCCCTGCAACTGTCCATGCGGACACTCGGGCGTGTCTAAAAGCTGGACTCGGAGGTAGAAGGGCTAGCAGAGGCTTACTAGGGCACGAGGCTGGGAGCACAGCCACATTTCTGCACTTGTATCAGCATGCCACAGTCTACAGCACGCCGCGGTCTACAGCACACCACAGTCTACAGCATGCCACGGTCTACACAGCATGCGACAGTCTACAGCACGCCGTGGTCTACTCAGCACACCGCGGTCTAAAGCACGCCGTGGTCTACACAGCATGCCGAGGTCTACAGCACGCTGTGGTCTACTCAGCACACTGCAGTCTAAAGCATGCTGTGGTCTACACAGCCTGCCGTGGTCTACAGCATGCCGTGGTCTACTCAGCAAGCTGCAGTCTACAGCACACTGTGGTCTACTCAGCATGCTGAGGTCTACAGCATGCCGTGGTCTACACAGCATGCCGCAGTATAGAGCATGCCGCAGTCTACTCAGCACGCTGCTGTCTACAGCACACCACAGTCTACAGCAGGCCGCAGTCTACACAGCATGCCATAGTCTACACATCATGCCACAGTCTACAGCATAACGTGGTCTACACAGCATGCCGTGATCTACAGCATGCTGCGGTCTACAGCACTCCATGGTCCACACAGCATGCCATGGTCTACAACACACTGCAGTCTACACAGCATGCCATGGTCTACAGCATGCCATGGTCTACACAGCATGCCGTGGTCTACAGCATGCCACGGTCTACAGCACACTGCGGTCTACAGCACGCCGTGGTCTACAGCACACTGTGGTCTACAGCACGCCGTGGTCTACAGCACACAGCAGTCTACACAGCATGCTGAGGTCTACAGCACGCTGCGGTCTACACAGCATGCCATGGTCTACAGCATGCCGTGGTCCACACAGCACGCCGTGGTCTACAGCACGCCGTGGTCTACACAGAATGCCACGGTCTACAGCACGCCACGGCGGTCTATAGCACACTGCGGTCTATAGCATGCCATGGTCCACACAGCACGCCGTGGTCTACACAGCATGCCGCGGTCTACAACATGCTGTGATCTACTCAGCATGCCATGGTCTACAGCATGCCGTGGTCCACACAGCACGCCATGGTCTACAGCACGCCATGGTCTACACAGCATGTTGCGGTCTACAGCACACCACCGTCTATAGCATGCCATGGTCCACACAGCATGCCGCGGTCTACAGCACTCCGCGGTCTATAGCACGCTGCAGTCTACAGCACACCGCGGTCCACAGAGCACGCCGTGGTCTACAGCAGGCCGTGGTCTACACAAACAGAGCATCGCTCGCCTGCAGGGCTGCTGAGGCAGGTAAGAACGGGAGCATATCCTGAGGTCCGGCCGGTGGCCTCTCCTAGAGGGGATTTCCACGCATGGTAACACAAACACGCTGCAGGGCTGCACATCCCGCCTGGACAACTTGAATGCTCAGCTCGGACTGGGCACCCAGGGTGTTTGAGGACTCGGGAAGAGAGAGAGATTTGAAGATGTGAAACAGGAAGTGGGCTTGCTGGGGACTGAGCACAGAACTGTGCTTGGCTAGAGCGGAGGGGGGGCAAGACGGGACAAGGTCCGGTTACTTACGCGTGACAGAGACAAAAACAAGGGCTTCAGGTGAGTCACGAGTCCTGACAGGTGGATGCTTCCAAGGTGAGAAAAGCATCACAGGTAACAGTCCAGATTCTTGATCACAAAGAGAGAGGAAAGCAACAGAAGGAGACCGCTAGGTGTAAAAAAAGACGTTGGGATCGACATTCTAATTCAGGATGGTAATGGAAAGAGTAAAACATGAGGTCAAGAGCGGTGGACATAATCTGCCATGTCGTCCAAGCACGCGCTTGTTGCTGGGGCCGACAACGGGACACGTAATTCAGAGCAGCTGGTGCCCAACTTGTCCACTGGCCCAGGTTACGCATGCAGATGTTTAGAAAGAAACGTTGATCACAAAAAGCAAAGCCCTTTGATCAAGGCATAAGCACTAAAGTATGTTACATCTAAAAGGACAAAAAATTAGGATTCAGTCAAAATATGCCTAGGAAAAATCTGTCAATGCTAAGAACCATGAGCAAATACGACTTCTCCCTCCACAGTGAACCTGGTTCGGCTCCGTCCTCCTTTATGAAGCACCTCCTGAGATCCCTTTCGAACCCCCCGGGGACTCCGACACCGAGTGGACGTCAGCTATGCTCTGCACAGTGTGGCAGAGGCAGCCTCGCCCAGCTGGACACGGCACCCAACGGCTTCTGTGTGTTGAAGCTAGCCACCTCCGTGGAGTGTGATAAAAGCCCCAGGGAAGCCGTGGCTCTTAATGTGAAGACTCTGCCCGCCTTTACAGAAAACATTAAACAGATCCTACCTGCCACACTCGTCAAGGCTCTCAAAACATTTCGATTCTTTGCAAAGTGAACAGGACTCAGCTTTGTCACTACAGAAACCAAATTTGCTCAGCCTCGGGGTGGGGGGCTCTGGAGCAGCCTGCAGCTGGCCTTCATTACATCATTACCACTTAATTCAAATGGCATGAGCCAGGGTCCCGCAGTGGTTCAAATATTCAAACGGATGAGTTAAGGGCGCAGCTCCCCAAACCGAGTCAAAACCAAGGTCTTCTGCCTCTCAGTCTCCTGAAACAGGAAGACTCGGTTGCTGAAAGCCTTGCTTACGGTGAACCTCCACTTATGCTGGTGTGACCTGCCGAAAGCACCCAGGACCAGGTAACAGCGCTCGCAGGCAGGAATCCCTTTCGGAGACCGCAGGAGCTTGCTTTCCCTCCCGGCAAAGCTCAAGTTGTGAATTTAGGGAAAAGGGTAAGGACATCCACCCCATCCAAAGAATGTTTACGAGACTGATAGATTGGAGACGTCCCTTCTGGCGTACGGTACTTTCAAGAAGGGCGAAAAGGGGGGCACTCAGGAAGAGAACGTACTCACACTTTTGTTTTCCCAGATCTTCACATATAAGCATCTTAGCCTGAAGCTTGAAAATGAAACTACGGCACAAATCTAGTCATTCATGCCCACTCACCTGCAGTGGGACCTGATTGCAGTTTATAGCCAAATACCACATTTTTTTACCAACAGGGTGAGGCAAAGCCATCAGCCCGGGGGGCGGGGGGAGGCGGTCACAGTCATCTTTGTGGAAAGCCACAGCTTCCCTGAGGATTCCTGGGGCGTGACCATCACATGCTAAGACAAACTTCCAAATTCCTGTTTTCTCAGGAGCGAGGCACCAGTTAGCATGCTCCCGAAACGTCTGCGCAACAGCAGGAAGTGTTTCGAAAGAAGCCTCTGGCTGCAGACGACTTTTCAAACGGACTTTTGGTTTTCTGTAATGAGACAGAGAGGGAGGGAAGAAAAGGGAGGGAGAAAGAGAAAACAAAAGAGAAAAAGGGGCAACCAGTTGACCCCCAACCCTGAGGGAGTCACACGATGACGTTTTTCAAATCGCGATATACTTTGTTCTAAATAAACGAGAACATTGGTTCCAGTTCTGCAAACCTTCCTCCAAAACTTGAAGCTGCAAATGGGAAGATTCCTGACAAACACCCCATTACACCCCACGCGCTGCGGGCTGCAGTTCCTGCTTCCGCGGAAAGCAGGAATCCACGGCGCCCTCAGCCCTAAGCACACTCCAGGAGAAAAGCTGCTGGACGCGTGGCGAGGCGCCACTTCCCGAAGCTCCTTCTTGAACGCCTTTTCCAAGGCGCACGCCCTGAACACAGCCGAGCGGTCCCCACCAGTGACTCAGGCCCTGTCCGCGGCCCCCGGCAGCCCAGCCGAGCCCGGGGCTTCAGGAGGCAGAGCACGGGGCAGTGTGCCCACCAAAGCGACGTGCGTCCCCCCAAACGGCCATCTGCGCACACGCCTTAGGGACAGCGCCTTGGGGCGTGGCTAGGGACGAGGTAGGAGCGAGCGGCCAGCTCCACCCCGGGTCTCCAGGCGAGGCCCGACCCCTGAGGGTGCGCCCGTGGGGAGGAGGGGGCTCCGAGCGCGGCGGTCGCTGCAGGCTGGGCTTGACCGCCACCCGATTCCCCCAAAGGCTGGAGGAGCCCGAGTCTAAGGCCCTTCCTCTTCCCGGGCAGTCAGAGGTCCTGGGGTAGCCCCCCCGGCTCCCGCCCCGCGCGCCCCCGGCGGGGGCGTCCGCTCCAGCTGAAAGGAGGGGGCTTCCCGCGGCGGCCAGGGCCGCTCACGCACTCCTGCGTCTGGCCCCGCCTGAGCCCCGCGGCCGCTCCCGCCCCTCGCGGCGCCCTGGCTCCCTGGCCCCGCGCCGCCCGGCCTCCGTGCGCCCCACGCGTCCCCCACACGCGCGCACGGCCGAGAGGCGAGGAGGGAGCCCCGCACGCCCCCGCTCACCCGCGATGTCCCAGAGCTGCAGGCGCACGCGCGTGCGCGGGTCCCACGCGAGGACCTTGAGCGCGAAGTCCACGCCGACCGTGGCGCGGTAGTGCTGCGAGAAGAGCTGCTGCACGTAGCGCCGGATCACGCTCGTCTTGCCCACGCCCAGCTCGCCCACCACCAGCACCTTGAACAGGAACTCGCGTGTCTCGGGCTCCGCCGCCGCCTCGGGCGCCCCCCGGCCCGCGCCCGCTGCGCCCCCGCCCGCCATGCGCCCCACTCGCGGCCCGGCCCGGCCCGCACGCCGCCCGCCCGCCCGAGCGTCACGGGGCCGGAACCGCCGCGACCGCGCGAAGGGACGGCCGGGGACTGGCCGGGACTGGCCGGAGGCGGGGCCGGGCGCGGGCGGAGCGGGGGCGGGTTGGAGGGGCGGAAGGGCAGCGCCCTGGACAGGGCAGGGCGGGATCAGGACGTGTGGACCTGACCGAGTGGCCTGAGGGCAGAGCGAGGGCGGGGAAGACCGGGGCGGGGCGGGGACAGGCCTGGGAGGGGGGGAGTGGGCAGCCGACTGGGGGCGGGCCAGAGCCGGGGAAGGGGGGGAAGAGCCGGTCACCCTTGGCCAGAAAAAGGGCAGTGACCGCGGGGCACACCGGGCGGGGGCTGGGCCTGCAGGTGGCGGCTGGGGCGGGGGCTGGGGCGGGAGGTGGGGGTCCGGGGCGGGGCGGGGCGTCCCATCCCTGTGCACCCTCCGGGATTCTACCCCGGGGAACTGGACGCAGCAGGTCTCGGGAGTCTCAGCTGCTCTGGAGCGAGTGGCAGGGAGTGGCGGAGTCGCTGGGACAGCACCCAGGACTGATAAAACTTCAGGATTTGAATGCAGGGGTGGGCCCCAGAAGAAGAGACAGACTCCGCAAAGTGTTTGTTTTCCTCCCCAAGGAGCAAACCAGCATTTTGGAGCCTTTAGCTCACAGCGTTTAGAATGGACTTGGAGACGCCCAGGTATACCCTGGGGACCTAGTGAAAAGCGGTATTATTGTGGGTTTTATCTTAAAGAAGGAAGTTCGCCCTGCCTTGCTTTCTGTTTATAGAGTTGAGGAACTTCTGCCTTCCCTTATTTGTAACCCCTGGAAGGGATCTGGCCACTCCTTAGGTAAGTGAAAGCTTACCTTGTTCTCTGCTCTAACGCCAACCACTGAATAGTGCTTTTCGGAGGTGGAGGCATTTTAAAATTTGTAAGTCAAGGTGGGAGTAAAGCCTTTATGGAAGAGCTACTGAAAATAAAGGGGCTTCGTTGCTGACGGCGCTTGGCCCACCGTGCAGAGCAGGGCTGCATGGGAGCCTTGCAGTGCCACCAACAACCTGGAGGGGGGAGGAGACCTCCCGTCCCCGCCGCCACTGCGGCATATTGCTCTACAAGTCCCCGTCCACGTTAGGACAGCATTTGATCAGCTCCTCTGTCCTGATGCCCCTGACAGAGGTAGACTTATGATGCTGGAAATCATATTTGATATGTGGTTTAAAATTAGAAATGGTGGGAGCTGAAGGCAGGGCAGTGGTTTGGGTCAGTGGCTCTCAACCTTGAGGCCCCCCCAGGTTTGTTACAGCACCCCCACCTGGGGGCTTCTGATTCAGAACTTCTTGGGTGGAGCCAGAGAATCTGCACCTCTAACAGGTTCCCAGAAGCCCCTGCAGCTGCTGCTGGCTGGGACCTCGCTGTATGCCCTTAGGATCTTGCTCTAGAGGGGATTTCCATTCAGCGTCTCTGGGATGGGGCCTGCGACTGGGTGATGTCAGTGCTGGGGGACCACAGTTTGGGGTGCGGTTAGAATTCAGCAGGCCACACCTGCTGTGCAACTGACTCACCTGGAGAACCAGCTACCCCATTGATCCAGCCGTTCTGTTTCAGATCTTAGAGGTAGAGCCAAGAAAGCTCCATTAAAACATAAAAATGCACACAACAAACACCCCTAGGTGAGTGTGGCGCAGGCGCTGGAGTTAAGGAACCACTGCCCTAAGTCATGTCAGGTGTCGAGTGTAAACACTGAGCAGCGTCTGCTTGTGTGACTCTGAGCTGGAGAAGGTTGAAGTGACTAGGGAGCATGGAGAGGCCGGAGCACGTCCAGATACCAGAGCTGATACTTTAGTGGGAGGCAGGTGCCACACCCCCACCCACCCCAATGTGTTCCAAGCCATCACCCCACCCTAGGATCGCCCACGCCACCATGTCCTACCAAGCAAAGGATGACCTGCCCTTTACATGCCTGACTCTCCCGGAAAATCTGTTCACTCCTTTGTTCATTCTAAGGCTCATGATTGTGCCAGGGAATTTTCTAGACACTCCGGGTACAATGGCAAGCAGAATAGAGGACGTTCTTGCTCTTAAGGACTTTACATTGTAGGGCGAACAAGACAGATAACTAAAAGCCATCAAACTAGATAATTTCAGATCACTATAATTTTATTACAGTCACACATTGTATGAAGAAAACAAAATAGTTGATATGACTTAGTTGGAAATCACTGAATGAATAGAAGCTGCACTAACCACCAGACCTACTCTAAGGGAAACACTGCAGGTAGGTGTCAAGTTTCATTTGTGTCTCAAAAAGATAACCAGCCAGGACTATTCCCTAAAAGAACAACCTTTCCTAACCCTCATCCTAATTAAGGAAGAAGTCATTGAAAATTTTGGTGTGGTATAACCACTATTTATGTAGGTCTTAGTAGTTTTCAGTAATGTGAAGAAGTTCCTAATAATTTGTACCTTGTAAATAAAAATAGAAATAAAATTGATTTTTGTACATTGAATTTGTATTCTATGACCCTGCTAATGCTAAAAGTTTATTCATGGAATTGCATCTTTGGTGTTCACAAACAGTGTTTTTCTTCCTTTCCAGTCCTTATGCATTTCATTCCTTTTTCATGTCTTATTTCACTTGCTAGGATTTCCAATATAATGTTGAGTAAAAATGGTGATAGTGGGCATTCTAGTTTTAGAAGCAAAGCTGTCAACATATCACTCTTAAGTTTTTTTAATAAATGTTTAATTTTATGATCGTATTAGATTTACAGAGATACTGTGAAGAAAGTACAGAGTTCCTATGTACTCAACATCTGGCTTACCCAATTGTTAACATTTTTCATTACTACAGTCCATTTGTCACCATTAATGAACAAGTAATGACCTATTCTTGGTAAGTGAAGCCCATACCTAATTCAGATTTCCTTGATATTCATCCAAAGTCCTTTTCCTCTCCCAGGTTCCCATCCAGGACGTCATTTTACATTTTGTTGTCCTGTCTCCGTAGTCTCCTCTTGGCTGGGACAGTTTCTCAGACTTTTCCTCACAATTTTGAGGAGTAGTTTACGTGTTGTCTAGAGTGCACTTCAAGCGGGATACTGCTTTTCTCATGACTAGAAGGGCTTGTGTTTGGGGAGATGGGGGGGCGAGGTGCCCTTCCCACCACATCCTGCCACGGGCACTGTCCGCACGGCTGATCCCTGTGGATGGTGGCCTGGGTCATCTTGCTGAAGGGGTGCTTGTCAGGCTTCTTCTCTGAAAAGCGGCTCAGCCTCCCCCTTTCATGACTTTGCTTTTCGGGATACTCTTTGGGGTGAACTTCCCACACCCAGCCCACACAAAAGGACTTCGGGTCCACCTTCCTGAGGGCACAGTACCTACACAAATTATTTAGAATTCTTCTGCCCCATTTATGTATTCAATCATTTATTCATATCAATATGGACTTGTAGTTCGAGTTTCCTTTTTATACTTTGGGTTATAATCCAACGCAGCTTTTGCCATTGGGAGCTCTTCCAGTTGGCTCATGTACCCATTAACAGCTCTGCTAATTGCCTGACTCCAGCTCTAATCCATCATCACACAGATCATTCTGTCCTTCTCCCCTTGCTTAGCTTTAACCTCCCACTCAGCAGTGAGAAACCTGGCTCTAATCATCAGCTACCCATTCATTCAATGTGCACTGCCTGTATACGTGTGTGGCTCTGTTAGAACGGTTAGCCCCTATCCCCTGAGAAATATCTTTATCAGCTAGAGTTCAGTGCTTATGTACAGTTCTTTTTACCTCTAGTCTAACAGGGTTAAGGAAGCATCTTTTCCCCAACCCCGTTTAGTGAGGTTATTTCATGCATTTGTAATGAAGTTATATTCTTTTGTCACAGTCTGCATTCCTTCCTGGAAGCCCTGATCTCCTAAATGTTTTTCTAATGTGCATACATTAAGATACACTCTTTGTATTGCACAGTTCTGTGGCTTTTGACACATGCGTGGTGTCAAGTGTACCCCAGTTCATTATCACACAGAATAGTTTCACTGCCCTGAAACTCCCATGGGATCATCCATTCAGTCATCCCCCCACCCCCAAATCCTAGCAGCTACTCATCTATTTACCATCTCTTATTTTGCCTTTTCCAGAAGGTCAAATCATTGAAATCATACCATATGTATGCTTTTCGGACTGACTTTTTCTCATTTAGAAAAATGCATTTCAGAATCATACATGCCTTTTTTTGTGGCTTAATAGCTCATTTCTTTTTATCATGGTATAATATTCCATTTATGAATGTACCACTGTTAGTTTATGCATTTGGCTATTGGAATATATCTTGGTTGCTTCCAGTTTTTGGTGATTATGAATAAAGCTCTATAAATGCTCACATGCCGGTCTTTGTGTGGCTATGAGTTTTCAGATCAGTTGGACACATACCAAGGAGTGCAACTGCTGGGTTAGATATCGGCCCTATTATTTCCCTTCAAGCTAGTCCTCCAGGAGTGTGCTCCTCTCGTTTGGACTTGAATGCTCTTTCAGTCTGGCTGCACAGCTGTTGCTCTGGAACTTACCTTACCATCCTTTCGGACTTGACCTTCCTCTCTCTTATGTGCTGGGGGCTCTGATTATTTGGATTCCAAGTCTACCTCATCTTATGGGAGCAAATCCTTCAATAACTTCCTGAGAAAAAGTGCTTTGAAAGTAAATATTTTTGAGTCTTTCCATGCCTGAAAATATTATTTTACCCTTACCTTTGATTTAAGCTTTAACAAATTATGTAAGCCTGGATTAGAAAATTTTCCTTCACAGTTTTAATTTCAAAGGCATTTCTTCCTTGAACTTCACTTTTCAGCATTTCTCTGTTAAACCCAATGTCATTCTGATAGAAGTCTTTCATATGCAACTTGCTTGTTCACTAGAGGTTTTTATATTTTCCTTGACATTCGGCAATTTCGTAAGATCTCCTTGATGTGGGCCATTTTTTATTCCCTGGGATCTTTTAATATGGACATTTATGCACACAGTTTGGGGAATTTTTCTTTTATTATTTCTTTTCTAAAATGTCCCCCCTAGATTTTCTTGGTTCTCTCTGTTTGACTTTTCTCTTAGCTGGTCATTCAATTTCCTGGCTTGATTCTCTCAGTTTTCAGTGTTTCTTCTTTTTCCCTTGTATTAGTCAGGTATTGCTACAATAATGCTGCATAACAAACCTCTGGAGCTCAGTGGCTTACAAACCCCAGCATGTACTTGTGGGCTCCCTGGGCAGCGGCGGGCTGGCTCTGGGCTGCGACTTGGACCTGCTGCCAGTGGCTGTCTGTGTCCCTGTGGCAGTGCTCCTCTCTTCCTTGGGCCAGCGGCCTCACATGTTGCAGGTGCTCAGGAGGAGCTCGAGAGACTCTGAACCCTTGTTTGGAGCCAGCCTCTACCCATTTCCGCTGCTTGGTGGCCCATCCAACATCTGTGGACTGGGACAGAGCCTTCCCTCCATGGAAAGAGGAGCAGATATTTGCTGAAAAATAACCCAGCTTATCACACCTACATTATGTTTTATTTTCTCTTTGTTCTTCTTTCTGGATGCTTTCCTATTTATTTTTTTTCCAACCATGTTTTTTAATTTTAAGAACTCTTCTTCTTTGTTTTTGTATTGTTCTTTTATTTCTAATATAGCATCCTTTCCTTTTTAAGCAAAAGCAATATTTTCTTAAATCTATCTGAACAATTGATTGTATTATCTCTCATTTTTAAGGGTTTTAATTTTTACTGCTCTCAAGATTTCTCTTTTCCCTTAGAGTTTTCTTTTTCTTTTTTTTTCTCTATCGTATACATGAGAGATTATCCTCAAATGCCTCTGGGTACTTCCTTGGTGTAAAAGTGAAGGCTCTGTGGTCAGTCGGAAGTCCTGTGAGCCCGGGCAGGGGCTGTAGTCTGGGGGCGTGACTGCAGGATCCCTGGGTGGGAGACAGCTGTTTGGTTTCCTCACTTCTGCCTCAATATCTAGAAGCTTCTGGCTTTGGCCACTCCAGTTCTCCAGTGAATCATTTTCCAGCCTCCTACTGGAGAGCTACGAGTCTGGCTGTGGGTGGGACGCTCGCCCCCTCCCTTCTTTCCACTGCGTCCCTCGCCTCAGTCGCCCAAGCTTGGAGTCCCCTCTGCCGTGATTTCATCTGATA